>NW_012149718.1:1548729-1563612 GCF_000956105.1 Propithecus coquereli
TGAACATTTTCCTATGACAATAATGTAAACCTCAGTTATCACTCTGAGCGGCCATACGGCTTCCGCCACAGAACTCGCATCACTGAATAGATACGCCGTTGGTCCTGGGCTTTCGGTGCCGCGGCTGGGCACTGTTTCTGTTTTCAGCCTCTCGGGCACACCTGGATCTCTGCATGTCGGCGGGCCCACGAGGGGGCTCTCTGCTGTTCACCTCACAGAACGCCAACGACCAAGACAACGAGGAAGAAAGGACTCACTGAGGAGGACGCATCAACCGGGAGGTGGGAGGAATGAACGGCCCTGAATCCGCCTCCCCAACCAACAGCGTCAGGGGTTTTCTGGGGGTGGAACGAATAACGCATGAGGGGAGTGGGCATCATCACGCGTTGGGGGCGGAGTGCAGGGCATGTAAGCACGGTGAGAAATCACGCTGGTACATACATCCCATGATCAAAAAAAAAAAACACTTCCGTAGACACAGGTGCTAGGACCTGCTCTGAGCCTGTACAAATGCTTCTCACTGGGAGGGGCACTGCCCTGCCGCCTCCCAGGGCGGACACGGAGGCTGGGGCAGCCTGGGCCCCGTCCCACACCCGTACGCCCGGGGCTCCGACCAGGCTGTGGGGCTGGAACTAGTGCTTCCCATGTTAGCTCGCACATGGCTAGAGCTGACACTGTGTGTGCGCGCACGTGTCCATCCCTGGGGGAGCCCACCGGGCCTGCCATGGGTGGGGCCAAGCCGCCAGTGAGAGGTTGTGGGATCTTCTTCAGGCAGAGACACCCTGACCCAACACTGCAGTGTAGGGCTGGAGTTTCTGGGTTGGCCTCTCCCCTCCCTGAAGCCCCTCCCTGGGTCTGGGCGCCTGACAGAGGCCACTGACCACTGCCACCACGCCAGGACCTTGCAGCTGTGGGGATGAGGAGAACTGGGATGGCGAAGATGTAACCACTAAGCACCGCAGCGTCCCTGCTGCTGCCCAAGGGGGCCCCCAGGATGGCGGGAGTCTGGCCCCAGCTCCACCTGCCTGGGCACCTGAGCCGCCCTGGGAGCTGCTCCTTTGGCGGAACTGTCCCCTGGTCTGTTGGTGGCACCAGGCCCAGGGCTCCACGGGTCGCACACTGACGGTGGAAAGGCACCGGGGCAGCGTGGGAACGAACCCCTGGGGCGCTGCCCACGAAAACAGCTTGGTGAATGACATCGCCCGCGACAGAGCGGGCGTGTGGGAGCCGGCGCCCGGCCCCTTCCCAGCGCCAACGCCAGGACGCCGGGAACAGCCCAAGAATGTCTGGGAACGCGCGACAGCGGGGGCGGCCCCAAGGCAGCCGCGCAGACGAAGGCACGCGGGCGGACTGGCCCCGGTCCCCGCAGCACAGCTACACACCCCCGCACAGGGACACTGGCACAGGGACACCCGCCTGGGGACTCCTCCTCCCCCCCAGGACCGCCCCCCCCCCACACAGAGGGACCCGCCCTCCGCGCGACCCCAGCGCCATGCAGGGAAGACGCTCAGCTCAGGCCGAGCAGCCCCCGGACCGAGCGGGCGCAGCGGGCGGGCTGAGCCCGGGTTGCGGGGCCTCAGCCACAAGGGCGGGGCTGGCGCCCTGGGCTTCTCCTTTTGTCACGTTTTTATTTTTTGCCAAAGCGACATCCGCACCTGGCTGAGAACCAAGGACGGGACTCTGTTCCCACGTGCCCTGCGGGGCGCTGCCGGGCTCTGCTGCTGGGGGCGTGGGGGCGGGGTGTCCGCCTCTGATGGGGGCAGTCGCCCCTCGCTGTCAGTCTGTGCTGCTTTGATGCAGCGACCCCTTCCCAACCCCCAACCCGCGGAACCCCCACCCAAGCCAGCAGCAGCCGCCCTGGTCTCTTCCCTTCTTCACCCCTCCCCTCCCCGCCAGCAGGGCCTCTTTCTGGTTTCTTGGTGGCTGTCCCTGAGTGCGGTCACCCCACCCCCCCTCCGGGGCTGGGACAACGTCCAGGAGGCTGTCACCCACCTGGCTTCCCCTCCCCCCACGCTTTTCCCTTTTCCCCCCAAGTGGAGGCCCCCCAATACCCAGGCCACGGGCTGTGCCTGCAGGTGTCCCCCAGGGGTCAGAGGGAGCAGCAGGAACAGGGGGACAGGGCACTGCCACACAGAACGCCGGCTGGATGGTCAGAGGAGGGGTCTGCCCGCAGGTCTGGGCCGCCCAGCATTTCTGCCTTCCATCTCCGTGGCCACGTGCAAAGGGGGCTCCCGCGGCTGGGGGAGGGTCTGCAGCGTTTCCCAGGCTCCCTCCCCCTGGCAGGCCCAAGGTCACGGGCGCTGGGGCAACCCCAACCTTCCTCTGCAGAACTGGGGGTTCCTGCAGGTGGACTCACACTGTGGGGGGGCATTAACTGAGAGGAGAAAATGGTATTTGACCTCTGACCTAGACCCTGGCCCACCCCCACGGCCCCGCTGTCTGGAAGGGGAGGCAGGGCCCAGGCTGCCTCTGACAGCTCCCGACAGGCAAACAGTGAGCAACTTGGGGGCACAGAGTGGGGGTCCGAACCCCGTGTCCATGTCATTCTGGGCTTGGGCACTGCCCTGACCTTGGTTTGGGACACAGCATCTGCCTTGTCATGGGGCGGGCGCGGCCACGCCCCCCTGGCCGGCTGGGACTTCGGCTGGCTCCTGAAGGCTCGTCCCCCGCACAGCTGCGCTTCCTTCCCACCCTGCAATCGACCGCAGGAATGGGGCCGGGGCTGACGCGGGTGGGGGGCCTCGGTAAGCCCTTGGGCCGAGTCCAGGATCCAGGGATCGACCGTGGCGTAGACCAAGTCGCTGCAGCTGCCTCACAGTGGCCGAGACGCTCCTCAGGCCGGGGGAGTGCCCTGCCCACTCCTGGCACCATTTTTGCACCTGTCGAGACACTTCGAATTACGAAGCCAGGTCCATTCCCCGGCGGCTCTGCCCGCCCACTGGCTCCTGCGAGGAACACGGACGGGACGGCGGGACGGCGGCGTGGGCGAACTCTTGCTTTGGGCCCGGAGGGAGTCCCCAGGCCGCTGCTCCCTTCTCACACCGGCACCGATTCTTCTCCCGCGGTGCTTTCATTGCGGTGAAACACACACAGCACGAAATGTGCCGTCGTGGCCGTCAGCGCTGTGAACAGGCTGCCACGGACGTGGGGCGGCAACGTCTTTCCGAGACCCAGCTTTCAGCCCCTGGGCCCCGAGCGGAGTCTCCGGAGCATATGGCAATCCTGTCTTTAGTTTTTTGAAGAACCGTCACGCTGTTTTCCACGGCGACGGCTCCGCTTCACATTCTGACCAGCAACGCACACGCCCTCCCGCCCTCACCAGCACGTGTTCTGGTCTGTTCTCTCCCTCAGCAGCCACTCCCCGCGGTTTAGACTGGCGTCCAGCGGTGACCAGTGACGTTGGGCCCAGGTGCTGACCGGCGACTCTGCGCCATCCCTGGAGAGAGTCCACGCGAGCCTTCGGGGCTTTTCTTTCTCTCGTGGCTTTCCTCGCGGTGGCCAGGGGCGACCCCACAGCAAGCAGGCGCCCCTTCCCCTGAGTTTTGGCAACAGCCCTGGGAGGGCTGTCATGGGCACGGCTCAGGCCACATGACTGTCCTCGACCGAATCTCTGTGACCAGGAGGGCGGCAGGTTCTGTCTGGCCAGGCCCGACTGACGCAGCCGCGGCTGGGAGCGGGCCAGCTCCGTCCAAACCGCCTGGCCTATGCATGGGGGCAGGGTCCCCAAACAGACGTAAGGTCCCCACGGGTGTGCACGGCCGCGCTGTTGGCAACTGCGCATCTGAGCGTAGCCGGGGGCGGCAGGGAGCTGGCTGAGCGGATCCGTGTGCACGTGCGTGGCGTCCGCTACCGTGACAGGGTGGGCAGTGGCACGTACAGATGCTCAGGGCACATCAGGAAGGGAAAAACAGGGTGCGAAATGACGTAAGTAGACGGTCCCAACACGTCGGAAATGTCATTTGGTGAAATAGGCGCCAGCAGCAGTGTGTCGGAGTGGCTGGGAGGCCACCGGATTCTGTCGTCTTCCCTTTGCCAATCCGCGTTTTCTCAGGCTTCTAAGAGGAACACGTTAACTTTGTCATAAATAGGCCGTGACGCTGTGAATACACATGTCAGAGGCGGGCCACCTCCTGTGCCCACGCAGGCGTATCGGGGCGAGCTGTCCTCCCTTGAAGGCCCGGCCACTCTCGCCCAGCCCCTAGGGCTGCAGTGCACCGCCTGGGCCACCTGCCGGGGTGGACCTTCCGACCGCCCCCAGGTCCTCACAAAGACCCATCTGCTGGTGTCTCTAGGGCCTCGACTCCCCCAAACCCAGACTCCTCCCTAGCTAGAGACCCCCAGGGGCCCTCTCGGCCTCCCCGACCCGCCTGGCCAAGCCCAGCCGTTCCCCGAGCCTGTGAGCGGCTTCCCCGCGACGGGCCTGCTATGTCGGCGGGGCCTGGGCGTCCTCGGCTCCGACAGCCCACAGAGAGCAGCGTGCTCGTCGTCCCAGCGAGCCCCGCCGCACGCACCACCTCTACCCAGGCCCCACGTCTCAGGGAGTCTGGTCGCCCCGAAACCGCGCACAGGCACCTGCTCAGCGCACCCTCCAGGGTCTCCTCAGAGGCCCCTGGCTGCTCGCGCCAGCTGGCATTTCGCGATCCTTTTAGAAAAATCCTAACTCAGACGCCAAGTATCGATCTCGGGGGATGCTCCGCCTGTTTCCTGAAGAACCGCTGCTTACACTCAGGTTTTGAGTCTCTCCGGGCAAACGTCCATCAGCCGGACGGGCAGAAAGATCTAACAGGGCGGAGAGCACGCCGGGATCAGCACCCCGCCCGCGGCCGCCGCGTCCACACTGTGGCCTCCCCGGGGCCAGAGGGTTGTTAGGGGAAGGGCCTGTCCACCGGGCACTGCTGCTGAGCGGACGAGGCCATGTCTGCTCACCAGGTCCCCGCACATCTGGCCTCTGGGAGGGGACGGCGGGTACCCGCTGACTTCCAGAACACAGGCTGAGCTCACGCAGACCACCGACAACACGGGCAGAGAGAAAGAGGCATTTTGCCTCAGAGCGTCAAACGAAGGAGTCTCCCCAGTGCTGGGGGGAGACGCCCCCCGAGTGCAGACGCCCTCCTAGGGATGCTGTTTTGCTTCCAGTAGCTTCTGCAAGGTGGTGGCTCTCAGCGCACTTCACAGAGCACACGCGGACGCCCGAGGAGTGTTCGCAGACTGAACACGCCCTTTGAACAGCAGATCCAGAAATAGATCAGCCCCTCCCGGCCCTGCGGCCGCGATTCTGACCCGTCTGCACGGACGGCTCTGCCGTTTGAGCTTCACACGGGCGGTCGTGCTGTGAGCTCTGCCGCACCCGGCCCTGCACAGTTGCCACCGCGAGCTCCGCCTGGACGCGCTGCTGCGTGGCTGCGTCTGCGCTGGACCAAATCCGGAGTCCTCCCGCGAGTCTCTGAATCGAGGCCAGGGTCACTCGGCAACAGCCGGCTGGGCTGTGCCCCACACTCAGGACACGGAGCCTGGGGCTCCCGGGGGTCCTCGGGGCTTACCCAGGGCATGTGAGGGGCTCCTGGAGCCTCCGTGGGCACTGCCAGTGGGGTCCCAGGCCCCGAACCTGGTCCCCTGACACCAACCCAGCCTCACTCCTTCCATGAACTGAAAAGAACAGTTGATAAATGTGGAGTCCTCATAACGCTGCCTGGCACACGGCGCTAGGCAGAGCTTGCCGTTAGACTAGGGCAGCTCTGCCTCCCTGCTAGAACCTTCCAGGGGCCTCTTTTGCAGAGTTTAAGCTCAACTCCCTACAAGGCTTGGGGGTGGATACGTCCTTCCCTGCCTCCCCACCCCGAAATCCCCTCAGCCCCAGCCCCGCCCAGGGCCACCTCCAGAACCCGCCAGGGCTCCGCACCTGCTGCCCTCGCATCCAGAACATTCTCCTCCCAGGCCCCTAAGTGGTTCCTCCCCCAGCCAGGCCTCCGCCTCTCCACCCCCTGCCGCTTTGCTTCTCTTTGCCCCCCACAATTGCGCGTTGCCAGTCTCCCTGCAGAACAGGAGTTTAGCTCCCCTCAAATCAGAGGCCTCCGGGGCAGGGCCTGCCTTGGGCTCAGCCAACTCCGCTTCCCCAGATGGAATCACCCTGGGGGGACTGGGCTGCCCCTGCTTGGTGCTGGCATCCCCGGGGCTCGGAGAACCTGGGCGTGCACTCAGCTCTGCCCACCGTCCTGTCTGCACAGCCCGAGGACGCCTCGGTCCTCAGTGGGGCCTCCCTCCCCCGGCAGTGGGAGGACACCCAGAGTCCGCCTGGCTGCTGCTTCTGCAAGGCCTCCGCATCCCCTGCCCCCTCCTCCTTCCATCCCTGGGGCTCCCCCCGCCCCAAGGCTCCCCCGGGCCCCGCCCTGCATGAGCTGCCAGGCTCTCCTCTTCCTTCCTCTCCTCGGATTGCAGAGATGCCCCCCCCCTTCCACAGGCCTGTGGTCCGACCTTGAGGTTGTGTCCCCTCCTTCACCTGTAGGGGGCTGGAAACTGGCCGCGAAGATGTCCGGGTCGCGATGCCCAGCACCTGTGTCCGTGGCCTTATGTCTGGGTTTTTGCCTGAGTTTTTGCTTGAGACGGGAGATCAGCCTGGGTCATCTCAGGGTGTCCTTTCGAGAGGGAGATCTGACCCAGTAGACCAGGTGACCACGGACGCGGGCGCTGCCAGCTGCGAGGTGGAGGCAGCCGAGAGGGGACACAAGTCGCAGGGAGACGGGGCAGGGGCTTGGCCGCCCGCGTCCTGGCTCTGCCCGGTGTGACCGTCTGGGCACACCCCGGCTCTGCTGGGCACAGCAGGACTAGAAAACACCATGCCACGAGGAGCACGGAACGTGTCCCTGCGGTGGGACCGTGAGTGGCTCTTATTCTCGAGGGCTCATTCCCAGAGGACTGGCACCGCCCGACCCGTCTGCTGTTCCCTGGGAGGCTCCACTTCAGGGCTGCTTCTTCTGTCCGGTTAACTTGGAGCTCGACCGGTAGGAGCAGCCACTTCCCCAGCGACAGTTGTTTAAAATAAGTAAATAAATAAACCCCCAAACAAACAAGAAGCCTAGAGGCGATCGTCTGCCCGAGGCAATGGACAACAGCTGGGGGAAAAAACAGGCTCACGAAGAAGCTTAAAAGGAAAAGCTGGGGAATGAGATGCCCCTGGGGACATCTGAAAAGCCCCCGCACATCCCTGTGGCCCCAGGGGCATGCGCAGCCCAGGACTGCGCACGCACGCGCGCGGCGGAGACCGGAGAAGACTGCGCGCTCGTCTCCGCGAGCCGGGGGCAGGAAGCAAAGGCTACGACAGAGCTGTCATCGGTGGGCGGGTGGCAGCTCACACGGAGCCCCCAGCCAAGACTGGCAGGCTCTTCAGTTCCAGACGGTGAAGGAAACCCCCGCCCGGTTGTCAGCCAACCGCGACGCTCGCTGGGCAGAGACGTCAGCGGGAATGTGACACGGAGCACAGACCTTCCAGAAGGAGTTCAGAAAATCGCTACACAAACGACAACAATAACAAATTGCAACAAAACAGGCCTTGGGTCGGGAAAGAGTCTGATTTCCGGAGATGCAACATTACATTATTGTAAATGCCCAGTTTTAAAAAAAGGTTGAGAGAAACAAGAAAGTATGTCCCACACGTGGGGAAAAGCAATCAGCAGAAACCGTCTCCGAGGAAGCCCAGGCATTACAGTCGCTAGACAAAGACTTCAAATCAGCTACTTCAAATACGTTCAAAGAACCAATGGAAACTGTGTATAAAGAATAAAAGAAAGCATCATAACCATGAATCACCAAATAGAGAATATCAACAAAGAGACAGAAATTTTAAAAAAAGAAAGAAGTTCTGGAGTTGGAAAGTACAGTAACTGAAATGAAATGTCCACCGAAGGGGCTGCTAGGAGACTGGGGCAGGCGGGAGAGAGAGCCTGGGGAGCAGAACGGAGAAAGAAGGAAGAGAGACGAACGGAGCCCTCTGGGACGCCATCCAGCACGACGCCGCCAGGCTCCCGGGACGAGAGGAGAAAGAGGAGGAGACAGAAAGAGCATCTGAGAAACTAGTGGCCAACCGACTTTGGTGACAACATTGATCTACACGTTCTAGAAGCTCAGCTCCAAGTCGGATGAACTCACAGAGATCCACACGTGGACACATCCCGATCCAATTGTGAAAGGTCAAAAACACAAGGTGAACCCTTTGCAGCAAGAGGGCAGTGGCCCAGCACGCCAGGAGCCCAGAATTCCATGCGTGGCGCGCTGTCCTCCAGAAGTAAAGGTGAAATAAGATAAATAAACTAAATAACAAAACAAAATGATAAGAATGTAAACTTTTAAACCTTCTTAAGCAAAATCCGAGAGAATTTGTCACTGGCAGGCCTGTGCTACAACATGCTACAGGGAGGCGGACGGGCCGGAACGAAGGGGCGCTGGACGGTCACCAGACTGGCGGGAAGGAACGAAGACACCCGCGAAGGTGAGTGTGAGCGTGTGTGTGTTTTCACCCTCAGCGGTCAAACACAGAGTGATCACATAACCCAGAAACTCCACTCCGAGGGCCGTACCCGCGACAATCGAAAACACGTCCACACGAAAACTCGTCATGAGTGTTTACTGCGGATTATTCAGAATGGCCAAGAGGCAAAACCACCCAGATGCTCACCAGCTGATGAACGGATGAAAAACAGATGTGGTTCACTCCTGTGACGAGACACGACCCGGCCACGGAAGGCGCGGAGCACGCCACGCCACAGGGGGGTGAGCCTCGGAAACGCACGCCCCGTGAGAGACGCTGACGCCAGCGGCCGCGTGCCGTGTGACTCGTTCACACGCGTGTCCCGACAGGCAAGTCCACAGAGCAGGGGTGATCAGCGTTGCCAGGGGCTGGGGGAGGAGCAGGACGGAGGGACGGCGGGCGCGTGCGGGGCTTCTGTTTGGGGCACAAAGCTCTGGATGGTGGTGGCTGTACGTGGTGCCAGTGTACTCAGCGCCACTGACCCCGCCTTTAAATTTACTTTAAAGGCATAAATCCCAAGGTATGTGAATTGTATCTCAATTTCCAAGAAGTCGTAAGAGTTGTTTTTAAAGGTGGCGTCTATGATTAAAGGACGCGCCAGTGCCGGCCACTCCACTGTGCCCCGTGGTCCCAGGGTGGGCCTGGGGTCGCCACGCGGGGCAGTCCGGCCGTGTGTCCAGGCTGACCGGGCCGGCAGGCACAGCTCTCCGGGGCGTGGAGGGGCCCACAGATGCCACGGCCTGGCCGGCCTGACCCAGGGACACCCGGTGCCGAGACTGCCCTGGCCTCGTGCCACAGGAGCTGCGGTTTCTGGCTCCACTGGGCCCTCCGAGGCCGAGTCCGCTGCTCCTGCCATCGATCTCTGACTCCGAGGATGTTGTGTTTACAGGGCAGTGAGACGAGTTTGTTTCCCCAGGAGATTCTGGAAGCCAAGCCTGGGGGTGGGGAAGGCGGAGCGCCGGCTCTCCTCTCCCTGACCTGCCCGCCCCAGCCCGGGGCGCCTGAAGCTCCAGCCCCCAGCCCTGGCCGTGGCTCAGGGTGCCGGGTTGTGGGTGCTGCAGCGGCAGCCCCAGGACCTTGGGCCTGGCCCTTGTCTTCAGGGAGGAAACAGGGCCAGGGAGGAGGCGGCCCAGCCAGGCTCTCCCGCGGGCAGCCTGGCGGCCAAGCCCCACTTGCCAGTCACAGAACCGCACGAAAGGACACTGCGGACCTGGCAGCCAAGCCTGGCAGCTTTAAAAAATTATCTTTCTGACTTCTAGATACCGGCCACACAGTTGCCGGTTGGATGTCTTCTCGCTGGCTCACTCCCGGCTTCTCCAACGCTAGAAATTCCATTTCGTTCGCTGAGCGCATGGCCAGGGCAGCCTCCAGGACCCCTCGCACCGGCGCTCTTCACCGGCCTTCCTCCTCGGCCTCTGGCCTTGCTGTGGACGTGCCCACGGCACCTCCTGCCTACCCTGATGGGCGTCTCCGTGCGAACACATTGGTGTGCCTGGGGGCGCCCAGTTGGGAACCAAGAGCCCGAGCTCTGCCCCCTCTTTGAGCCTCGGTTTCCCCACTCCAGGACGAGGGCTCGGGCCAGGTCCTTTCCGGCCTCCTCACGCGGTGCGAGCCCTGCGCCTGGTGAACCGGCTCCACGAGGCCCTCGGGCTGCTTCCAGTCTCGTTAACCAGGGTGCCGAGATGGAGGGTCTCGGCCCCTTGTCCACCGCGGCGGTGAGGCTGCGCTCCATGCACCAGGAGCCCGAGTCTGGCAGCCCGATGGAAGCCGGGACGTTCGACTGGGGTGGGGGGCCGGGCCTGGTCCCTTCGGCCGCCCTGGGCGGGGAGCCGCGTGGGAGTGGAGTGCCCCGGAATGCCCGGGCCTGCCGCGCCACACAGGGCTCTTGGCACCCTTCGCAGGTGGGAAGGGGCACCCAGTGGGGGACGGAGACGGTGCCAGCCCCCGGGGGCCAGCAAGGGGCAAGGTCCACCCCGGGCCTCGCCGCCCACCAGCGTGACCACGGGAAAGTATGAACAGCCGCAGGGCCGTTTTTATGAAGTCCACCGGTGTCTCTGTTGCCTGTCGGGACACCAGTGGACAGGCACGGACACCTCATCCGTCCTGAGACCTGCGCGGCCCCCAGCCCCTCCCCCAGCGCCCCACGGCGCAATGTTGCTTCTCGCCCTGTCGCGCAGCTGGCCGGGCAGCACCGCCTCGCGGGCTTCCTCAGCGGAGCCCCACCCCCGCCCCACGCTGGGCACACACGGGATTGAGGACAGAGGCCGCCTGCCCCGAGGACAGAGCTGTGCGCCGAGGTGCCTGGAGCAGGGAGCGCCAGCCCCGTGGGCAGGGCTGGACTCGGAAGCTGCTTCGGAGGCCCTCGGGCTCCGGCCAAGTGTGTCCCCCGACATCGACGGCGGCCCGTCCTGGCCAGCTCAGGGGTGCAGAGTGTGGCCTTGGGGCACTCGGGGCCTGGCGGGATTCAGGGCTTGTTCTCAGGCAGATGCTCGTGGCGGGGGGCGGGGTGGGGGACACGCAGGCTTGGGAATCCGGGAGACTCGAATTCCAGCCCTGGCCTGGCTGGGAACCAGCTGCGTCCCGGCAAGGCGGCCTGGCTCAGCCGCGCAGATGGGCTGACCTCAGAGGCCTGTCCAGCCCCCAAGTCCACGGCCCTGGTCCTGATGCCTCTGCCTGTGCGCCAGGCCGTGCGCCAGACCCAGGTGAGCTGGGCGTGGCTAGCCTCGGCCCCCCTGGGCTCCCGCCTAGCCTCTCCTGACCACCATGCCCCCGGGCTGCACTGCTGCCCCAGGCAGACGGGCTGCCTGTCTGGCCTGTTCCCCCCACTGGGCTTCCTGCTGCCAGACCTGTGCATGAGTCACCCGGGCAGCAGCTACCAACACCGAGAAAGGAAACGGAAATCAGGAAGGTCGCGCTCGGTAGCCGGGCCGCGGGGTTGCTTGTGCTGGCTCAGCTCCCGGAGGCTGACTCAGAGCCCGCGTCTTCCAGCCCGGCCTGAGCGCGATGGTTTCTGGCGACGGTGCCCGTTAACCTGGCCGCTCACGGACGCGCCCCACGACGAGGGGGATGCAGCCGAGAGGACGGACCCGGGACTGAGGTTGGAGTCGCTGACATCTCTGGGCCGAAGAGCCACCTGCGGTTCCGCTGCCGGCTCACGCGAAGGCGCAGGCCAAGGCGGCCCGACTGCGCAGGTCGGCTCGGCCGCTGCAGCTCTGCCTGGCCCAGAGTGCGGCGCCCACGGGCCGCGCGGGCAGCCCGGGCCTCGGCTTCTCCTGCTGAGAGACGCGAGTGACACTCACCGTGCTGTGGGGACGCAGAGCCCGGTCTCCACTCCTGGTGTCTCTGTCCTGCGGTTCGTGGTGCTGCCGCGCCATGGGTCACCCGCGCCCCCGCTGACGGGCATCTCAGCTGTCTCCGCACCCGGAGGCTGCACAGAAATCACCCGCAAACGTTCGCACATGGGCTTCCGCGCGAACTAAGCCCCCGACTCACTTGGGCCAACGCCCGGCGGGGCGTCAGCTGAGCCCCAGGATCCACCGGCCGCCGGGTCTGGGAGGGGCCGAACGTGGCAGGGACGCTCCGCAGCCTCAGCGGCAGAGTTTCCAGAACAGTCTTCCTGGGGCAAGGCGGGCGGGAGGTGAGGCAGGGTGGCCGTCCCAGCTCTTCTGGGCCACATGACATCGCGGCAGCACTGCAGGCCTGGGTTCCAGGGACCCAGGTGAAGTCAGGAGACAGAAGCAGGTCCCCCACCCCACCCAGGCCTTGCTGCCTTCTCCTGCCGGGGACCCGCTGAGCACGGAGCCCCAGGAGCGAGGTGAAGGTGGAACTTCTCGCCACCCCTCGTTCCGAGCCTGGCGGCCGCCCCACAAGCAAAGCAGGAGGTGCACTGGGAGGGACCAGGTAGAGGATGCCCTGCCCGGGCAGAGCTGTTGTTCCGAGGTACGCGGACAGACGGATGGACCAGCAGAATCGCAACGCCAGCCCAAGCTGCGGTATCATCTGCCTTCCGGAACCTTCCCAAGGGGGGAGTGGGACTCGCTCAGAGGAGGCAGGATACAGGAGCCTCCTGTGGCTGCTGGAACAAGTTTCCAGAAACTTGGCAGCTTGAGACAGCAGAAATTTATTCTCTGTCAGTCCTGAGCCCAGAAGTCCAAAGTCAGCGTCCCTGGGGTGAAGTCGAGGTGTCAGCAGGGCAGGGCGCCCCGCGAGCCTCCCGGGGAGGCTCCTTCCGGCGTCTTCCGGCCCCAGGGGCACATCCTGGGCAGCGGCTGTGTCTCCTCTGAGTCCGCCAAATCCCCCTGCCTCTCTCGTAGGGGACACTGCGATGGCATTTGGGGTCCACACGGGCGATCCATGATCTTAATTTAAAAATCCTCAAGTAATCACATCTTTTACCACATAAGGTCACATTCACAGCTTCCTGGGATTAGGGGGCGAGCGTGTCTTCGGGGACCATTTTCCAGCCCCTGCTCAGGCAGAGCTGCTACATGTTACGTTTTCTAACTGCATCGATCGCCCCTGCGCCGAGAAAGAGGCTGCTCTTCAACACTTTGGTAACAAGACGTCCAAGGAATGCCCCGGGCATCCCGGGGGTGCTGCTGGCTCCTGCAGCGACGACTCACGCGTCACCTTTCCACCCGCTGCGCTGGCCGGAACCTGACACGGCAAGACCTCCCGGCCTGGCCTCCGACCCCAGGGAAGACACACGACAGATTTCACACCCACTTGAAGGGCATCTTCTGAGACCCAATTCTCCAAGGTGTCTTTTCATTTTTATTTTTTTAGCAGAATTAACTGATAAGGGCGGGCCGCCCCTTTGTTTGGGGAAGATCTCCACAATGAGCCTTTTGTGTGCACAACAGGAGACTGACAGCCACCGCGTTTTCCCTGGAGAAAACCTCAGAATGACCGAGGGCTGGACTGCGGGTGTTTGGGGCCAGCAGAGCCTCGATACTGTCTTGTGTTTGGAGAACCGTAAATGCAGACGCTGGCAATCTCATGAGGGTCCCCGTCGGTAGGGTGGGCCACGGGGCACAGGCATTGGCCGGGAGAGGAGGGCGTGCTGGCCGATGGCCACGGTAGCCACGGCAGGCCTGGGCGTGCCAGGCGGGAGCAGCAGCAGTCTCGACCTCACGGTCAGGTGGGGGGAACGCGGAGCTCAGGGTCTGTCTTTTGCACAAAGGTGCTCCCGGCTGCACTCCAGAGAAGGGAGGGCACGCGCTCCTGCGACACCCACTGTGGCCTCACCTGCAGGTCGCGGCGCACTGAGCCACGAGGCGCAGCCGGCCTGGGGACCGGAGCCTGGGCGAGCGGGACACGCCCCGTGCGCGTGCTGCAGTCGGGCCGCAGGGAGGGAAGAAGCTCCCGGAAGCATCACGGCAGCAACGCCGCCGCAGAGCTGGCGACGGCACGGGCTGGTCGGAACTAACGCGGGTCTGGGAAACATCGTGCACCCCAACCACCAGCCAAGGGCTTCTGGAGAAAAGACAGCGGAGGAAGGCCCAGGCCGTTCTCCCCAGACACACGCAGACCCGCAGGGCACGGGAGCTGTGCTGTCCTCTAGTTTCGAAAGCCATGTGTCCCCAGGCGGAGCTCGTGCCTCGTGTGTGGGTTGGGACGGGCGGGGCTCTGCTGCGTAACAAACAGCCCTCTCATCTCCCGGCAGCTCACCGCTACCCACGCTCCGCACCCCGCAGGGGGGTGTGGGAGGTCGTCCTCCCTCTGGGGCCAGGCCGTCGGGCGGGGCTGCCTGGGACACCGCAGATAGCAGAAGACAACCTGTGGGTGGGCACACGGGCTCTTAACATGCTGCCCAGAGCGACACACTTCCTCAGCCGCAGCAGGCTCCCGGACGTGCCGGACGGCAGGAAAGCCAGTCCTCTCTGTGCGGGGAAGTGGCGAGCGCTGGGGGACCTGTGAACGGCCACAGGCTCCTGGAGAACTGCCCGGAGGGCCAGGGAGCGTGGGGCACACAGGAGGTGGGGGGAGGCTGGCCGGTGCCGGGTGACACCCAGAACATGGGGGCCTCCTGCACGGCTGGGGCTGCAGGGGTGGCCTATAATCAGAAGCAGCTGTGGCAGGGTGGCAAGGGCAGGCGGGCACCACGATGGTCCTGGGAGCTGCGAGCACTCGGGCAGCCTGGCGTCGGAGGGGCACCGCCGGCCCAGACTGGGGACTTGCCTGCCCAGACCCCACAGCGGGAGCCCAAGGGGTCCCCTCTCCCGGTCCTGCCCCAGCAGGCCCCGAGCCCGTCCGTCCCTGGGCCACACCTGTGACCTGCACGAGCTCCACGTGCCACACCACGGCACCCCACAGACCACACCCTGGGTGCCACGCTGGTCTCGCTCCACAAGACCCTGTGT
>NW_012149718.1:1563662-1564366 GCF_000956105.1 Propithecus coquereli
TTCCTCAGCGGAGCCCCACCCCTGCCCCACGCTGGGCACACACGGGATTGAGGACAGAGGCCGCCTGCCCCGAGGACAGAGCTGTGCGCCGAGGTAGGTCAAAAACACAAGGCGAACCCTTTGCAGCAAGAGGGCAGTGGCCCAGCACGCCAGGAGCCCAGAATTCCATGCGTGGCACGCTGTCCTCCAGAAGTAAAGGTGAAATAAGATAAAGAAACTAAATAACAAAACAAAATGATAAGAATGTAAACTTTTAAACATTTTTAAGCAAAATCCGAGAGAATTCGTCACTGGCAGGCCTGCGCTACAACACGCTACAGGGAGGCCGACGGGCCGGAACGAAGGGGCGCTGGACGGTCACCAGACTGGCGGGAAGGAACGAAGACACCCGCGAAGGTGAGTGTGAGCGTGTGCGTGTTTTCACCCTCAGCGGTCAAACACAGAGTGATCACATAACCCAGAAACTCCACTCCGAGGGCCATACCCGCGACAATCGAAAACACGTCCACACGAAAACTCGTCACGAGTGTTTACTGCGGATTATTCAGAATGGCCAAGAGGCAAAACCACCCAGATGCTCACCAGCTGATGAACGGATGAAAAACAGATTTCTCTTTGTCCTCCACAATTGCGCGTTGCCAGTCTCCTCGCAGAACAGGAGTTTAGCTCCCCTCAAATCAGAGGCCTCCGGGGCAGGGCCTGCC
>NW_012149718.1:1564416-1564994 GCF_000956105.1 Propithecus coquereli
TTCAGAATGGCCAAGAGGCAAAACCACCCAGATGCTCACCAGCTGATGAACGGATGAAAAACAGATGTGGTTCACTCCTGTGACGAGACACGACCTGGCCACGGAAGGCGCAGAGCACGCCACGCCACGGGGGTGAGCCTTGGAAACGCACGCCCCGTGAGAGACGCCGACGCCAGCGGCCACGTGCCGTGTGACTCGTTCACACGCGTGTCCCTACAGGCAAGTCCACAGAGCAGGCGTGATCAGCGTTGCCAGGGGCTGGGGGAGGAGCAGGACGGAGGGACGGCTGGCGCGTGCGGGGCTTCTGTTTGGGGCACAAAGCTCTGGATGATGGTGGCTGTACGTGGTGCCAGTTACTCAGCGCCACTGACCCCGCCTTTAAATTTACTTTAAAGGCATAAATCCCAAGGTATGTGAATTGTATCTTAATTTCCAAGAAGTCTGTACGAGTTGTTTTGGGTTTTTTTTGTTTTTTTTTTGAGACAGAGTCTCACTCTTTTGACCAGGCTAGAGTGCCGTGGCGTCAGCCTAGCTCACAGCAACCTCACACTCCTGGGCTCAAGCGATCCTCCTGCCTC
>NW_012149718.1:1575549-1600128 GCF_000956105.1 Propithecus coquereli
ACCTGTGACCTGCACGAGCTCCACGTGCCACACCACGGCACCCCACAGACCACACCCTGGGTGCCACGCTGGTCTCGCTCCACAAGACCCTGTGTTACAGGTGTTTTACACACACAGACACACAGACACACACAGACACACACACGGACACACACAGGACACACACACAGACACACAGACACACACACATGGACACACACACACACACACGCACACGCACTCATGCAGTCCGGGGCCAGCCTTACCGCGGCGCACTCACAGACGTGCTGGCCAAACACCTAATGAATAATTGAGCGGCAGCGTCGTCTTTAATGAAGTCTCACAAACAAAAAGTCAAATGGGAATTCTGTCTGTAACACGCATAGAGACATTCACAAACCGTCTTCAACTGGCACCCCCATGCCTGACAGCTGCCCCCCAAACATCCTCCATCCTCTCCGCAGAGCCCCAAGCCCCCCACAGCCCTCGTAGCCCAGGGCCGTGGCGCTCAGACAGGCCGGGCCCCCCAGGGAGGGAGGGAGCCCCCCCACCGCTTCAGGCCACCCAGGACCCAGAACACTCACTGTACCAGGGCTCGGGGACCCGCGGCCTTAAGGCGTGGGTGGCCGTCTAGGCCCTTAAGTGTGGTCTTCTGACTGAATCCAAATTTGACAGAACAAATCCTTTTATTTTTATTAATACAGTTTTGTTCATCTTTTATATTTTTATTTTATTTTTAAAATATCAAAGAATAAAATAAGTTTCAATGAAATAATCCTCCCAGGTTGACCAGGAGGTCAATTCTAAAGTGATCATTCTAAAGTGCCTTGGCCATTGCGGGAACAGGTGTTAGCAAACTCGTGTCTCTGTGAGAACAGAGTTAAATTCTATGAGGAACAGAATCAGCAGTGTGAATTATTGAAAGAAGATTTCTATAGGAATGCAGCATTTCTAGGTGGTATCAGGTCAAATCAAAACCACTTGAATATTTCTTTGCAAGGTAAAACTCAGTCTGTATATGGTATGTGGCAAAAAATCCGAGCATTTCAAAAAAAAGCTGTCTTTGTTCAAAACACTTCTTCTTCAAAAGGAAATTTCAGATGAACATTTTCCCCAGTTGGCAAAGGTCACTGATGAGCAGGGTGATACATGCGAACCATCTGAAGAATACGCAGCCGTTACAGACTGTTATTATTGACTGGAGAACACAGTGAAAGGTCACTGACTTTGAGCATCATGACATCCACCCAAATTAGCATTTCAGCCTCAGCTAGTTGATCTCACCAAGGCACCTAAAGAACCACAGATGGAACTGATTGAGCTCTCAGGAGATGACAATTTAAAGTGATTGTTTGATGCTAAGAAAGACCCAATCGAAATGTGGAAAAACTGCAGTAGAATACCCACCTTCATGCCCCAAAACGCGTTCCTGCTTTTTAACCACTTACGCTGCGAATCTACATTCTCCCACCGAAGCCAAATCAGGACGCCCTGCAGGTCACGAATGGCTGACACCATCTAGAAGGTAACTGAACCTGCCACGCTGCAACCACATATTCAAATGCTTTCCAACAAAAAGCAGACACCACAGAGTCATTAAAAGGTTAATTAACTTTAAAATTAACAAATAGTTTTCATTCTTTGAAATTATTAAGTACATGGTAGTTAGATTTTTACAAACTAATGTACATTTTTAAGTATATCCAATTGAAGTTTCCAGAATGCGGCCTTATGTGATTACAGCTGAATTAATGCGGCCTCCACCGTGGAAAGATCCCACCCTGCTCGGCCCCCTGCCGAGGCATCCCCAAGGCTGGGTCATTCCAGCCGAGTTCCGCAGACCCTGAGGCTGGGAAGCTGTGTCCCAGCCCTGGGGTCCTCCAGGGAGGTCAGGAGGCAGGCAGGGGACGGGAAGGGCAGTGTCCAGGGACGCTGACAGTGGTCTAGCAGGGGCGGAATCTCCCCCAGGCCAGCAGCCAGGGCAGGGTTGGGAGCCGGGAAAACTCCCTGGAAACCACAGTTGGTGGGGGAGGGGCGTCACACAGGACGGGTGGCTGGAGTGGCCAGGGTGGAGGCTGGCGACCAAGAGCCCGGGTGTGAGGACGCTGCCGGGAGCAGGCTGGAGAGATGGGGAGGGGCTCCCAGGGTCTGGGGGCCCGGCCTGACAGGGCTGGCACGGAGGAGCGGGAGGGACCCAGTGCCCCAGGGCGCGGCCGGCTCCAGCGGAGGGGCCTGAGGCCTGTGTTCACAGAGGTGGGGCCCGCCCCGCAGCACACAGCCGCGGTGGGACGTGCTGGGGACGGCCTGCTGGGCACTGGCTGCCCACAGAACGACCGCCGGCCTAGGCCACGCAGACCCCCCGCTCGGTGCAGAGCCCGGCGTGTGGGGCGGCGATGGCCTCTGGACAAACAACCCAGAACTCAGCAGCTTAAAACTGAACACGGCTCAGCTCCCGTCTCTGGGGCAGCTTGGCTGGTGGTCCCAGCTCCTCCTGCGGCTGTGGGCAGAAGGCCTCGGACTGGCCGCAGGCCCCCAGGCTGCCCAGTCTCCTCCCGCCCTCTGGAGCTATAGTCTTTTATCACCGGCTTGGGAGCCGCCCCCTCCTGCCACGGAGTACTGGGGTCACCAGGTCACCCAATGCCAAGTGTCGGGGCCGCACCAAGGTGCCAACGCAAGGGTGGGGTCGGGCAAGCAGCACCGCGCCAGGCCCAGTCCTGCCCCGACACCTGGGAAGGAGACACAAGGTGGGAACAATGTCTGTGCAGGGGGATGGGGGCGCGGGGAACACGGGGGCGCGGGGAGCGCGAGCCCTGGCACCTGCCACTAGCCCTGTGCTAGAACCGTGGCCAGGGAGCGGCAGCCGCACGACCTGGGTGACTCTGTGGCTCCAGGCCTTGGGCTCCACTCGGTGCGTGCTGGAGGGTGGGCTCTCTGTGCCTCAGTTTCCTCACCTGTCAACTGGGCTAATGGCACCTAATTTGTGGAGTTGGGGGCAAATGACGTGAGGAAACATAAAAAGCACGGCCAGGGCCTGGCGTCAGTGGGGGCGCAGGGGTTCAGCCGCCCCAATCGCTCCTGTTGGTGGCCTCCGTGCCGGGTGGGTGCAGGGGACAGGGCGCGGATGACGTCCGGTTGTACTTCGTGCCTGTTCCAGCCCGACGCTGGGCTGGGGCTGGCGCGTCCCTCAGCACCGAGGCCTGGAACGGCAGCGAGATGCTCTCGGAAGGCCCTGGAATGTAATTTAGACGGGCTCGCATTCTTCTAGGTGTGCATCCTGGAAACAGAGCCACGATATTACCCCAAGGCCAAGTTTGTTTTACAGCCGCCTCTGATATATGGCGGTGCTTGTTTGGGTTTTATCTAAACAACTTTCCCTTCGCTCCCAGCAGCTGCCGGGTCCGCTCACGGCCCGGAGCCAGCGCGGCCGGGGCTGACGGCTACAGACGTCGTTCACCCAGCAGGGAGGGGACAGGCACACGCTGACAGAGTGTCCCCTCAGCAGCAGGGCCACCACGGCGTTCCAGAGCCCCTGGACGCCCGTTTTCTCCTGGCGCTTAGCTACGCAAGTCCCAGTCCTCGGGTTCGGGTGGGAGGACGGGAGGTGCAGCGTTTCCATCAGCGCTAGGGCCTGCCCGGGCGTGGGGGCCCTGTTTTCAGGGCTTATGTGTGGCCCACGGATGCCTCAGGCCCCTGGACAGTTGGTGACTGTGGTCGACTCTGCTGGACAGACCAGGAGGGGGTGTCCCCGGACTCGCCCTGGCACGGCTGTGTGGGCGCCCCTGGCACCAGCTCAGCCCGGCCAAGGCCATTCAGACGCTCGGACTTTGGGGCTCCAGGCTGTCTCCCCAAACCTCTGTGAGGGCAGCCAGGGTTCTAGACCACTCCTCCCCATGCTGGGAGCTGGGCTCCCCACAGCTCAGCCAGAAACGTCTTTGGAAGAAAAGGCAGGACGAGGAACGAGGCGTGAACTCCACCGTCCAGCGTCGTCGCGAGTGGGGCCCACAGGGTGGCCTGCTGGCCTCCGGGAGCGCAGAGCTGCTGGCCGGGCTCACTCTCGGGAAGCCAGACAGACAGACGTCACCCATTTATTAGGCTAATGCTGCCCTGGGATTCCTCCAAGAGAAGAACACACTGAACTACTGTAGCAATGACAAAAATGTTCTATGACTAGGAAAAACATTGGTAAGACCTTCAAAAAGAAAACAGCAAAAAGCTAATGATGCAACACATAAAGGGAGATTTGAACAGCTAATATTAGTATACTAACAGCTAATCTCGATGTACTGTACCAATGGCTAATGGACTGTCCTTACAGCTGGGACTTTTGCGCTACACCAGTAGCTAATATATTATGCTAATAGCTAATACTAATAGGTATACTAATAGTTAACGCTGATATATTATACCAATGGCTGCCAATAACATACTATACTAACAGCTAATGCTAATGCATTATACCAACAGCTAACACTGACATTCCCCACTAAGAGCTAACACTAAGGAACTGTACCAACAGGAACACCAATGTCCTACACCAACAGCGAACACGGATGTGCCGCGCCACAGTGGCCTAGTGAACTGCGCTAACAGCGCACACGGAGGTTTGTGCTAACACAGGGAGGACTCGTCTCAGCTCCCGCGTGCTGGGCGCAGACTGGCGGGCCGTTCCCGGTGCCCTGCGGCACAGCCTGTCTAAAGCCCCAGCCCCTGGGGCAGAGGCCGCCCCCATCCCGCCGCACAGGGTCCCACACCACACAGAGCGGTGGCGGGCAGCGAGGACAGGCTGGGCACACGAGGTCACCGGCGCCAGGGCTCTCCTGCCCCTCCAGGCAGAGCAGGAATGAGTCACCTTCGGGACAGCGGCGGCGGCTCCGCGTCAGAGACAGCAGTCACCCAGATTCCGCGACAAGCAGCTGCCCGGGGACGATTTCCCGTCCAGCGTTATCAGCGCTGCGGTCTGCGCCAAACCGGCCACCTTCATCTCCACCCACACTCCCCCCGCGTCCTCCGGCTTTGGGCCTTATCTTGTGTTTCTCCTTCCCGAGTCTGGGATTGAATGTTTAGTTCAACTATGTTTTATTCTCTCCTGTTTATAATAAAAACACTTGAGATGATAAGTTCTCCTCTCAGACCGCGTCTGGCACTTCTGGAAGCTTCCCTGCGCAGTGTCCCCACACTGCCTCTCAGCAGGCAGCTCCTCTGTCTCCCACGCCGGCTCGGAGGGCACCGGTCCATTTCCAGGCTGTCTCGCTCGCCTTGGTGTGACAAGGACACTCATCCCCACCTGGCTACGTATCGCCAGAGAACCAGCGTCCACTCAGCAGTGCTTGAGCGCCTACTGTGTGCACACCACAGGGAGGCACCCCGCAGGCGCTCTCGCTCCCATGCACCGACCTGTCCGAACTCTGTGAAGTGAGTTTTGTCAAGCAACGACAGGGACACACCTTGTCAGCTGGCCGCGGGTCCAGGTGGAAGGGTGGGGGCCTGTCTGGTTAGGCAGTTCGAGGGGAGACCTGGGTCAGCCGTGAGCCCAGAGAGAGGCAGTGGCCCTGGCACAGTGACCAGGCTCCTTCCGGAGTGTCAGGACCAGGACAGCGGCCTGGCAACGGGACATCCCAGGGCCAGGCCAGGGCCAGGGCCTATGCGGGGGGGGCCAGCAGGGCCCCACAAACCTGGACCCCACTGCGGGGGATGTTCAGGGTCAGGCCGGCCTGCTCAGGGCCCAGGGCAAGGGCTGTCCCCTCGGGCTGGGAGGAGGTCGGAGTCCTGACTGCCGTCCCTAGGGGACAACCGGGGCAGGCGGGGGGTGTCCAGCCTCGGAGGACAACGGGCAATGGGCGAGGCACAGGCAGGAGGAAGCATGTGACGCCCCCACCTCTGCCACGTGGGCACTTCCATGACACCACGGAAAAGCCACGACCCCAAGCACTCAGCGCGTCAGTCACGACCCGCGGGGCCAGGCGCGCAGCAGCCCGGAGGAAGCCTCTGATCTGGGGAATCCGGACTGGCACGAACGGTCACAGGCCAGTCACCCACGGGTGGGGGGAAAACTCCAAACGAAGGCCCAGCAACAAAACACAGCCTGGCCCAGGAACCCCCTCCGCGCCCACGCTGAGACTCAGGAGCGCAGCGCGGGCAGCGCGGGGGAATCGAGCACTGGTCGCCGCCAGTGGGACAAATGGCAACAAAACACGGTTTTCTCAGCAGGCACCGAAAAGGAATTCAGTAAAGCGCATCTCTCTTCTCCGTACAACGCTCCACGATCAGGCACCGCAGGTTTCACGCCTGCTCCGAGTGTGCGGCTAACAGCGAAGGCCCGTCGTGCCTGACGGAGAGTACTCGGGTTTGCCTTAAAAACACACACGCGCACAGACGCCGCACACGTGCACTTGCACACCCGAGCACGCACACGCACGCACATGTGCACGTGCACAGGCACACTCAAGTGCATGTTTGCACACACATGCACATGCATGCACACTCGAGCGCACACGCACACACACACATGTGCTTTGGGACTCTGTACCCCCTGTGTCCGGCAGTGCGCGGGGCTCATCTGGGCAGGTGCCTGGCTCCCTGCCCCGGGTGCTCTGCTCCCGGACTCAGTCCCGGCCTCCGTGACAAAGGGCCGGGCTTGCTGTGCATGAGCCTCCGCTCCCCACAGGCCCCGAGACCTGCAGGGCAGGTGCGGGTGGGAGGGATTCGGGTCAATCCTGCGAGATTCTCTCCTGCTGGGCTCAGGTGGGCAGGCCCGAACGTGTCTCTGACCTCTGGTTCTTGGAAAGGAGGGACAGGAGGGATCCACACAGCCCCAAGAGGGAAGGACGGGCCCACCACAGGGCAGCCAGAGGGCTCCTCGGGGGACGTGGCCTTGGAGACACACAGGAGGCTGCCAGTGGGGCAGACGGTCCCGTGGCCTGCAAAACCCCACGGGGCCAGTTCAGCGCTGAGTCCTCTGAGGCTGACACTGCTGCAGGCCCCCAGACTGTCCCCTCACACAGGGCCACAGAGATGACTGACACCGACCACCAGCAGTGACCAGCAGAAAGGGTTGAGGGTTTTCGGGGAATCCTCACACCAATGCCTCCTCACCGCAGCCCCCACTTTCAGACAGGCCCTGAGGGTCAGCTGGCCGGGGCACTGCAGAGCATCAGGGCCCACAGATGAGTAGTCCAGGGCGTCTGCGTTCAGCCCCTTGCCCCCTCCTTTGCCCCTGGAGCGGCCACCACAGGGGCTCAGTGGGTGAGGTCAAGGCAGCTGCTCCCCTGGCACCTGCCCGGGTGTCCCCAAGGGAACTACAGCTGGACTCAGCGGCAGCAGCAGATGCTGGGGCTGTCGGCGCAGAATCTGCCTGTAGCAGCGCAGTTTGCAGGGGACTCGGGAGCCCAGGTGGCAGGCGGGTCTTGGGTCCAGTCCCTGGGCACCCACCGCGCCTCTTCCAGCCGCGGTCCAGGAGGCAGCCCTAAGGTGCCCCCGCACAGGGAAGGCTCTGATTGGCTGGGCTTGGTCACGTGCCCACCACCTGGGTTCCCCTGGGGACAGACGCTACAGGCTGGTCCGAGGCTGAGGGGTCGGGAGGGGCCAGGCATCCACTCTGGTGCCCTGGTTCACAGGGGAAACTGGGCCGGCAGAGGGAGTGTGATCGTCCCAAAGCCTCCCCCACCAGGTCAGAGGCCAGACCAAGGACAAAGCCCCATGGGGGCAGCGTGGCCAGGGCAGACCCCGGTTCTGGTCTCCACCAGGCAGAGATCACAGCAGACACAGGACACGGGCCCTCGGCCGCGGCCCCAGCCCTGCTGAGTGCTCCTGAGAGTTCAGGCCACCGTGGCGTTTTTGCGACAACCATGTGTCTGTGTCCAGGTGGCCGGGGATGTCTGAGCCACTGCTCTGCTCCCAGGGGTGGTGGAGGCATCTCCTGGGGGAATAACTGGGGTGCGGGCGGCAAACCATCTTCTGACACAGCAGGGCGTGTGTCCTCCTCCCTGCAGTCACAGCCGGCACTGTCCCTGCCCCGGGAGACAGGCCCCTCCTCGGGGTGCTCCCACAGCGCCAGACCACAGAGGCTCTGAGGGTGGTCAGCCCTGCGTCCCGTCCCTGCCCCAACCCCATGAACCTTGCTCTGGTGACGGGAGACCCCGCCTGCCTCCAGCCGGGCAGCGATGGGGGCCTGTGCCTACCTGGGTCCTGAGAGAGCCCCCAGACCCCTGCCCAGCCAGGCCCTGGCCGGATGTACGGGCCGCTTTCCCGTCACTGGAGCATCTTGCCTTTGGACGTGAGACCTTCAACTGGGCCACAGGGACACACTTCCGGGGGAGGGCAGCCTTCCTGCCCACCGCTCCCAGGACAGGCCCCACCGTGGCTGCGGCTCCTGCCGCGCTTCCCGCCGGCTCCCCCAGGCTGCTTCCGTGCCGTCGCAGAGAAAGCGCCGGCCAGCCCTGTGGGTCACGCGGTGCGGAGGCGGAGCTGGCGGTCGGTGGCAGCCGGCAGCAGGAGCCTGGCCCCGAGAGGGCCTGGGGGGAGGACACGTGCCAGGTGTGATGCCCAGACAGAAGCACTGACCACCCGGCCACCCAGAGCTGCCTGCACCTCCCAACAGCCCGGCAGGGGTGGGGAACCTGCGGCCGTAAGGCAAGGCGTGGCCTTCTAGGTCCTTCAGTGCAGCCTTTTGACTGAATCCAAACGTTGCAGAACGAATCCTTTTATTACAAGGGTGCCACAGAGAAAGAAGTTTTTGTCGCCTCCCTTGGTGGTTAAAAGCGAATCTTGAAATCAGAGGCTGCAGGTTCCCCACCCTGCGCGGACCTGGGTTCCTTCACCCGCCTGAGACGGCCGCCCCTTCCTTCCTGTCCGGCCTCAGGAACCCTGACCGCAGACACATCTTCTCTCCCAGGGACGGGCTCTGGACCCCGCTCCCCCCGCCTTCCGCACGCACCCCTTTCCCTCCCCAGGAGACCTCAGGGGTAGGCCTCAGGGGCACGGGGCTTCCCCGTGACAGCCCAGCCTGAGCTGTGTGGGGAGGGGTCTCCTGCTGGTGGCGCGGGCCGGCCGTGGATGAGTGAATCGGAGCTCGCGGTGCCGTGCCAGGGCCTGGCTTCTGGCAGCAGGGGCTGGGCACTAGCCAGGGAGGGGCGGGGGCGGGTTTGGTTGGGGGCCGGGCCAGGTGCAGGAGCCGCCCGTGGAGGTGCGAGGAGACAGAAGGCTGCCCCGCTCATTCCCGTGGGAGCTGGGCACGGCCTGGCCCGCGCCTGACTCTCCAATTACACACCCTCATGTAATTACACTTCGCCTGACCCAGGAGAGACGGAGAAGCTGCGGTGGAAATAATTACCTCTGCACAAGGGAACCCGGAGGCCACGAGCAGGGAAGCTGCTCCCTGCTCCCCCGGGGGACGGGCGGGGAGGGAGGTGGGCTCCACCCGGAGGGACGCCCGCCGTGCTGGGCTCCTGTCTGAGCACACAGGTCCCTCGGCTCAGCAGGGCCCCCCACACCACCCTGTGCTCATGACCGCATATCCCCGCCACCAAGTGGGCTGGGCCGGGGGGAGGCCGCGGTCATGGCAGGGCAGCTTCTCCTCCTGGAAGAAAGACGGCTGCGGTGTGTATGGGGCGTGTCTGTTTACGGGAGTGTGTGGTTTGTGTGTGTGGTGTAAGAGTGTGTGTGTGCGGGGTATGTGCGGTGTGGGAGTGTGGTGTGCATGCTTTGTATGCATGCGTGGTGCGTGAGTTTATGTGAGTGTGTGTGGGGGGCGTGTGTGCGTGTGAATCCCATCCCTGGACTGGGAAGACCAGACGGACTCACGTGGAGAATGGACAGTCCTGTTCCTGACCTCGTCGAGGGGCCGGCGCTCCTCTTGCCCCCTGACGCCTGGGGACGCTGTCCCTCCAGGCCACTGTGTGACCCTCATTCCACCGCGCACACACCTGAGGGGAGCTGGAGGTCCGGCGCGTGCTCGGGGCCGTGCGGGAGGCAGCTCAGCGCCCAGGGCCAGGCTCTCCCCGCCAGGCCAGGCTCCCTACCTGGAGGGGTCGGCCCTGCCGTGGGCTCCACCTCGAGGGGCTCCGGGGCCTTCTGTCTCGGGTGGCGTGGGAGGAGTGCCGGGAGGGACAGGGCTCCGTCAGGCTGCGCAGACTCCCGCATCCCCGGCACCTGTGTCTGCGGCACTGGAGGAAACTTTTGGAAACACAGGTGATCGCTGGTTTTCTCCGAGTGGCCTCCCAACACCCTAAAATTAAGATTCCTCAACCTTCAGGAAGACAAACCAACCCCACGTCAGAAGCAGGTGTGTGATTACCACTTTGACCTTTATTACCTTAACATCTTTGGAGCAAAAACACTTTAATTGGGTCTCTGCCTTTAAAACAAGGTAGCTCTTCACGTAGCCTCAGGAAACGCGACTTCACGGCAGGAAGTGGGAGGGCCAGCATCCCGCCATCTCGCCCTGATGCCCGAATTCCCACGTCTGACGCAGTGGCCAGGAAAACGGGTCTCTGGCGATGGGAACACAGAAGGCTGGGGGGGTCACATGCAGATGAGGCCTGGGTGGCAGCAGCACCTGCCAACGTTTCAGGGCGACGACCAAGGCTGCCGTCACCGGCGTTATCACTGTACAAGGAACATTCCAGAAGTAAGATGCCTGGTGTTTGTACAAGACTTGGCTTTCATGCGGCACAGAACCCCAACAGGCGCAGCTGCCTGGGCCTGACTCACCAGCCTGGAAGCCGCGTCCGTGCTGTGCTCCCCGCCCCACCACGCCCCCGCAGCTGAACCCCCTCTGTTCACACACAGCTCCCGATTTCCAGCGTGACCCCGGTCAGCAAACGTCCACGAGGCATGGGGTGGGTGCGCCGCGCGGGGCCCTGTGCTGACGGTGGGGAAGGCGGGGGAAACTCTCAGTGTCCGGGTGCCCAAGACTCAGAACCTCGGTGCTTGGCAATGGAGCCTTCAAGTGGTCGCGTAATATGAGGTCACACCAGAGCGGGAGGCCTGACCCAACACGGCTGGTCCCTCCTCAGAGGCCACACGGCGGCAGGGGCACAGGTGAGCGCAACGCGCCCACAAGCCCAGGACACCAAGGGTTGCCGACAGCCAGAGCCAGACGCAGTGAAGGACTCTCCCCTGTGGCCTTCGGGGGGCGCGGCCCTGCGACACCCGGTCAGACTCCCAGCCCCCTGGACTGCGGGAGAGTAAGTTGGTGGCTCTAAGCCCCCCAGGTGGTGATGACCTGCTGCTCCAGCCCTGGGCAGCTACTCACTCAGCAAGCAAGTCCTCCAAGGCGAGTGGGCCGGGCCCAGAGCTGCGGGAAACAGTCCCGGCTGCCCAGGTGTCGGGATGGCAGCTGGAGACCGGCACACGCAGCTCCCAGGCTGGCGGGGCTGCCCCCACAGCGAGGGGCCGGCCGCAGGGAGGCACGGGGGCGCGGGTGCTTTCCTAGGGAAGGGTGGACCCCGGGAGCTGCTGTGGTGTGGCCTGCGAAGCGTGGCCGTGCTGGGGAGGGACATTCCCGTGGCCTCCTTGGAGCCGCCGTGCCAAGTGCACCCGCAGCACAGGCAGGGACGGGGGCGGGGCGGGGGGCGAGGGGCTCAGGGAGGCCCCAGGGGCCTGCGCTGCCCAGCCAGGAGCCCTCCTCTGGGCAGGCATTTGCTGTGTGTCTCCCACCCCTGCAGACACTGCTCTTCCTGCGAGACCCACCGGAGCCCCACCCCCGGGGGCTCCAGGCGCTGCCTCCCTCGACCTTTCTGCGGTGCCCCCAGCCCCCCGCCCCGTGTGCCAGCAACGAGGACCTGCTGGGTGGGTCTGTGGGAAGGCACCGTCCCAGGCCGGGGCTCCTCCAGGGCCCTGTAGGCTGGCGCCAGGGCACCTCCAGGCCCCAGGAGGCCTTTATCTGCTCTGTTTAGCCTTTAAATAAAAAACAAACAAACACAGGGCCAGGGTTTAAAAAGCATGAAAACCACTGAACTGGAGCACTTCTTTACTTAAAATTATGACCAAAGAGTTCATGTGCATTCTACAAAGATTAGGAAACACACACACACAAAGACAGAGAAGTTCCCACACGCAGCCACCCGGAGAGCGACTGTTTCAGGGGATCAGTGAACGCATGCGATTTGCTCTGGGCAAAATGGGCCGATTCTCTCTGCGCAGTGGCTGGCACGGAGCAGCGCTCAGCTGATGCCCGAGTCTAACTTGAGTGGCGCATGACTGCCCAGAACGCGCCCTTCCAGGGCCTGGACGCACCCTGCTGGCGCTGGGCTTTGTGGTACTTCGCTCGTGCGCAGAATGCCGGGGTGACACCCCACGCCCGAGGTTCTCAAGCTACTTTCCTGGGCCAGTCTGTGTCCACCTCCGTGGACGGGACACATGCTGCCTCCACCTCTGCTCAACTGTCTCCTCCGCCAGGGCCCAGGCAGCCCCGCAGCAATGCCCGCACCGTGCATCTCTGCCGTCCCCATGGCAGGGCCATCCTGCCACACTGTACAGCTCTGCTGTCCCCACAGCAGGGCCGTCCTCCCAAGGGCCTGATTCTGGACAGGAGCCAAAGGTGCCTGAGTGCGTGAGCACTGCCGCACGGGCACCCATGAGCCATGCAGCTCTGGGGGATGCCGCGGGAAAGAGCTGGGAGGCCCAGCTGGGCCTCAGGGGCCTGGGGACGCACCAGCCCCTCACTTCCCACATCCTGAAAACGAGGATCTATCAGTTGATGTGTCTGCAGTCCAACAACCAACACCAGATCCCAGTGGCTTCTAACAAACATGAATCCGTCTGCCGTGGGCCCGCGGGAGGACCTCTACTCTGCAGGCCCCAGGACACGGCGGGTGAGGGCCCGGCTTGCAGCAGGCCAGGTGGACCCTCGGGAACAGCACGTGCAGGGGTGAGGCCCAGCTCGGGGGGTGTGGACGATGGGGTCAGCGACCCGCGGGCCATGGCAAGATCCATCTGTACCTGGGGGACCCAGGGGAGCATGGGGGCCAGGGGGGTGGGCAGCTCTTGCAGGCCCGAGTGCTGCTGTCAGGAAGATGGGTCCCGCCAGGCCCAGGCCACAGCAGAAACTCTTTGAAGGCAAATGATGGCGGATTGCAGAAGACCCCGTGTCACCTGCACCGTGACAGATTCCTTCCCCAAACAACATTGGAAAGCTGTGTCGCGGTCTCAGAGGGCGCCGGCGCTGGCTCAGGGGGAGCGGTGAGGCCTGGACAAGCCCAGGTGTCGTGCAAGTGCAGCCCCCAAACCCCGCATCGCTCTGCACAGGGCGTGGGGCCCCCAGCCCGCCCAGCCTGAGCAACGGGGCACAGAGGAAGGTTTGTGGGCGCTTTATTGGTCCTCATCCATCTCCGTGCCCTCCCACCACGCCAGAAAGACCCGGGGGGCAACCGCCAGGGCCACGGTTCTTGAGGGGCCGTGCTCCCTGGGCACTTCTGCCCGCAGGTGCGTCCTGAGGAGTCGCGGCCTGTCCTTCACAGCTCGCTGCCTCCTTCCAGCTGCATCTGGTGCGCCAGCCGCTGCCCGATGGCCAGCAGGGGGCCGGCTCTGTAGGCCGGACTGGCCAGCAGCTCCCGAAACCGGGTCCTTTCTTCCTCACTGAAAGAATGGAGACCCGAGGTCAGCAGGTGGCAGCACAGAAACGCCCACAGCCCCTGGGTGAGGGGAGTCAGGGACGCACATTTAGCACCCCCAGGACCCGACACGGCTCAGCCACTCCATACCCAGGCACCGTGGGACAGCTCAGATACCAGAGTGGACAGCAGAGGCCTGGCGTCACCACGGGACTGAGTGCCGGGCCTCAGAGCCTTCCGGCAGGAGGAGACTGCCCACCTGGTTCCTCCTCTTGGCCACAGGCAGGCCTTGGAGCCCCTGCACCCACCTGAGGAGCTTGCCTCAGGCCTTGCCCTGCCAGCAGGCTCAGGGTGTGGACGGGCCACCGCTAAGGCAGGCGGCTGAGGACGGGGCAGCGGTTCCCACGCCCCGCAGACACAGCCTTGCGTAGGAGGCGCCTCCCTGCACGGCACGACCACAACACATGCCCAGGGCGAGGAGGGCGGCCACCAAGGCCTGTCGGCAGAGGCAACAGATAGCCCAGCACCGCCCACCCTGGCCCTGGCCCCTGCTCTAAACCCAGCAAGGTCAGGCCGCCTTCTGGAAGCTTGGGGCCAGCTCATGCTCTGCCAGCCCTGTAGCCAGCACGGCCACATGCGCCCCAGCAAGCTGCCCTGTGGATGACAAAGGTGACCCCGGGGTAAGCCTCAGGGGGCAACTCCTGGACAGGTTCATGTCAGACCCGCTGGGAGGCTGAGCCGGGGACCCGTGTGCCCCATGTGCGGGACCCAGGGCGAGTCCAGCCACACTGGCCCGGCTTTCCCGGCTGTGACAGGGAGCCTCACACCGGCCGGGAGACTGTCCGAGCTGGCTGCTCGCACTGCAGAGCGCGGAGGGCGGTGGGGCCCGAGGCTCAGTGGCAGGACACTGTGCCGGGGCCAGCGAGGCTCCGTCCCCACGCGCAGGCTGCCAGGGCTCTGCTGGTCACCAACTGACACCTCCCCCTGCCGCTGCCGCTGGCCCTGTGCGACGACTGGGGCTCTGCTCGCGAGGTCGGCAGGGAAACGCCTCAGTCACAGCAATGACGCCGCTGAGGAGCCTGTCTGCGACCCTGCGGCTCGTGCAGGCCAGGGAAGGGGCCCCACAGTGACGCCCGGAAGCTGGTGCCATGTGGAGAGCACACACGTGCGCATGCACACAAGGGAGGATGCTGCCAGGGATGTGGGGGGAGGGGTGCTCTGGCCCGGGCGGCTGTGTGGCCCTGTGCCAGGCCCCAGGTGTCAACCTGGACCCCCTAAAACAGAGGCTTGTAGGAAGAGGTCCGTCACCTGCGAGGACAGGGACAGGTCCGCGTGCTCTCGGGGAGGGGACGCAGGCTGCAGGCCGCCAGCCCCCAGGAGCTCTCAGGCTGTGAAGAGACCCAGCCGCTCGGGAGGCTGGGACGGGAGGGTCACTGGAGGCCCTGCTGCCCAGCCTGCGCAACACAGTGAGGCCTCGTCTCTAAAAAGATAAAAAATAACAACTATAAAAAGATAATAAAAATTCAGGGCTAAAAAGTGCCTAAAGTGGTATAGAAAACAGAGCAAAAGATGCAGTAAATGTGCAGCTAGTGCCTCCAAAGAGAGACCCGCAGTGACACCTGCAGCTACAATTAATTCAAACCAGTTCCCAAAAGTAACAGTCATTACTGAAAAAGACTAACTTATAAACTGAAAAAGCACAGCAGGCCTCAGTAAGAATGGACACAGAATGTTCCATCCTAAGAAACACCTTAGCGAAGTTACTCCAGAAACTTAGAAAACCCTCTCAGCAGCCAACCAAAACGATCCCCTTCGCACGCGAAGACCGGCCCCTCGGACTCCCCCAGAGCAAGCGCGGTGGGAACTGGAGCCAGTTCTGCAAAGGCAGAGAGTGTGGTCTGTGAATTTTCTATCAGTTTCCACAGAACAGGGGGCAGCGGGTGCTGAGGGGCAGCCAGCAAAGGGGCTCGGCCACAGAACCGACGCAGAGGTCTGTCGTCCACGTCACCCGGAGTCTGACCAACCAAGGGCAGGAGGGTGGGAGGGAGGTCTTGCAGCTCCCCAGGGAGCACCCTGAGGGGCAGCTGGCCTCCCCCAAGAGCCCGACTGCAGGACACCATGGACGTCTAAATGCGCCACACCTGGAGTCGAAATTGAAACACAAGGGAAGCAGCCCGTGGCGCGGGGGCCTCGGGAAGGGCCGGTACTCACAGGAGCTGGCGTCTCTGGGCTGCACTCATCCTGCTGAGCTCGGCTGGCCTGGGCTTGCTGCCTGCCCTGCTGTGGACACAGAAGCCGCGTCAGCTCGACACCTGGCCTCCCCGGGAAACCCTCCCCACGGCAGGCCTCCCTTCCCCGAGCAGGCACTGCGGTGGCCCAAACACCGCAAGTCCGTGCTGCGCTCCGGCTGCAGAAGCCCAACAGTCGCCCGACCGTGGAATTGAGCTGGACGTTACGGGAGCTGGACGTCAAGGGATTTGCCTTGGGTCCTCTGGGCTCTGGTGTGACAGAGGATGACGGACGTCCCAGGACACACAGCACCCCGTGTAGCCCCGAGTGCAGAGCAGGCCCATCCAACACACTCCCGCTCTGGCCACACACACCACTTCCCGCACAGACAGCTGACCCAGGCGCCTGCCAATCTGTCCTCCAACCTCTCTCCAAACCGAGGAAATGAAAAGAGTGGGCTATTCCAGAGCGGGGTGCTGCCCCGCCACAGTGACGACCGACCACAGGGCAGACACGGGCCCCATGCAGGTCCTCCTACGCCCATGGGGGACGCCAGCCACACGTGAGGGCCCCTCTTGTCAGGGTGGACTGCCACCTGCCACATGGCCGTCGCATTGTGACTGGTTCCTCAGTTTACCTCTTCCTGTGATCCAAGGCAGCCTGCCAACCTGGCCGAATGGTCAAAAGGTGCACGAGGCTTGGGGCCTGGGCAGGAAGAGAAGAGCCCCTCAGGGGCCACGCTGGGTGTCCTCCGCGGAGCTGCCACCCACCATCAATGAAGTGGCTGCGGGGAGGCACGTGCGGGCAGATGCAGAGGATGGGGAGGCGGCTCAGTCCTCGGGCCACACCTAAATTTAGCCTCCAGACCGGGAGACCTGATCTTTTATTCAGGATTCTTTTAAAATATGAATGAAAGACATTTTATGTCTACTCAAAATAGTGCCTGAGCTTCACTTTCCTTTCGCCCTGGCTCCTGGGCTGATCTGGAGGAGGACCACCAGTCCTACTTCCTTTCCACTCCCTCGGGTCTCCCCCACCCGCCACAGCTGTCTGTGTCCTGGTGACACCCTCTCCGCGGCCACCTCTCCTGGGCCAGCCTTGGCCCAGATGCCGCGCAGCTCTGCTCCCCTCGCTGGCGGCCTCGGTGTCCACCCCCGAGCAGCCCGGATCCCCGCCCCTCGGAAGTGGTCGCCAGGGGGTCCATCCTCCCACAGGGCCGCGTGCTGGTGCTGCACCTCAGTGGGCGGGGAGCCTCAGGCCTTGGACCTCTGGCCCATCTGCAAGGAGCTACACAGCAGATGGGGCCGGACGGATGCCTCCCAAGGCCCTAAGCCAGAGTCCCCTCAGCGCCCACAGGTCAGGCTTGAGCCCCCCACAGGTGGGAGGCGACGGGCAGGCTCTATCCCCAACCTGAGCCTCGAGGCACACCAGGGCTCAGAGAGCAACACCCCCCAGGTGGGGCACACCTTCCGACAGGTTTCCCATTACTGTCATGGACCAGGTGACCCTTGAGGGTCAGCAACCTCCATCACATGATTCCCAGGGTCCCGTGGTGGGAACCACAGCAGAGCGACTGAATCCAGGTCTCAGCCCCGCCCACAGCACGGCCCCGCCCGGCCCCCACCGCTCCCTCCCAGCAGCAGCAGTAACCTCACCGCCAGCCCAGGGGGCGCAACACTCGCCCAGCTCCGCACACGCTCTCAGGGGTGGCCACTCGCACAGTGGATGCTAGAACACCAAGCCCAGAGCCTGAAGGGTCGCGAGGTCAAGATTTCCACCCCGGGAGCTACGCTAGACCCCAAACAGATGGGCCCTGCCCTCAAAGCCTCCAAGGTTCCAACTTGGCACCCCCCACGCCAAGGAGAGGAGACCCTCAGGGCAGGGCCACGACGGGGTCCTGGGGCTTGGAGAAGGCCACAGCGTGAGGACCCCAGGAAGCCCCTGAGGTCCTGCTCCTGGACCCACTGCTCGGCTCCCCAAGGACGGCCAGATGTCGTCCTGCTCTAGCTGCACAACGGCGGGAGGCAGGGAGCTTCAGGCCTGGGCCCCAGGCAGGGACAGAGGGCTGCCCACCCTTGAGGGGAGACCCCAACCCCAATGCCCCAGGCCCCCCAAGCTCATAACCCAGCAGGCTTGGCCCCCAGTCCTGCTCCGGCTCATCCAGAGAGGGCAGGGGCAGCCCAGGCTGCAGCCTGCTTGAAACCGCCCTGGCGACTGCCGAGGGCGGCCTCAGCTGGGGCACCGGTGAGGCCGACCAGCAGCGTACAGGCCTGAGAGTGGGGGGCATCGGGATGGGGACCTGCCTGCCACCCCTCCGTGCAGCTCACAGGGACACAGCCTGGTGCCACGTGCCCTGGACTGAAGGACAGAAGCTGCACAGACCTGCCTGGAGGAGCCCCAGCCCGACCAGCGTGGGGCAGTGGCTGGAGAGACCAGCCGACCTGGTGCCATCACGTGTGAGCCTCGGAGAAGCCCCTCCACCCCACGAAGCCTCGGTTTCCCCAATGTAAAATGTGGCCGGGCACTGCACGGTCCCAACAGCAATGGGACACCACAGGTAGGCCCAGGCAACGCCCACTATGGACTTTGGGGACGTGTCCGCCCCACCACCCCATATACCCAGGAACCTGCTGGGCATGGGGAACCCCAAACAAAGGCAAAGAAGTCTGGAAAGACTGCGCAGCTCCCAGGAGCAGGCCTCACGGTCCACCCACAGGGGCACCATGACCTCCAACACACCGTCTGCCCAGCTGTCGTCTGGGAGGGTGGTAGCGGGAGGGAGGCCTGCGACCCCGGCCTGGGGTGCTCTGAGCATTGAAGCAGCAGCCCTGGGGTGCACCCAAAGACACCGGGGCCGTGCCCCTGCACCCACAGGAAGGCACAGGCTTTCCTGACCCCATTCACTGGAAAGAAGAACATGGCCCAGCCGGTGCGGCTCTGTGGCCCACACAGGGTCCACTTCGTAGAGAATCTGTCCTTTTATCAACAGGCAGAGACATGCTGGCTCCAGGCTCAGGGTCCTCGGTGGACTCCCCGGCAGAGCCTCCATGCCAGGTCCCAGCTATCTGTGGTGCGGCGCCTGCCCAGACAGGTGGCTGCAGCAGCCACCTCGGGTGGCACCTAGAGGACACGGTGAGGACCCGCTAGGCTGGCTCAGAGCCCCAGGCTCCCACAACTGCCCTGCAACGCAAACACAGCCGAGCCGCACCACGGATTTGCAATGGCTGTGCAGTGCCCAGAGCCTTGGTGACTTCAGAGCCAGGGCCACAGATTGTCCCCACACCAGGTCCCTTCCAACTCTGAATCCAGGACACTCCTGGGGCAGGGGGCAGGGGGGTAACAGAAGCACCAGTCAGCTGTGCTATTCATGCAAAATATGTGCCCTAAAAAGTCACTCGTTGGTGTGAGCTGTCTCGAATGGCCGGTTCTCTCTGCACCGCGAGGAACCCTGTCCGGTGGAGGCTCCGAGGCACCGCCACGCGGGAGCAACAGTGGAGAGCCCAGCCCTGCCCCAGCAACTGGAAGGGCACAGGGACCCCACAGGGGACCAGAGTGTCTGGAATGGGGCTGGGCAGCCAATAGGCCAGGAAGCCCCATGGGGCACAGGGCAGGGTGACGGACGAGGCATGCCAGTCCTGCCGGGGACAGCCGAGGCGAGAGCTGGGGGAGCATCCTCCCACGCTCTGCCCCACGCCTCTCTCCCTCGGCTGGTTTTAATCTGTGTCCTTTCACTGTGACAGCCACAACCACGAGGATAACCGCTGAGTGAATCCTTCCAGAGAGTTAACAAACCTAAGGGCGTGTGTTCTCAGGGGCCCCCACCCTGGCAGCTGGTGTCAGAAGAGGGGGTGGCCCTGCGAACGTACACAGGCCGTGTCCACACGCGCCTCTCTGCTGTCAGCTCCAGGGCCTAGAAGCAACGGCCCCCCAGCGGCACCGGCCCTGTGTCTCACACCCTCTGACCAGGAGCCGGGGCTCCCTGGAGACGCGCTGATGCCAGAACAGGCAGGAGATGCCCAAGACGAGCCCAGCACGTGCCAGCGCCAGGCGGCAGCAAGTGCTGAGACCACCACCATCGGTGGGGCATCCGAGGGACCCCGGAGCCCACTGCGAGGCTCCAGTGGCCAACGCGGAAGTTTCAGCAACAAAATAAAGTAGCATTGGATGACAGCCCAGAGTGTACCATACAGACCCACGAGTCCACACGGACGCGAATAAACGACATGAACAAACAGGGAGAAGAGCACAGCTCCCGCCCAGGATTCCGAGTTACTCACGCAGGGGCGGCGTCTGGAGGGGGAGCGCAGCTCCCAGCCCTGACGTGTGAGCCAAGCACAGCGACCTCCTTCCGGGAGGACGGTGTGGAAAGGGGGTCACTGTCCAGGAGACCCTGACAGACGCCAGCCTGACCAGGGCAGCGTCACAGAGACGAGCACGTCGGCCGTGTGCGCCCTGAGACCAGGAGATGACAAGGGCAGGTCCCCACAGGGGCTCCTCCCACAGCCCTCCACCCACCTGCCCGTGAGGACACCAGTCAGCCCCCACTGAGGGGCACCGGCAAACTGCCCGATGTGTCCTCCCCGGACTGCCCAGGTCACCGACACGAGACGCCCCAGTGACTCCCTGCAGGAGGGGCCTGAGGGGACAGATGACTAACGTCAGTGGGGTCCCGGGACAGAAAAAGGACATTAGGGGAAAATTAAAATCTAAAGTATGGGCTTCAGTTAATTATTATTTAAATGTATTATTATTATGTATCAATGTTGGTTCCTTAATTGGGACAAACGTATCACATTAACGCAAGGTGCCAGTAACGGGGGAAACTGGGGGTGACGTATATGGGAACTCACTGCCATTTCTCTATGAATCTAAACTGTTTTAACATAAAGTTTAAGGCCAGGTGCGGTGACTCACATCTGTAATCCCAGCACTATGGGAGGCCAAGGCAGGAGGATTGCTTGAGACCAAGAGTTTGAGACCAGCCTAAGCCACATAGCGAGACCCCATCTCCACAAAAAATTTTTAAAAATTAGCCGGGCATGGCGGCTACTCAGGAGGCTGAGGCAGGGGGATCACTTGAGCCCGGAGTTGAAGGCTGCAGTGAGCTGTGATCACCGCCACTGCACTCCAGCCTCGGCAACAGAGCGAGGCCCTGCCTTTAAAAATAAAATGAAATCACATGAAAATAAGGAAAATGAAGTTTATCCAGAGGGCTCCCCCAGTGCCAGGATGCTCGCTGCCCGAGATGCAGGCACCTGAGGAGGAACGGTGACCACGGGAGGCTCGTGGGGCTGAGAGCAGGCGGCGCCTCCCTCACCCGGACAGCGGGACGCAGCCCGGCACACGAGGCTGGCCCAGCCGCCGGCAGCCCTGAGGCCATGGGCACGTTCCTCTCGGGCCTGGCAGCCCAGGGTGTTTACACAGCTCTCTCCCTTCTGCAGGCCCCGAGCACATTTTTCAGATGAGAAAACTAAAAACAGGGAAAGGATGCTTGACCAGGGTCACATTTTTGTTCAAGAACCAGGAATGGAATTTGCACCGTCGGCTCTGTCCAGTCATCAAATCTCAACTCTGGTGGCCGCGCCTCATCTGGTCCTAACATTCCGGATGCTTCCATCTCGGGAAGCCGGCCTGGGACCGTCGGGTTCTGCAGCATGTCACCCGCCACCCCTGGACCTGACACTGCATGTAGCCCCTGCTTCCTCCCCAGACAGAAATTGAGTAGGAGAAAGAAAATTATTTTTAAAAAGACAAAATTAGAGATGACACAAATAAATGAGGAAGGCCCAGCAACTGGGACAGGACAGAAAGCCCCGGCATGCCCGCCTGTCCCTAACGCCGAGGCAGAGGCTCAGCCTCGGCACCCTGGCGTGCAGCACGCCTCTGCACCCACACCTGGCCAGCGCCCCGAGCCGGCCCAGGAGGGGCAGAGGCCGGCTTTCCTTTCGCAGGCAGAAGGGGCAGAGATGGCCGTGCGGCCCCCACCCTCCTGGCTGAGCCACTCTGGGGCCCACACACCACAGAAGGCCAGCGGGGCCACAAAAGCATCTTCAGGACATATGAAACCTGTCACTGGCAAATGGCCGGCTCCGTGACAGCGGGTCTGGAGGGCGCATCTGGGAGCTGGGCTCATGCACAGGGGCCAGACCCCTCCCAGTGCAGGGAGGCTGTGGGGTCACTGCCGACAAGGATGAAGCCCAGGCCCAGGCCAGCTGGCGTGACAGCTCACACACTCGGGACACAGAACCCCCTCCCAGCTCTTAGTAAGGGGCGGCGGGGGGGGCCCCTGCCTCTTCCCTAGACAGGCTGGAAGAACACAGCCAGACTCCAGCCTGGCCAAGTACACGTCCTGCACACGGAGCCCTCGCAGAACAGCTGGCCTCACGCCAGTCTCCATCCCACGTGACGCAGCTCCTGCCCCACGAGGACCAACTCGGGCCATCCAGCCCTTGTACAGAGGATGGCCCGTCCCACGGGCAGTGCCCTTGGTGGGAGGGGCAGCGACCACATCGACAGAGCGCGTCTGGAGTGGGTGCAAAGGGGGAGTGTGCAGTGTTGGGGGGGGCCCACCTGAGAACTGAGGGCGCCCCCTGCATGAGGGTGGGAAAAGGGCAGTAGCTCCACGGGGGAGGCTGCGCTGGGGACAGGCGGGGGTGGGGGTAGTGGCATCAGCAGTCACCAGGCCTCTCCCGAAATGTCTCCAGACAGAGCCACACCTGCCTGAGAGCTCACCCCAAGGACAGCTCACTAGGGTGTCGCAGGCCTCCCCAGGGTTCAGGAGCCACAAGGTGCCCACCCCACCCCTGGGGGGGAGGCCAGTGCCCGGACACTCACCTGTGGGCCTGGCGCCGGCTGCCGGCCTCGAGCCCCAGCAGCTCAGGCAGGGCGTCCCTCAGGGGCTGCAGGTCCCCCACCACGGCCGTCGCCCTCCGCCTCTGTGCCTCTCTGCGCTTCTGCTCAGCCAGCTTGATGGCTTCGATTTCTGTGGGAGGAAGAGCAGCTGGTCAGAGAGAAACAAAAGCTGAACTGCCACACAGGTCCAGAGCCCATCAGAGGCGCAGGACAACACCAGCTGTGAAGGTGGCCCTGCCCCCACCTCCTTTTCCTGCTGTCACCTACATTCTGCCCCAGAACCCTGGGGTGAGCCAGCTGAGTTATTTTTTTCCTCTTAATCACAGAGACATACTTTTTAATTACAGGCTTGATTATGAGACTGGAGTTGCAGGCACAGAGGATTCTTCCTTTTGTAAAGGGACACTGGCAAAAGTGGCCTGGGCACAAAACAGTGGGCAAAGGGACAGTGAGCAGAAGTGGCCCTTGACTTAAAGAAAGGAAGTCACTGGCTGGGAGAGTCAGACACTCCTTTGTCCCCTGCATAGTCAAGACAAGCACTGAGCACTCCGCCAAGACCGCAGGAGGGAGGACGTGGGCCCCAGGCAGGGAGGAGGGGAGAGGTTGGTCACTCAACACCACAGCCACAGCGAGAGTGGCAGGGACCAGGGGCCGAGTGCCAGGACAGGGAAAAGGGCCGTGACTGAGAGACAGACCCCAGGGCATGCAGGCCTGGAGGGTGGGGCCGGCCAGTAGCCAAGGGGTGTGGGCAGGGCCTGGACAGAAGGGGCATGGCCTCAGGATTTGATTTTCACTTAATAACGTATTTATTTCAAAATTGCTAATAAAACACATGTTCAAACGTGCTATCTGCCAGCATGTGGCCCGCAGGAGCGTGCAGATCTTGGACTAAGGCCCGCTCTGCCCAGGCCAACACAGCAGCACAGGCCAGGGTCAAATGCGTCACCTGGTGACGCAGGCACAGCTCAGACTCAGGGCTGGGGTGCAGCAGTGCCATGCCCGCCCAGGGAGGACGGCCCCGCAGGTTTCCCAAGGCAACCAGGGCAGGCGATCACCAAGAAAGGTCTGAAAGGCCCGCCCTGACCAATCCAAACTCAGGGGACACCGCCCAGCTCTGGGTCCCTTGCCCCAAACTGCTGACAGAGGCCTGGGGCAGGTCCTTAGCGCAGTTGTGCGCCAGCTCTCAGCAGCCTCAGGGATAATTAGGATGTATGAGGTGATACTTCAGCAGTTTCCCATACCGCCCGGAATAAGGTAGACAATTTACTCAGCACCTCATTAAAACCAAAAGCCTGTTCCCAGAGAGCCCAGGCGCCCTGGAGGGCTGAGATGGCCGGGCTGGGGGGCGCTGCGCCAGGGCACGGTGGGGGCCCAGGCTGCAGTTTCCTTACAGCTGGCAGACCCGAGACCAGGACTGAGGAAGCAAAGCAGAGGCCTGCGGCTTCCATTACCACAGGCGCAAAGCCCAGACACACGCCAGCAAATCTAAGCCAGAGGGTTTTAAGAGAGTAACACACGTGCCCAGCGGGGTGTGCCCAAGGATGGCTCCGCACAGAAGCCTATCGGAGTGGTGCTGCTGCGGAAGACCACGGTCACAAGGAGCATCAGGAGGATTCAAAAGAACGCACAACCCACTCACGATACGAAATACAATGAAGCCACGAAGAGAAGGAAGCTCCTTGACAGAATATACCGGAAACCTACAGCGAATGTCACATTTTCCTGCAAAACATCAGACACACTCAATCATAAAGTCAGAGCTTTACTATGGGAGCGAGGGGACAGGGAGGGGACGGGCGAAGGTGGGGCGGGGTGAGGAAGGGGTGTGCAAGCCCTGCCGTCACCTCCAGCCAGCGTGGGGCCCCTAGAAAACGCACACCAGCCAGGAGCCACGAGAAGGAGCAGAAGCGCTCGGTGCTTCCCAATTAAAAATCTGACACTGGCCGGGCGCGGTGGCTCACGCCTGTAA
>NW_012149718.1:1600558-1630090 GCF_000956105.1 Propithecus coquereli
AAAAACATTTCTTAAAAAGAAAAAGCAACAGGCAAAGAGGACGACTGGATATCGGAGCAAATCATGACACGACAGAAACGAAGGCAGTGGCAAAGGCGCGGAGAACGCCACGAGCTGCGCCTGAAGCAACTGGAGGCCTCTGGATTCTTCTCTCACTCACGCTGTCCCTAGAAATCAGTCACGTGTGAATCAAACACTGCAAATAAACACAGAGGAATCGAAGGCCAAAATACACAGCAGGAGCTGCTCAGCTTCACCCGAAATCAAGGAAAAGAAAATGACGAGATACAATTTTTCGTCTATCAGGCAAATTTTAAAACATTTAATAACATCAGTGTCAGAGGTGGGAGCTGCCTGGCCGGTGTGAGCCAGCCAGCGCCGTGGAGGACAACGGGGCCCAGGAAGCGAGAGGATGCGTGTGCTCTCAGCAGGCCGCCTGCGCTGGGCACAGGGGCGGGTGAACGAGACAGCGTGGAGCCGAGGGGGAGAGAGTGCAGAAGCCTCCAGGAGCAGGGACACCACGGGGAGGGACAGCATAGACAGTTTGCCAGTTTATCCCCCTTAAAAGGTGACAGGAGGGCAGACCCACAGCTACTGACTGGGGAAAGGTTCAACACATTTTGAGGGAAAAAAAGCAAACCGAGGGAAAAAAAATCCACGTGCACAGAAAATATGCATTGCTAAAGATCCTCAGGAATCTACAAAGTAACTACCAGACCCAATATAAGGTCACAGGATATGAGATTAATATTAATAAAAGAAAATCAGTTGAACTTTTATATACTAGTAAAAAACTGGAAAAAACTCCATTTACAATGGCATAAAAAACTCTAAAACACTTAGCAAAGGCTTATTTTAAAAGAGTAACACCTCTACACTGAAAACCATAAAACACTGGAGACAAAAAAATAAACAGTGAGATATACCATGTTCATGGATTTAAAGACTCAATATTGTCAAGATGGCAATCCTCCTGAAACTGATCTGTAGATTTAGTGCAATCCCAACCATAATCCCACCACGCTTTTGTTGTTTTTAAAGAAACTGATAGGCTAATGGCAAAGTTTATATGGAAATGCCAAGGACCGAGAACATCCAAAGCAATCTTAAGAAGAACCAAAATAAAGAACTTACATTGTCCAACTTCCAGGCTCACTTCACAGCTACGGAAATCAAGACGGTATGGTACTTGCTAAGGCACGACAAAGAGACGATGGGCAGAGAGCCCGGAAAGACCCGCGCTGACGAGGCCACCTGATTCTTCAGAGGCACCAAACAATCCAGTGAGCAAAGAACAGTCTTTGTAAGAAATGGTGCTGGAACAACTGAGTCACATATCCACAGTGGGGAACAAAAGGACCTGAACCACTAGAGTTCACACCACAGACAAACGTTAATCCAAGATGGACCCAAAACCTAAATATAAAAACTAAAAGTATAAAGTTCTTAGAACAAAGCATAGGAAAATATCTTCACGACTTGGGACTAGGCAAAACTTTCTTAAACAGAACACACACACACAATAACCACATAAGAAAAAAATATAAATTAAACTTCTCAAAATTAAACTTCTGTTCACCAAAAATAAATTCTTAAGAAAATGAATAGGCAAGTCACAGTCTGGGAGAAAATATTTGCAACACACATACTCGAGCAAGGACTGGCCTCCAGAACATACAAAAATTCTTAGAACACAATAATAAAAAGGCAAACAGCCTCATGGAGAATGAATTTCACTGAAGGTGAAGCACCAACGGGTAGTAAGCATGTGAAAATGCTCTGTTCGTGGCAACGAAAATTAACACCACCATGAGCTACCACTTCACCATCACCAGACGGCCAAGACTGAAGAGACACACACCACCACACTGGCAGAATTACGGGGCAACCAGAACTCTCATGCTGCTGGTGGGAGTGTAACGTACAACCACTTTAGAAAAACGTCTGGCAGCTGCTTATAAAACTAAACATACACCTACCCTATGACCCAGCGTTCCATTCCTGAGAATTCACCCGCGAGAAATGAAAACACATCCACAAAAAGACTGGTGAAGAATGTTCACAGCAGCCTTATTCGCAGTAGCTACAAATGGAAAAAGCCAGGTGTCCGTCAACAGGAAGGTGGATGACAAACGGTGCATCCACACGACAGAACGCGCTCAGCGATGAAAAGGCACAGACTGCTACGTGCAGCCTGGATGGGTTTCAAAGAACATTACTCTGAGCAAAAGAAGCCAGACAGAAAGCGCATCCCACATGATTCCATTTACATGAAGTCTACAGCAAAAAAACCTCGACTACAGACAAAAAAAGACCCAACCGTGGTTATTACCTCCGGGGTAGCAGGAGTGGGACTGACTGCGAAGGGGCTGGGGACTCTGGGTGACGGGGACGGTCACTGAAAGGCACACGTAAGGTGTGCATTTCAGCACATGTGAACACAATTTTCAAAAGAAAAAGAAAAAAGAGAAAACAAATATTGAACTCCAGCAGAATTATTTGGGGGAAAGTGTACTGATGTCTGCAGCTTACTCTAGAACGCAAAAAAACATGTGTTCACGGACAGACGGACAGACAGGAACTGACGGGTGAACAGTTACATGATAAAGACTGGAAAACCCACATGGTGGGCACGAGTGTGTTCACCATAAAATTCTTCTCACTTTCCCAAATAAAATATTTCATAATAAAATATGAAGTAAAAACAACTTGAGAGATGTAGCTAAAGCTATACTCAGACGCTAACTTACAGCCTTTCATTCCTAAACAAAACACACGGAAGCAGATAAGCTAAGTAACTCAAAGGAACCTAAAGAAAGCTCACATGGGGAATTAATAAAACAGAAACTAGTAATGTAGAAAACAGAAGACTAGAATTGACCATTAAATCCATGAATTAATTCTTGGCACGGATGAGATAAAACTTCTTAACCAATCTAATCAGCAATGACGGGGTGGAGGACAACAAAGAGTGGTAAACACAACATAAGACATACACATCTTATATGAGAAAGCAACATACAGCCCTTTGCGAATCAAGGTTGAGATCTGATTAAATTCGATTATTTTATGGGAAAATACAAGTGGCCAAAATTGACTCAAGTAGTAAAAAAAAAAAAAAAATACCACGCACCATAGAAGACAATTTACACATCCTCAAAGAACTACAGCCCAGAAAAGTGCCAGGTCCAAAGAGCCACAGCCCACTGGCTTGTCCGGACCCCCTCTGCACAGCTGGAACTGTGAAAACAAAACTGGGGGAGGAGTCGTTTCCCTGGGACACATCCAAAAAGTGACAGAAAACATGAAAGTGATAACCGTGGAAAACACTGACAAACTTTTCTAAGTACTATCTCTGAAAAACATAAAATTTCTTTAAAATTCCCAAGGAAAAAATAATGCAAATCATACTTTACCATGTGAGAATATAAAAAAGAAAATATTCCGACGCCATGGCACTCTACTCAGGGCAGTAGAGTGAGACTCTGTCTCAAAAAAAAAAAAAGAAAATATTCCAAGTTAATTTCACAAAGTCAGCAGAATCACACTGAAAGATAACACTAAGAAAAAAATTACGCAACAATCTTGACAAGAAAATCTTCGGAGCATCAGCAAACATCCCACATTGTGAAAATGACTACGCACTCCAAAACTGAACGCGTGAGAAGAGGGGTGCTCAGCCTGTCGTGGGGCGTCTGGCAGGACGTGCGTGGACAGCGTGACCCCCAGATGGAGACTGGGAGAGAAGGCCCCAGGCCCTGAGAGGGAACGGCGACGCCAGGGGCCCTGCCACACGGAGACCACTGCACAGAGACCACGTTGTCACGTGCAGGTCTGGAAGGACACACGTCTGACCCGAGAGGGGTTTCACATGCTACTGCAGGTACTTCTGAAACATAAACGACGCTAACAAGCACGGGTTACTTCTGTAATTAAAAATCTCTTCATGGCAACCAAAAATAGGTGTTTTTACAAACAAGGAGCCAAGAGCAGCAGCTCCTCAAGTGCGCCTTCCGAGGAGAGGGGATCAGGCTCCCCAGGCCCCACACAGAGCAGCTGGGCCATGCTGCCAAGTCCCCCGGCCGTCCCCTCTGTGCCTCAGCTGCCCCTGGGCCCCACGGCAGCCTTCCAGGCCATGCCCTCGGGCACCTGCTCCCAGAGGACCTGACAGGGAGTGTCGGGGTGGAAGCCCCAAGACACGAGCACGGACTTACTCTGCAGCCATCGCTCCCGTCTCAGCTTCAACTTCTCCTTCTTGGGCAGAATAGCCTTGGCCTCCACACCTGGGGACAGAGAACACGCGGTGAGCCAAAGGGGTCCAGGTGCTGTTTCTGCTCGAAACACCAGGACAAAAGCCTGGGCTTCCCAAGCACATGGACCTGAGAGCAAGACTTGGGCAGACTCTGGCTGTGCGAGGACCACTGCCGCCCACGTCCCGGCCACTGGACTCTCGGCAGCTGGTCTGTGCCTGGGCCGGGCAGCTATTCCTGCCTCTCAGCCTCCGGAGCGGCAGGTGGTGCTGGGGGCACTCGCAGTGTGTGCTGGCACATCAGGGGGCTCTCTAGCACCAGTGTCCCTCGGAGGTGACGCCTGGCCACTGACCACTGTGGGCTGCCCTGCAAAGCCCAGGCAGGCAGTGCCCAGCAAGGAGGTCTCCCCGCCCCACCCTCCTCTGAGATGCCCACCAGGGCTGGCGGCAGCGTAACTACGCAGGCAAGGCCCCAGCTCACGAAGAGGAACAGAACTGGGGAGAAGCCAGCAGACCGGTGGCTCTCCCAGGTGTCCCTGAGAACCTGCACGTTCTTCAAGTGCAGGTGGGGAGTCAGGCCCAGGCAGCATGTCTGCTCTCTGCCACACTCCATGACATGTGCACGGGGACTAGGGGGGCAGCATCCCGGACCCCACACAGCGTCAAGGTTCTCAGGACCTCGAGGAAAGCACTCGGCCAAGGCCACCCGCAGTACACGGCAGACGACGAGGGCAACCCGGGACAGGGAGCTGTGCTCTGAGCGGCCGAGCCACTGCGGACACCTTTGCTACCAGGGATCCTGCCCCATCCTGTGCCCACTGGCCCCACCCAGCCCCCACCCCGAGGGACATCTGTGCTACTAGAGAGCACCCAGCACAGGGCCAGCACTCCAGCCCCACTCACCATGGCCCCAGACCTACCCGGGACCACAGGGGTCCTGTCCTGCCCCGTCTGGGTGGGGTTTTGCAGGAGACATCTGTGGCACCCAGAATGAGGCAGGAGCAGGCACCGGACGCCCTCAGCCCCTGCATGACCTGGCCCCCATAAAGTCACAAAAACGAAACGGAGGAAATGATCCCCGCGGGGCTCCGGGGGCAGGGGTGACAGCAAGGCAAGGGCTGGCATCCGGGCACAGGCTGAGCGCTTCGTGGGAGGACAAACAGGCCCCCAGCAGGGGTGCAGGTAGAGAGGGGAAGACAGGGTCTGAGGGCCCCTTGCGAGCACAGATCAGGACATCGCCGCCCCCAGGGTCCAGTGCTTACATGAACCTGCCTACTGCCAAGCTCCCCTGAGCGCAAGGCACCCTGGGACAGGTGAGCACCTTGGGCCGGCCCTGTTCAGTGTAAGATTATTGGGAAACATTCCCAAAAGGACAAAAGCACCTCGAGTGGGCACTGCCCCCGCACAGACTGCGCACCGCCCCATCTGCGTGGATGGCGTCCCTGGGCTGTTAGGCCTGTCCAAGCTGGGCTGCCCTGTGGAGGAGCACGTGGGGGAAGGAGGGGTTTCCTACGAACCAGGATGAGGGGACAGGAGGGCGACCCTGCGGAGGGAACGACAGAGGGTGGCCAGCCCCCGGGGCAGTGTTTGAGGCAAGGGCTGCACAGCTCACGGTTTCACGCCTAGTCTCACACCCGCCAGGAGGAAGAGAAAACCCTTCCAAGCTTGGCCAGAACCCCACCCGCGCCGGGGTGGCCTCGCATGGGGCAACCGTTGGGCACCAAAGGTGACCCGTGGGCACTCGGGACACCCAGCTGCCTGCAGAGGCAAAAGGGGCTCTTGGGATCAACTTCCTCAGGTGAGACCCTAAGGCCTGGCCCACCCCACTGTCACATACAGGGCATGATGCCACCAGCAATCACGAAACGACACACCCTACAGTGAACGCTCCCAATTCCACCCGCCCCAGCCCTGATCCAGATTCCTGGGTCCCTCCAGGGCACCTGGATGTCCAGAGTCGCAGCAGAGACGGCAGCGCCTCACCCCGCTGGCCTGCAGATCTGCTACCTAACTCCGCGGTCTGTGCTTCCTGCTCCGCCTCCATTAACACTTGTCTGTTTTATTCTCCTCGTGAACCAACTCGCGCATTTGTTACGTCCACCTCGTGTTTGCTTCTGAACTCAAACGCTCCACCTCCGCTGCTCCCTTCCTGCCTTCCCTGGGCACCCTGACCGCCTGTCCTCCTTCCTCCTCTCGTGCTACCTCAGCCCCAGCTCCTGTACTCTGGTCCCGACGGCACCTCTGCCCCGTCCATTTCAGGTGTTGGGCCATTCGTGTTCCGAGTCCCTCTCTGACCCGGGGGCTGCGGAGACTACGTGGGTCTCCAGATGGCCCCGGGTTCACCTGTGCTGTGTGCTGCAGCAACGCCAGGGTCCTCCGTGGCCCAACATGCAGCCAGCTCTTGTCAAGGGCATTTGGACAATCCAAAGTTTCATTTTCAGGGAACTGCACCGGAAATACATTGGTTGGATTTACTGTCCTGATGTTCGTTAGGCCTTACATCCCCTCTGCTTAGTCAGTCAAAGGGCAAGAGGTAAATGACCATGAGTCCTGCCCCTGTCCGCCGGGGTCCGGCTGTGGGCTCAGTCTCCAGCCCCCTCCCCTGCCACACGGGCCGCTCCAGGGATGGGCGTCCCGCCACCTGTTGAGACTGGTCACCCCACCACACCAGCTGCTCCCTCCACCCTGCACAGTGGGGGGGAGCGGGGAGGGAGGGGTGGCTAGAGCTACGCAGAGCTACGTGGCCGTGGCCCGGGCTAGACTGCCGTGGCGTCAGCCTAGCTCACAGAAACTCAAACTCCTGAGCTCAAGCGATCCTCCCGCCTCAGCCTCCCAGAGTGCTGGGGTTGCAGGCGTGAGCACGGCGCCTGGCTGTCTACAACCTTTTGAACATTGATTTTTCAGCCCTCACTGTGCTAAGCACCTCACCATCAGTCCGTCCAGGACTGGAAGGAAACGTGCCGACTGTACTTCCTCTGCTCTGGCTTTGGACACGAGGGCGCTGAGGACGTCAAGGTTCTTGTCAGTCCTCTTAAGGACCTTGATGCCCACACCCAGGTTCTCTCGATGTTGCCTGATTTCCTCTGAATCTTTACTGTGGTGACGATTCTTTCTGCAACTTTCCATGTGACTTTTATTTCTGTCACAAAATCATCGCTCCCCATGGTTTCTTCCCCAGGATTTGCTGTCTTAACGCTCTGGTGCCCTGGTCTGGAAAGGGCCCCTCCACCCCGGGAGCTTCTGCCTCCCTCACGGCACGGGGCTCTGGGGCTGCTCCTCACCGGCCCGCGCTGGCCCTGCGCCCCTTTTGCTCTCAAGGTGTCCCACATCCATCCACGGCCCCCGCGTTTGGATCAGAAGGTGCGCGCCGCACGCTCGGGAACTCCTGCCTGCTTTCCGGGCTGTCCTCATGGCTGCAGAACAGGCCTGGGGTGTGGTCTGAAGAGGCGGCCCCCAGTCCCAGCCACGAGGGCAAGGGCAGGAGGCAGCCTGCGGCCCTGAGCACTGACGCGCACACTGAGCCCGTGGACACACCACTCTGACCTGGGGGCAGTGCTGGCTCTTGGCAGGCAGCCTGGGCGCAGGCCTGCGGGGCACGTGGCCGCTGCTCCCCCTGGCTGACCGGGAGCAGCTCTTGGCGACTCCTCTCCCTGCCAATGTGCCGAGTATGTGCTTCCTGCGGAGATGGCTCTGCTGCCCTTGCCGCCAGATGGACAAAAACAGTTCAGGGTCATTCCCACAGGCCCCTCCGCCCCTGCCAGCCTGGCCGTTCCAAGCAGAGGTCACAGGATCCCACCCTCTCAGCGTCTCCAGCTTCCCAGAACGTGGCACGGCCTGGGCCAGCAGGGCAGGCGCCTCCCAGCCCCGCTCCCGCCAGCCAAGCTGCCGTCTGCATATGCAGGCTCGGGGCCCTGGAGGCTTCCAGCTCCTCTCTGTGTAACCCACCTGGGGCAGAGAAGCTGCCCGTTTGGGCAGGCAGGGAGGGCTCAGGGTCCAGGGAGTGTCTTCCTGAGCTCAGGGTGAGCTGAGAAGCCTCCTGCTGGGCCAGTGCTGCTGTCCCAGGCTCTGCTCACAGGTCTGCCAGCCGCTTCTCCTTGCATCTGCCACCCAGGGCCCAGGACAGCAAGTGCTGCCTGGACGGTAGCCCAGAAGGGACGGCACGGGTGTTAGTCACCTGGCTGGTGCGGGGCCTGGCAGCAACTGGGCAGGAGCTGCAGCCAGAGGGGCAGCGCCTCAGAGACCTTGGCCGGAGCTGCTGGTGGATTCTCTCAGGGACAGTTTAGGAAAGAACGCACGGTGCCACCCCCTGCAAGTGAAGTCGGACCGCGATGGACAACAGGATGGCCCAACACGACCAGACCCACAGGCAGAGGCAGCGCGGCTTCGCCCGCTCAGAACGGCTCCTTGCGGCTCACGGTCAGGGCTGCAAGCCCTGTTCCAGGCTCGGGCCCCGGGGACACGGAGGCGAGAGGACGAGGTGTCCCCTGAGCCAGTTACGCCACGCACACTGGGAGGGGCCTGGGACGACCCCCTCACCCTGGCAGGACTAATGATGGCAGAGCCCCCAGAGCCTGCAGGGAGCCGTGAGCAAGGGTCCCCTCCTCCGACCCTGGACGCGCTGAGGCCCCCAGGTCCCCGTCTGCCTGGCATTTCCCTGCACAGGTGCTGTGTGCAGCAGGGTCTCAGGTTAAAAGACCTGCTTCTCCTCAGACCGTGGCTTCTCTGGGGGCCGTCAGACCGTGCTCACCTGCCAGCAGAGACGTGTTCCTGTCTCGCTCACCTGCGGCAGGGGTGGAATGTGGGAGCCAGGTGTGCCTGTGCCTTCTCCTCTGTGCCCCGGACACCTGCCCTCCCCTGGCTCCCATCCTCCTCGCTGGTGACTTTATCCGGCCCAGTTCTGAGGCCCCGCTCACCACCTGCGGCGTCTGCACGCCCCAGTTACGGCTGAACTGGGTCCTCCCCAAATCCACGTGCTGAAGCCCTGACCCCCCAGGACCCGAAAATGTCACTGTAATTGGAAACAGGGCCTCTACAGAGGTGATTAAGGTAAAATGAGGTCACCAGGGTGAGCCCTGACCCAGTCTGACTGCTGTCCTTGTAAGAAGAAGAGCTGAGGACACAGACGCCCACAGAGGGACGACCCTGTGAGGACACAGGGATGACACGCTGTCTACACGCCAAGGACAGAGGCCTCAGAGGAACCAGCAATGCTGCACCCTGACCTTGGACTTCCCGCCTCCAGGTGCGTGGTCCTAGAGCCACACGGAGCACTGTGCTGCCACCACCAGGCAGGCGCGGGTGCATCTCCCACGCAAACAGCCGCCTGTGAACTGCACCTGCGGACTCTCCCCGAGGAAACGCAAAGCCAGCAACTCGAGTTCCCAGCCTGTCACCCACCCACATGGAGACGCACCTGCTCGCCCCCAACCCAGGAGCTGGCTCCAGTGCAGTCACTGACCCAATGAACTAGCCCCATCTTACAGATGAGAAAACTGAGGCCTGGGGGGGCAGGAACCTGCCCAGGGTTGGGGGAGCTTCCGTGAACCCCCTTTAGCCACAGGCCTTGGCGTTACAGCAGCCTCAGGCTGGGACGTGCAGACACTTCCCCTGCACCCCAGGGAACACGCAGAAGGGATCCAGGGCACATGGGATTTGGAGGTTTACTCCCCAAAATGAACTATGAACCAAGCTGTGGGCACGGGTGTAGCTTCTCAGAGTGCCAAAAAAGAGCACATGGCCTCCCCGGGCCTGTCACGACTGCCCCCTAGCGGCATGGTGCCCAGCGCCCCTGGCACGAGCCCAGGCTGGGTAGGAAGGCTGGGCAGGGAGGCTGGCCATGTGCTCCATGGTGACATCAGTGAGGCCTGCCCCACATTAACCAGAAGCCAACTAACAGCCAGACTAAGATGGTCAGCCCATGTCAGCAGAAACCAGTGCATGGCCACAGGCCAAACCAGCTGGCCCTGGAGAGGTCCGGGCAGTGGCAGCTGGCGCTTCATGCTCCATGTCTTTCCTTCTCTGAGGACGGTCATAGCTCAGACAGTGCCCAGATGGGCTGCAGCCAGCCAGAGGGGACAGTGCCCTCGGCCAGCGCAGAGCTTCCTGCCCTCTGGTGTCCAGGCAGGACCATAGGACGGGCAGGGAGCATGCACTGGGCAGTGGGAGCTGGGAGTGCAGGAGGGAGGCCCCTGCGGCTTCCTGAGCCTCTCACAGCCCCATGTGCTCAGGGGAATGGCAGGACGTGCTACGGTCTGATGTCCTTCCACGGCTCACGTGGAAACGTCACCCCCAATGCGGCAGTTCTGAGAAGTGACTGGGTCAGGAGGGCTCTGCCCCATGAGTGCAGGAAGGTAACGGGTTCACAGACTGACGGGTTGTCATGGGAGGGCGCTGGTGCCCTACAGGAGGAGGCGGGCAGACCTGAGCAGCACATCAGCACGCGCAGGCCCTCGCCACGTGTGCCCGCACCACGTCGGCGCTCCGTGGAGTCCCCACCAGCAGGAAGCCCTCACCAGATGGGGCCCCTCGACCTTGGACTTCTCAGCCCCCCGAACTGTAAGAAATAAATTCCTTTTAAAAATAAACCACCCGCTTTCAGGTACTCTGTTACAAGCAAAAGAAAATAGACTAAAAGATGGGTACCAGCGTGGCTTTCCATGTGACGTGTAAATCTGGGATATAATCCAGACAGATTGTCGTTGCCTCTTTGGCAACAGGGACGGAGAGGCCGCCCCTGTTGCCTCTTTGGCAACAGGGACGGAGAGGCCGCCCCATGGAGAGCTCCGAGGAGGCAGACCCCACAGGTGGCCCCGTGCTCAGTCCACGTGGAGCCGTGGTGTTCGCCCCGCATGTGGCCAGAGGAGCCTCATTTGCTCGGGGCCAGGGGCAGGGAAGGGGCCAAGCTTGCCAGCTGTGTCCAGCATCAGGGCCGTGCGGGCAGAGAGGGTGCTGGTAGCAGCATCTCCACCTCTCATTTGCTCTAAAACAGCGCAGACCCACGGCTGGCCCTGCTCCCTTGGCCTTAACTGATTTTCCCCGAGATGACGTGGTTTCAGCCTCGCACCCAATCCCCCTAGAACCCATCTATGCAAGAAGCGTGTCTCCGGCTCTCTTTTCGAATGCAAGCAGATTTTCCTGGCTAGCACAACGATCCACAACGTCCAAGGAAAAACAAAGCAGAACGAGTTCTGTCAAAAGAAGGCAATGATCCTGTCAAGCTGCTTCAGACTTCGTTTCAGAACGAGCACAAAACCTCCACAGCCCGTGACTCCCGAGCGCATTTAATCCCTTTCCCAAGAGCCCTGGTCCGGGTGCTGGTGGCCTCGTGTGCCCTTCCAGCCGCGTCTGGAGTGACCCACTTTCCTCCTCAGCGCCCTGACCTCTCACTCCCTGACCAGAAGGGAGGGGCCAACTCTGCAGTCACCTCGGCCCCCGCGGTTGCTCAGGATGGGGGCTGCGCAAGGACAAACAGCAGGAGCGCCCAGGGCTTGGCGCTGCCACCCAAGATCGTGCTGCCCGTCCGGCTGGCCTGACTGACAGACCTTGTCCCCACTGCACTGGCCACCCACCTGGCCTGCAGTGCAGGGTGGCTGCAACCCTGTGCGGGTGTCAGGCCGTAGGTGCAGGAGGGCCCAGCTTCAAACCACGGGAAGGTGACGGCACGCCCGGATGTGGGGTGTCAGGGCATCTGTGAGGTGCGTGGAAGCTGGCGGGGAAAGGGGTGGGATGGGGACAGCCCAGCAAGCGCAGCTCCAAGCAGGAGCTGGGGGCGGGGGACTCGGGCAGAAAGGCCACGACGGGATGCCTCAAACGGAGCAGGAGCAAACTTTCTCCAGACTATTTCTGCAACCTTTCTGTAATTTCGAAACTATGTCAGCGGAAACTGACCCAAATAGTAACCTCTGTGGTGTTGGAATGAAGAAAACTGGGAGCCGGCTAGGTCCAGACCGCCGGTGCCGTGACCCTGCCAGGCTCTAGCCCCAAGCAGCTCCCCAGCACCCCATCTCCATGGCACCAGGGAAACAGGAACCAAACACGCTGTTCCTGCAAGACGTGGAGGGTTTGGAATGTTGACGCCAGAGCAGAGGCTGCCTGGAACCACTGGCAGCGGCCCCGGAGGCCCCGCCAGCCCTGCCGACACTTTCCGGGCCCAAGCTCAGGTTCACTCCTGCCGCCTCGCCAGGCTCTGGACAGGCCGACCCCAGTATGGTGGTTTACAGAGGGTGCTTGCCTGTGCACTCTGCCCCCCACGCCCCTGCGGGACACGGGAAGCAGGGCAGGTGTGTGCAGCCCTCACTGGCTACAAGGGGCTGCTGATGTGATGTCGGCTCAGGCTGTTCTGGCCTCTAAACTTACAAACCAAATCTCCTGCGGTTGCCACCCATGTATGGGGAGCCTCACGTGAGTCACTACAACAGAGACAGCAGCCCAGAAAGAAGGGGCTGGGGTGGCATTGCGCAGGCCTCTCTGGTCCCACGCAAGGGTGTGTAGCTGTCAGAAGCTGTCCCGGGCCTCGCCCAACGCCAGATCCCAGCAGCACCACAGCCCCTACGGACATGCGGGAGGGGCAGGTCACCTACCATGTCTGACTAGTGACAGAGTGACAGCAGCGATGGCCATGCCCGGGGAAGTTCATGCCAGCGAAGGTCATCCCAGCCTGACCTTCGCACCTGGAGAGCTTGGAGCGGGTGCCAGGAACGCCAAGCCCAGGGCAGGCCAGCCTGGAGCAGCACTAGACCCGGCCGCAGTCTGTTCCTAAGGATGAGCCTAATTCCCCAGAACTCATGACACAAAACTTAACAACCAACCGCCCACGCTGGGACCGGGGGGCTGCACAGATGGGAAGGGCGAGGTGGCCGCAACCCTGGCTTCCTATTCTTCGGAAACGGGCCTCTCCCTGTGCCCTGGGTCCCCACACCCCAGATCACTGGCTGCATGTGCGGCTCAGACGTTGTACCCAGTCCTTCTGGCCTGTCGGTCACCGTGCCAGGAAAGAAGGGCAAGCCCCCAAGAAACCAGACCCCCAGACCCCCGGCCAGCTGCTGAGGCAAGTTGTCAGGGGGCCCATTCTCCCAGAACATGACCCCCAGTCACCCCTCGGGCCCTCCTTGTGGCCACCGACACCCAGGCCCCCAGCAGTGGCCTCAACGTGAGGGGACGTGTGGGAGACACTGCCAATCTGCTCCCTCACACTCAGCGGGACCCTCCGGGCCGAGCAGCACAGCTGGCCACCCACAGCTACAGGTGAGAGAGGAGGCCTGGCGTGGCTGCTCCCGCATCCCCTGGTGCCCACGGTGGTGGTGGGACGAGGAGAGCTCGCACAGGCGTGTCCTCACGGGCACCAGCCGGCGCAGAACCCCCACAAAGGCTCCCTCACCCTACTCCCTCCTGTCAGAGCCCAGGACGGCCTCCTCGCACGCCGCTTGCACGGGGAGTCACGACTCAAGACGAGCAGCCAGGCAGCATGGGGACAGGACCGCCCCCCCCCAGGTCACCGGGGCGAGAGAAGTGGGTGAAGCCACCTGTGCTCCCGCCCCCTGGGGAGAGCACAGAGAGGGCCACAGAGCCCCTAAGGAACAGCCTCTGCGACTCTGACCCTGCAAGGACCTGCCTTGGCCCTGCCCTTCGGCAGTGACTGGAAGCCACCGCCAAGCCGACCCACCTTAGGGCCCCTCGGCTCCAGAGAGGAGGAGGGTCGCAAACTCCACACAGGCTGCGTAAGAACCCGTGACAGGAAGAGTGCATGCACTGGAGCTGCGGTGCCAGAGGCGGGAGGCACTGGGTCCAACACAGGGGCCATGTGGACCGAGACTCGGTCAGTCAAGCCAGGGAAGATGCCTGGTCCCCGGCCCTCGCCGCATCCGCGGACAGGCCTGCAGGGGCAGGAAGAGGGCTGGGGAGCGGCCTCCCAGGTGTCGGGGTGCAGGAAGATGGGGTCCAGGGGCTGTCCCAGGACACACGTGCTAACAGAGCCGTAAGAAAAATCCACACGTGACTGGCTCTTCTGTAAACGGCACCGAGAAGCTGTGCTTCTCGTTGCACAACAAAGCTCTGCGCAGGGGCCTGGGCACGGGGCGCAGGCCACCGCACGCTGCGGACCTGCTTCAGACGCGGCCGGCGTAGCTCAGCCCGTAAGATGAGGCGCCACACGCGCCAACAGCGTCGCCGCACCCTGAGGCTGTCTCCGCAACTTCCTGGTGAATGCAGCCTAAGTGCCGCTATGGGACAGGCCACGGGGGAAGGAAAAGGGAGACATTCATCTCACTCTGTGCACCAAGGTAAGCCCTGACAGATTGGATATGTACATGCAAAAGGAAACTATACGAGCATGACAAAACATATTCAAGAGTCAGTTACAAAACACAAAGAAAAGGAATTTTACCACGAAGAAATTAAAAACCTCCGAAGAGGAAAAAAATTACGTAATAAATTCAAAAGGAGCTACCAATGAGGGGGAAACATCTGTAGTCAACAAAAGAGGTCTATGCCCTCCTACATATTTAGCCCTTTCAAACCAATACGAAATAGCCTAAAACCAAAGCAGGAAAGTGCACAGAGAGGCAGCTGACAGAGACGATGCCTAAATGGAACCTTACTCACGGAGAACCGCACGGTTCGGGCTGGGTACAGTGGCTCACACCCACCGTTCTACAGTACTCGGGAGGCCGAGGCGGGAGGATTGCTTGAGGCCAGGAGTTCAAGATCAGCCTGGGCAACACAGCAAGACTGCCCCCCCAACCCCAATCTCTACAAAGATAAAAATTAAAAAATTAGCCAGGCGTGGTGGCATGCACCTGCAGTCCTAGCTATTCAGGAGACTGAGGCAGGAGGATCCCTCGAGGGCACGATGAACTGTAATGGAACCACTGCACTCCAGCCTGGGCAATGCAGCAAGACCCTGTCAGAAAGAAAAGAAAGGAAGAAAGAGACAGATGCGCAGTCCATAAACCAGATGCCACTGTTCGCTGTTCATGTCGGCAGGGGCCACGTCGGCAACCCTGGCTGGCTGGACCGACAGGGCAATTTGGCAAAATCCACGAAGCTTAAACGTTCAGAAGTTTGGCACGGCAACTCCACTGCCAGTTCTATCTACAAATGCGTTTACTCACGTTCACAAAGACGGGCAAGGACAGTCCCCGCAGCACTGGTCGCGCCACGCAACCCACCCCAGCAGCTGCGGAGAAGGGCGCTGACGTGAAACGATCCCCAGGACATGGCCGAGTGAGGCGGCAAAGGGCGCACCCACCCGTGACGGGCGGAGGCCCTGGAGACAGAGAGTCTCGGTGCGAGGAGGCTGCCAGCGAGCCACTCACCGCAGCACAGGCCGCCTTCCCGACTTAACCAAGAGCAGGGCCGCAGGGACGAGCTCCGGGTAGTGCCACTTTCTCTGGGAGCCACGGGGTGGGAGCCCAGAAGGAAGGGACCGGCCAGCACTGGGGCAGGTGGGCAGCTCACAGGTGCCATTAGGCGTTGTGTTTCCTTCCTCTTTCTCTGTTTTCTAAGTTTTCTTCATTATTTATACAGCACACTTGTAACTAGGTGCCCACTTTAAAGAAAAACTCAAAGATATTTTTAAAAATTAGGGGCAAATTGCCCTAATCAGAGATAATGCCCTGGAAGGAAGCGGGTAGGATTATCACCCACGCGGCCCACGTCAACGTATTCTGTAAAACATACACCACCGCGTTTTACAGCTGACAGCGCCCTTTCCGTGGACAGAAACCCCTCTCCCCTGATGAACTCTTACACACCCCAGGCAGTCCTATACGTCAAAAGGACAGATTTCGAACTCTCGTGACTTCTCACAGGCAGACACATGTTGGTTTGGCCAAACGTGCAGATCTCAGAGCCGGGAAGGCGGAGCTGCCAGTTCTGCGGCGGAAGAGCTGTCTTCCCGCAGAGGCCACCCCTTCCCTCCCTCCACCCACAGACCCAGGGACCACCGTCTCCTCCCCAGGAGGAGCGAGAGCGCAAGGGCCCAGCCCCTCAGGCTCAGGCCCACCCCATGCGTGCTGCTCAGAGGTACAGGGAGAGCCCGGGCAGCCCCCAGACCTCCAGCAGGTCTGAGGAAGGGTCAAATGGCTCCAGCCCGCTGCCCCTTCCTCTGGGGCCTGTGAGCGGGCGTTCAGAACGGCACCCGGCCTCTGTGGGAGACAAAACCCATGGCAGTGGCAGTCAGAGCTTTCCAAATGCCACCTCGGGGACGCCCCAACCCTGAGCCGCTCAAGCTCCACATCCACCTGAGAGGAGGGGCCCCAGCTGAGATGGCCCAGGCCACCCAGCAGCCTGCACCCGGCACCCACAGTGTGCTGGTGTCACTCTGGGGCGCCCTCTCGGTCCTCTCCACAGACCACCCAGCCGGAAGATACAGAGTCCCACGGGCCCTGCGCCTTGCAAAGCTCCTGCAGCTAATACAAGCAAGAACGTGGCTCAAAGATCCACATGCTTATCCCGACAGACACGGAAACAGGCTCCTGATAAATGTCACACCCACTCCTGGCGTGACCCCAGCCCGGGGAGGAGCACCACACAGCCCCGCCAGCAGCACAGCTCCCGGAGCTGCGGAGCACACGCCTCACCAGGAGCGTCGCCGGGTGCCGTCCTGAGCTGCCGCCACAGCAGCGGGGCCAGAGGACAGGTAAAAAGCAAAAAAGGAAAAAGGAAGAGACTGTCACCGTTTACCTACATGACATGGCTCTGTGTGTCGACAATCCAGAGGGATCCACGGGTACTGGGATAAAGTGAACTGGGCACGGTCTCACGGTGTGCTCTGCAGCACGCGCCAGCAGCCGCCCAGGCAAAGGGCCATCGTCCAGCCCGGGGCCAGGCTGCGAGGGCAGAGGGCACACCCGGCCTCTTGCAGCCCCAGCTTGCCTGAGCCTTTGGACGGTGAGCTCCAAATTACTGCTTCATTCACAAGCAAACAAAAGGTTGATTCAATGAGGCCACTAGCCTGCACGGTCCCCTGGGGCCGGGTGACAGCACCCACTCGCCTGCACTGTTCCCACACAGAGGAGCAAGGCACACCCTGCAGGTCTCACCATAATGGAGCCTCAGGCGCAGCACCCCCCACTTGCAGGGGGTGAGGGGGTTTGCCTGGTGTGGGCCCAGCCTACGCAGTATCCAGGGAGGTCCCTTACAACCCACCCACCCTCCGTCAGAGCTGAACTACGGCACCAAGTATGAGGCCAACACACCCCCCAGGGCACAGGTCTGGGGATCACACATCTGCGTTAACAGCTGCCCCTGGGTCCCACCCAGACCTGCACGGCACCCCCGGCAGGTGGCAGGCCAGTGATGAGCTGCAGGGGGAGAGTCCCAGCCAGGAGAGCGCCCAGCTGTCACCCTACGTCAGGAAGGCAGGGCCGCCTCAGAGGGCTCAGGGTCTGAGGACGCCTCCCTCATCCAGAAAGCTCCAGAGAGCCGACTGCATAGGCCCTGCTGGGACGTCTCGATCTAAGGGCTGGAAATGCACTGAGTGCCCAGAAGCAGGGCCCTGGGGACCGACTAGTCTCAAGACACTGTCTGCAGAAACCGGAAATGAGTGGCGTCTCAACGCTGCGGCACACAGGACCTCAGGCCCCTGCCCTGCTCACCCCCCAAGTTTCCATCTGAAAACCTGCAGCCGCCCTCCGGCCCCAGCTGTCGATGACGTGAGTGACGTGGAGACAGCCTCAGCAGGAGGCTACACAGCAGAAACATGCCAAGAGCCCAGAATAGCTCCAGCCACCCCATCCTAAGTGCCGGGTTTAGAATAGCAACCCACATGCTCAGACAACATCTCCCCACCCGTCGTCCCCAGGCGGGAGCGCCCAAAGCAGGACATAGACGACGTGCCCGCGCAGCAGCACCCCAAGCAAGAGAGGGGCCCTGGAAAGGGCCATATGACCCCGAACATCCACCTCTTTCTGACGCAGCTGGAGACAGACGCTCGGGAGAGAGGAAGCCCTGGGGCCAGCCTCCCGGCAATGGGGAGCTGCCTGCGAGCCTCCAAGCCAGGCCGTGGGGATCAGGTCCAAACCCCTAATGTAAAAGTTCCAGAAAATAATTCCAGCAACTTCTTGAATAACACACGAGACAGCAGACAGCCACGTGCTGGAGAACGTGAGAATTGGCGCTGGGCCAGAGTCAGACACGCAGGTCCACGACGACCACGTGTGACCGGTGGACCCTGTCTGGACAAAGAGCACGGAGGGTGTCTGAGGACCCGCTGGCCAAGGCGAGGGCCTTTCCTGGGACACAGAGGTGGAGCTGCCCACCCCAACCCGTCAGAGCCAGCACGAGTGCGGGCCTGGGAGAGAGCTCGAGGAACAGAGTCCCCCTGACGGCGCGCGCTCACAGACAGGACCACGGCGCAGCAGTCAGCTCTGGGGGCAGGATCAGGTTTCTGTCTTCTAAAGCTGCTTACTTGTCTTCTCTGCAAGTGTGTATAGACAATGCTTTTCCATAATGAAATGTAATTTTTACAAGAATAATTTTAGGTAGAGGCTGGTCCCCTATGTTTGCTCCTCCTCCACAAACACAGCAGCAGAGACACGGCCGTTCTGCACAACGAGGGCTCAGTGCTCAGACGGGACAGGCCAAGGGGCCAAGTCCGCAGCCTTCCTCCTGCCCCCCAAGGTCTGCAGCACGCCCAGAGCCTCACGCACCAGCCCCTGCCTGCCTCCCTGTGCACAGAGATATCCCGCCCGGCGAGTCGCCGGCCCCTGGGACGGCTGTGGATTTCAATGTCACGGGCAAGCTGAGAATCTCCGCTGTGCCCAGAATGGCACCAGCTGTGGCTCGTCACAGGCTGAGTGAACAGGGGCCTAATCCCGTGGCGCACACAAGGCACACGGGCAGCCTGCATGGCAGACTGGCGAAGCCCAAATGAACCTTCTCCTGCGTGCTCTCCTGCTGCTGCATCTTCGAAATCATTTTTAAGGCCTTTAAATGTAACAGGTGACTTTAATCTGATGAAGGCTGGGCCCCTCGCACTGCGCCCGCCGCGCCTGTGCCGAGCTGCCCCCACGTGCTCCAGAATGGGGAGTGGCGGGCCTGCGATCCTCACGGACACAGGCCCGGCCCTGTCGCCTGCCTGGGCTGGCGTCTGTGCTCAAAGCTCACAAGGATGACCTCACAGGGTCCTCCGGCAACCCCTCCACACCTACTCCTTGGAGTGGAAGGAGCCGAGCACGGAAACCTCCGGCTGCCACCAAGGAACAGCGGGCACGACAGAAGCCCGCAGGCCGCGGTGGCTAAGATGGAGGAGGAAATAAGCAGCACCTCCGGCCCGAGAACCAGACACTTCGGCACCTCACGCGTGACCGCGAGACAGGGGACAGGAGAAACGCAGAGACGCTGCTGGTGGGGGGCCGTGGCCCACACCTGCGATGCTGGTCTAGCATCGGAACAGCACGCGCCTCACAAGGATGCCTGGCTGGGGAAACAGCAACTCACGCGGCTCCTTGAGGACAAGCACCCGGCTGGCCAGCGCCCCGCACGCGCCACGGCAGTCAACACTGAGCCCCAGGCAGGGCCTGGGCGAACTTCTCCTGAGACGGCTTCCAGAGGTTCTTCGTGGAACCTGCCCACATGTTCTTTAATCTGGGGGCAAAGATAAGTAACAAGTATGCTCTACGTGGTTTTCATCACACCCCTGACTTCACGGCTGTAGAAAAAGGCCTTTTAAGGGTTCTCTTTTATAAAAATCCCGAAAGATAACCTCTAAACCCCTCAGATTCCGCATGGTGCCAGGGGTCAGCCTCACCGAGGCCCCTCTGCAGGGCTCCATCCCGGGACTGTCCGCAGCTGGCGGCGGGAAGGCGCGACTCTGCTGCCCTCTGCTGGGCACTCCCCGCACACAGGGCTGAGAGGGAAGCCAAAGGCGCCGCCCAGCACCGGCCTGAGGTGCAGGAAGGAGGCTGCGCGGTCTGAGCCCAGCACAGGCGGGGCGGGGGGGACACAGAAGCCTCTGCATGGGAGTGCGGGGGGCGGGTAGGTTGGGGTCTCAGCAGACGCAATCACCTGGGCAATGTCTGTCCCGGCCAGTAAAGCCAGCCCCACCCAGAGGCTGGGGGCACACACTCTGGCTGTCCCTACAGCACAGCCCGGCAGCCTCGTCATCTGGCCCGACACCTGCAGACGTGTTTCCAGCGCTGCCTCTTGGTGGCCTCCTCGCCATCCGGCATGCTATGAGCTCCACTGGGGGCGACGCTGCCATGTCCCTCACGTCCTCCGCCGCTGAGTCCCCACCAGGCCTGTCCTCCCTCCAGGCCTGCTGTGTCGCCTGCTCCTCCGGGCCTGAGTTCCAGCTGCTCGTCTGAGAACAGTGCAGACTCACTTTCTGCAACTTATCCGTATGAGGGAAAATAGAACTGGAAACAGAATTCTACAATGTGCTCTGTGGACCGTAACCCCTAGGCGGCCTGATGTCGAATCTCACTTTCGTGCCCAAGGCCGATGGGCTCAGCCACCAGACAGCCCACAGCAGCCGTCCGCCAGGCCAGGAAGTGTCCTGCACAGGCTCGCTGTGCCGCACAGCAGGGTGACTTCGAGTGTAGGGGAGGAGGCAGGGGAGATGGGGTGCTCACCCTGGATCTGCCACTGTCCCCTCAATGCCCCCTGCCCAAAGGCAGACACAGAGGCCACTTTACAAGTGGGCCCACAAGATCACTGTGAAGCCCCTTCACTCATGGCCCTGGGACACAGGGCAAAGCTGGGTTCTGTTGGGGGGAGGGGTGTCTGCAGGGCAGGGAGTGGGGCCGAGGGGGACGCTCCAGGCCAGCCTCAGCTCTGCACCCACCAATCCTCCTCCCAGGGCAGGAACCTCACAGCCCATGGCTGAGATCTCAGTGGGTCCCTCCTGGGAGGCAGAGTCCCTGCCCATAAAGGGAAGGGAGGCCCAGGGGGCAGGAGGGAAGTGAGGGAAGAATGTGGCTTCCAGGCCCACTGGGACCCCGAGACTCCAGCAGAAACACAGGAAAGATGCCACCCACAAAGCACCCACAAGGACTAACAGGCCCCACGGCTCTCTGGGCTGCAGGGGAAGGAGGGGCACAGGTGTCTGCCCACGGGTGAGAGCCCCTCCTCCAGGCCACACCAGCTGCCTCCACCTCGGACTTGTGGAGCACAGCGCTATTTCTGACTCAGCCCACGGCAAGGACGACAGGGCATGGGGAGGAGGTGTCATGCTAGTCAGGCAGGCGGGCAAGTCACGGACGGACTCAGCTCTCCGTGTGACCTGCGCCCTCCCCCAACCCCCACACAGGTCAGACGGCCCACCTCCACCTGCCAGGACCCAGGGCACTGGCCCATTGGAAGCCGAGGCGACCGATGTGGCCTCAGTGGGGGATGGGGAGAGAGGCGACACACAGCGGAACCGCTGCCCATGGGGCCCGGAGAGGTGGATACCTGAGCAGTCAGCAGAAAAGCAGCCCAGGGCCCTCAGACCAGGGCAAGCCCCTCCTCACCTGTGGGACCACCCACCTGAGGGTCTTGGGCGTCCCCCGTGGAGCCAGGCAGCCTCGGGCTCTGGCCACCCCAGCAAGCTGGCCCTTCATGTCATGAGGCCAGGGAAGAGCCAGGCTTGGCTCCCTCCACCCAGACCCCCAGTGGGGTCCCACAATCCCCTGCATCCAGCCCAGGGCTCTTCTGTCCAGGGAGGGCTGAGCCACCGCAGGTGGGTGGAAGGACACACACCAGAAACCTGGGGCCAAGAGCCGCACCCCGAGAAGGCAAGCCAGAGGGACGCAGCACACTGCATAGGGGCCACCTGGCAGGCATCCCAGGGACCACACCCAAGGGACCATGCATCTGCTGGAAACAGACCCGTACTGCATCTCAGAGCCCCTCTCCCGAATCCTCCCAGGGATGCTGAGGCAGGAATCACAGTGACAGATAACACAGGGGACGAGGGCTCCTGGCCAGAGCCACTCAGGGTATCCCCAGGCCGAGGGCCCCCCACCCGAAACCCAGCCCTGGCTTTGCATCCAGAATAATCCCAGTGCGGGATGCAGGAACACTGTACACACGACTTGGGAAGCCAGGAACACGGGCCCCTGACGCTGGGTCAGTAAGAGGCAGATGTGGTGATCGGTCCCTTTTTTAAGGTTTTTATGCACAAATGAGGGTACCCGAATTAAAAAGAAAAACTCACTATCCAAAGAACTCAATTCACCATAACCTTCAAGTTCATTCCAAGTAGCTGTTCCGTCCTCCTGAGGAAGCATCCCTGTGCTGTGCTTCCCTATGTGATACGAAACATGAAACCAACTTTCGGACATTCTGCAGCGGAGGCCGCCCATCCCTCCCCAAAACTCCCCACCGACGAGGTCTGGGCAGAAAAACACCAAGGCCCAGAGCGGTTCAAAGGGAGCGACGTCAGCCCGAACTCAGAGAAGCCAGATCCCTGCCAGGGTGGAGTTCTGGCAGAGAAGCCGATGGTAGCATGACGGCCCCAAATCCCGGTGTGAGGCCAGACTGTGACCGGCCTGGGGACCGCTGAGCCCAGGGGCTTGAGGGGACAGAGGAAAGGAACAATACAGGATGGGAAGGAGGCCTCTGTGGGGAGAGGCCCGGTGGCCACGGGAGCTCTGAGAAGCTCAGACCACAGCCCGCAGGTCAGTGGGATCCGCGTCTGCCCCTCATGGCAGTCCCGTGGAGCCCTGGCAAGCAGGGAGGGGCACGCAGCTTAGGCAGACGGTGACAACATCACGCGGTCCTGAGCAGAGGGCACCCGTTCCTTTCTGGAGTTGCCTGGCCTGGTCCCCTCCTCGCAGGATCCTCCCTGGAGCGAAGGAGCAGGAGACTAGCATGTAGAATGTGCTGGCGCCTTTCTAGATTCGAGGTTGGCCCTCAGCACGTACATGGTGGGTTTGTCACCGCTTTACGGACGAGGCGACTGAGGATCAGAAAGCACCCACAGTCATGCAACTCGTGGGCAAGGAAGCAGCACAGACCCCACATCCAGGCAGCTGCAGAGCCCACTGGCCCCCAGCTCCACTGCCAGGCCTGCCTCCGTCAATGGGGCACGGGGCAGTCACCTCCACGACATTCATTGAGCACTTGCTAATGCCAAGCGCCATCTTGTATTTCACATCTATTAACTGGCCTGAACCTCAAAACCGGCAAACTCAGGAGGCATGATTACCTTCCTGGACAGCTGCCAAGCCTGGGCCCAGAGCGATCAGCTGTCTAGCCAAAGCCACCGGCTCGGGGGGAGCAGAGCCCTGGAGACCCGCTCTTACCCACCTGCTGCCCGCTGCCCACGGCCACCAGACCCAGCTCCTGTCCCAAGCGGAGCACTCACAGCTCTGCCCACCGCGAGGCCACCTGCTCCGTCTTCACACAGCGTTGCTGGTGCTCTGCTCTGAGCTCTGCACAGGACCGGGGCCCCCCTTCCGCACCCACGGCTTTTGGGTCCATGCCCCCCAGATGCAAGTGTGCTCTCTGCACCCGACCTCCTCAGACAAGGGAAGGGAGATCTTCCCTGGGTTTACGCCCTGGGCAGGGGCACTGTGGTCACCATCCTCAGACCCCGGCAGCCAATGCTGCCTGCTTGGCTGTGGCGACCTGGAATTCTCTGAAAAACTCGGACTCAGTATGAGGCGCAGGGTGACTAGGTTTCCTGCTGCGCACTGGACACCACGCGAGTGCGGGTTCCCGGATCCACTCAGCCCACTGGCCAGCTCGTGCTACGGGGGCTGCAAGGACCCCGGCCAGGAGACCGGGAAGGACCTGCTGTGCACAGCCTGGGTGGAACCAAGAGGCCGAAGTGGGCGTCAGGACCTTAGTGTGGAGATGGGATAGGAGGGGCCTCCTGTGCTCCAGGGCTCCGGGGCAGGACCCCCAGCCTCAGGGTCCCCGGAGTGTGTGAAACAAGGTCAGCAGGTGTGGGTGGGGCCTGGACTCTGCACCCTAAGGGTGACCTGGTGATGCTGGCGCGGGCCTGGGGCCACCCCGAGGGTGGGTGCACAGCCTCAGCCCCGCTCTCTGAGGGGGTGCAGTGGGCGGAGGGGACTACGTGGGGGGCTGTATCGCCACACAGAAAACCCTCCAGCAGTGACGGGCCTGCCTCTCCTACCCGTTCTCAGGTGGGGACCCCGGCCTCCTGGCTCTGAGCACGCTGCTGCCCCACTCCATCCATGCAGGGGACAAGGACACGGGGCATCTCACTGACGTGCACCCGGCCCACGTGGCTGGCCAGCCCTGGAGGGGTCCCAGCCCTTCAGACCTGCCCTGCAGGTGCCACGCTCACCTGACCAACGAGGAAACGACGGCTCTGGGAAGTTAAGCAGATCAAGGACACTGTCCCGGGCAGGTGTACCCCAACAGACAGGGCAGCACAGGATGGGGGGAGACGGAGGGGCCGAGGGAGCGACCTGCTGGAGGGGCAGGAGCTGCTAGAGCCCCGCCGCAAACCAGAAGACTGCACGGCCATCTGGAGAACAGAAAGCTGGTGCGTGGACAGGACCCAAGTCAGTCCACTTTGTGTTCACCTGACATACGATAAAGCGTGCTTCAAAACGCGGGGAAGGGAGGTTCACTTTAAAAACAGAGTTGTTCGTGCTGCTGCGAAAGAATTAGAAAGAAACTGATCCAATGACCACTGCCAGAGAAAACACACACAATGAGCTCAGCTTTACGGCAATTTTTAAAACCCTGAGAGAGCTGAGCACAGTGGTTCACATCTGTGATCCCAGCACTTTGGGAGGCCAAGGAGGGAGCATGACTTGAGGCCAGGAGTTCACGACCAGCCTGGGCAACATAGCGAGACCCCATCTCCACAAAAAATAAAAAAAATTAGCTGGGCGTGGTGGTGGCACCTGTAGTCCCAGCTATTTGGGAGGCTGAGGCAGGAGGATCGCTTGAGCCTAGGAGTCTGAGGCTACAGTGAGCTGTGATGACACCTCTGCACTCCAGCCCAGGCAAGAGAGCAAGACCCTGTCTCAAAGAAAACAAACAAAAAAAACCTTAAAATACTTATTGGTACAAAATGATAAAGAGCTGACCTCCTAAACAATACATAAAGTACTCAATTGAGTTTAAAAACGTGACTAAAACTGCCTCAAACACAGGGACAAGCCATGAGAGAACAGTGAACGTGCAGAAACAGTTCAATCCTGCTGGTCAGCAGAGAAGCCCAAGCCCTGTGGCTCCAGTCCCCAGGCAGGACTTGGTCCCCACTGCGGGCCGGGGTGCAGGGCGACCCCCGCCCTGGGCTTCCCAACAGCAGCAGGTCCTGTAATCAGGAAGGCGGCAACACACAGCCCAGAGGCAAAACCAGAAGCTGCAATCTGCTCCGGGGAACTCACTCTGAGAAGCAGCCGGAGGGCGCATCCGGTGCTCCAAGGACAGAAGGCACCGTGCAAGCTCGCCTGCACCCTGTTCAGACCCTGGGCTCGCGAGCTGGTAATCTCAAAGCCAGTCCGGCACCCGCGAGGCAAGCGGCCTCACCTCTCCTGATGGAAGTGACGCTCCTCGTGTCCAGCTCCAGGCTCTGCACCAAGGCGCTGGGGTCTATCTTGGTCCTGGCAAAGATGTCAGTGTTGACGAAAGCCCAGTCCTAATGTCCCCAAGAAAAAGGGAAAGAGAAGACATGAGCATTGCTCCATGGTTTGAGGGGGAAATGCAATGCAGGGAGAGGACGCACAAGGACCCGGTCCCCTGGCTTCTCTGCCCAGGAGGACCCAGGGAACCAGAGTAGGAGCCCCGGTCCAGGGCTGTCTTCCTCCTGCCTCAAACCCCAGGCAGGCTTTGCTCCTGGCTCTTTGGGAGTCAGGATCAGTGCTGGTTACAAGGGACAATCTCTTTATCTCATTCTTTCCACGACTTCCATGTCATAACCATGCTGCACCTCAGCAGCCTCGTGCCCAGCTCTGTCTCCGAGCCACACTCACCCTACACCCGACTTCAACCCTCCAAGTCACCCGCTGACCGCGCTGTGATGAGCTGGAAGCCCAGCCCCCACTCCCCTGCCCGCCCAGCCCATTCAAGTCCAAGCACCATGACCTTGCAGGGCCACATAGACCCCACAGAAGGTCTCTGAAGCGTGGTAGAACACACCACACCAAAATAGACCACTTAGGCAGAGGGATCATTTTGAGCTAAAGGCACTTAAAAAAGCAGCAGGAACAACAAGGGCACTCTGGCCTCCCTTTTCCCCCGAAAGTAGGAGATAAAACCCCATGTGGAAGACGCCCTCCCTATACCAAGGGGAAGGGACATTCCTATCACTGAAGACTAAAAGTCAAAGCTGAGAGAATTCTGTGCAACAGACCTGGTTAAAACAATTCCCACCTTGCTTCACTTTCCCCGTGTAGATTAGTTACGTCCCACAGCTGCCTCTGTCCAACCCCACACGAGAGCACGAGGCTATGCCACTTCTCTGGGCTGCTCATGAGGCTCCTGGGCCATGTAAAACCTCGTTGATAAATGTGTCTGCTTCTCCCCTTCAACCTGTCTTATGTCAGTTTAAATCTCAGGCCCGACCAAAAAACTGTGAGGATGGAGGTAAAATTTTGCCTGCGCGCATTAGAGAGAGACAGGAAGCCAAGAAGATACTGGGCCGGACAGCAGGTCGCGGCGCCCCAGCACCCGAGGGAAGCCCTAGCTCTCGGGGGGCTACAGGACGGGGACGGAGAGTCAGTGAGGGAGACAGTGTCAGAGACTCACAGGGGAGTGGTGCTGGAGCCCAGGGGCAGCCAGGCCGAGACCTGGGGGGCAAGGGGTACCATGTGGGGACCAGGACGGGGTGCGTGGCCTTCTGGGTCTCCAGTGCACGTGACGTGCAACGCTTTCCACACTATGTCGGGCATTTTCCACGGTGGCACTCAATCTCTCGTTCATGCGAAGATGCTGATGTTACATCATCTGAATGCCTGGCAGGGATGACAATGTCGCCATCTGATTAGAAATCCCGTTCACCTGTCTACTCCAAGTCGAAGTCCAATGGCTACATTTTTTTATACACAAGTTCTACCTGTTGCTTTTTCTCCAGATCTGCCTAGTGTTTTTAAGGGCTTTTGTTCCTTTCTCCTATTTGATTCCTTAAGCATGTCTTTAATATTTTTAGACACTTATTTTCTAATTTCTAAATGATAACTTTATTTTCTGATTTTGCAGCATCTATACTGACGCTTATTCTTTCTGCTGATCTCGTCCATGGTGAGTTGTTTCCTTGTAACCTTGGCTGTAGTCTTGAGTTCAGCGAGATTTCATCTGCTGCAGGAATCTCACCCAGGCTGGCCAGCACCAGGTTGAGAGCCAGGGCTGTCGGGGAGCCAACGTTGGGACTGGCAGCAAAGGTGGTGGACGCTCCCCAGCAAACCACCACCTCACTAAAGAAACTTATAAATCTCGCCAGGAGCAGCAGGAGTCAGCGGCCATGACCTGCTCTCCAGCCCCATCGTACAGAAACCACCCAGGAGTTTTCTCCTTTCCCTCCAGTCTGGGGCTATGACTCCACTCTGGGAGGGTAGGGGTAGGCAGCTGGCGGCCCCCTTGGCCTCCCCTGGCACTATGTGGCACAGACTCTATTCCAAGCAGGAGGCCAGAGGACCAGGGCTCCCTTCCCCCACCCCACCCTAGGGCAGAAGCTCCACCCCAGGCAGAGATGGTCAGAACCTAACCCTAACCCTGATTAGCCCCACACCAGCTCACTAGTAGGGAGGACGCTCCAATGAGCCAAGAAACAAGACTAAGGCACCCCTCCAGTAGAGGGGTGTCATCTGAGAGACGCTGAAGCTGTCCCCGCCCCCATCTCTGGTGACCTGATACAGAGCTGCCACCCAGAGGGGTAGGTCCTAAGGAGGAAGAACTCTACAGCCTGCCAGCAGGGACTGACTTCACCTGGAACTAACGCGGAGATGCCGTGCCCAAGGCGGCTGTTGCCAGGAGGGGGCTCCAGGCAGCCAGGGATCCTGAGGCTCCTGGGTACTGACAGCAACCCCCTAAGGCAGAGCAAGCCAGGGAAGAGCCAAGGCCACAGGCAAGGCTGGCTCCAGGTTGCACACGCTCGGGAACCATCAGCCAGGCAGGCACACCAGAAAGCACTCCCCGGCAGACGCGGGGCACAGCCCCACTGGCACCAGGGCTCAAGCAAACCTCTGAGCAGACACCTGCTGGACGACAGGCCACTGTGAGGCAGGAGCAGCTCCCGGGAAGCTGTACCCCTGGCAATCCGGAGGCTGTATGCAAGCCCAAGGCCATGCCCTCACAGGAGCACGCAGAGGGACTCTCCAAGCTACCAACTTCTTGGCTGTGCAGAGGTCAAAAACATAAACAGTCCGGGGTTTGAGACCAGCCAGAGCAAGAGCGAGACCCCCATCTCTACAAAAAAATACAAAAATTAGCCTGGCGTGGTGGCACCTGCCTATAGTCCCAGCTACTCAGGAGGCTGAGGCTCCAGGAGGATCGCTTGAGCCCAGGAGTTTGAGGTTGCTGTGAGCTAAACAGACACCACGGCACTCTAGTCCGGGCGACAGAGTGAGACTCTGTCTCAAAAAATAGATACATAGACAGACAGATAGACAGATAGATAGTTAGACAGCCTGATCTGTGACAGCAGCCTCCACGCCACAGAAGCACCCAGTGGTAAAAGCCAAAACTCCAACTGGTAGAGGAGGCTTAAGAACAGTATTTGACCAGGAAGTGGCTTAAGTAGCTAGGCTAAAAGATAAAAAGAGGAAAAAAAAAATGAGGAGGGGACACCAGAGGCTGCGCACAGGCAGGGGAGGGGCAGGGAAGCGATCTCACATAGTTCGGAATCACGTCAATAAACAAACAAAATGACCAAGCCAACATCAACCACCTGGTTGCTACAATACTACCTAAAATGCCCAATTTTCAACAACAAACAATGATACAGTCAAAGAAATAGGAAAGCATGACCCGGGCAATAGAAACTGTTGTTGAGGGGCCCAGATGTCAGACTTAGCAAATAAAAGACTTCGAAGCAACCATTATAAATATTTCCAAAGAACTAAAAGAGACCATGTCTGAAGAATTAAAGGAAGGTGGCTGGGAGCAATGGCTCACGCCTATAATCCTAACACTTTGGGAGGCCAAGGAGGGGGGATGACTTGAGGCCAGGAGTTCAAGACCAGCCTGAGCAATACTAAGACCCCCCATCTCCACAAAAAAAATAAAAAATTAGTGAGGCATGGTGGTGCGCACCTGTAGACCCAGCAACTCGGGAGGCTGAGACAGGAAGATCTCTCAAGCCCAGGAGTTTGAGGCTGCAGTGAGCTGTGATGACACCACTGCACTCTACCCAAGGTGACAGAGTAAGACTGTCTCAAAAA
>NW_012149718.1:1632795-1634756 GCF_000956105.1 Propithecus coquereli
AATTTCAAAATGGGCAAAGGACTTGAAAAGACCTTCCTCCAAAGATACACAAACAGCCAACATTCTCATAACAAGATGCTCAACATCCCTAGTCCTTGGAGAAATGCAAATCAAAAGGACAATGAGGGCCAGGCCCGGTGGCTCACCTGTAATCCTAGCCCTCTGGGAGGCCGAGGCGAGAGGATCACTTGAGCTCAGGAGTTCAAGACCAGTCTGAGCAAGAGTGAGACCCTGTCTCTAATAAAAATAGAAAAAATTAACCAGGCATGGTGGCGCATGCCTGTAGTCCCAGCTACTTGGGAGGCTGAGGCAGGAGGACTGCTTGAGCTCAGGAGTTTGAGGTTGCTGTGAGCTAGGCTGATGCCACGACACTCTAGCCCGGGCAACAGAGCAAGACTGTCTCAAAAAAAAAAAAAGACAATGAGATACCACCTCACATCCACTAAGATGGCTATAATCAAAATCACAGATAGTGACAAATGTTGATGAGGATAAGGAGAAGTGAGAACCATCATGCATTGCTGGCGGAGATGTAAAATGGTGCAACCACTGTGGAAAACAGTCTAGCAGTTCCTCGAAAAGCTAAACAGTTGCCATGTGACCCAGCAATTCCACTCCACAGCTCCACAGAAACATCGGTACACGAATGGTCATAGCGGTATTATTCATGATAGCCAAAAAGTGGAAATAACGAAAACATCCATCAGCTTATAAATGGATAAACAAAGTGTGACGTGGTATGGTATACCTGTACAATGAAATATTATTCGGCCATAAAAAGAATTAAAAAAATTAATGCTACAAAAAGAACGCTACATGGACCTTGAAAGCATACTAAGTGAAAGAAGCCAAACACAGAAGGCCACATACGATTCCACTTACATGCAATGTGTAGAACAGGCAAATCTACAGAGACAGGAAGTAGATGCGTGGTTGCTAGAATGACCGATGAAGGCTTTTTCTGAGGTGATGAAAACATCCTGAAATTTGTAGCGTTGGTTGCAAAACTTTGTAGATATACTATAAAAAACATTGAATTGTACGCTATAAATGGGTGAATTATTTGACACATGAACTCTATCTAAAAAAAAAAAATTTTTTTTAAGCCAGGGCTTTGGAGCCAGATTCTGAGTTCAAATATCAGCTCCACCACTCAGCAGGTGAATGTCCTTGGTGATTTATTCGACTCTCAGATTTTTCACCTTCACAACGAGGGGCAGGTCTGCTGAGAAGATGTAAAGTGCACGACACATAAAGTGCCTGATAAACATGGCTGTTTTATTAGCATTCCTGATGCAAAGCCACGGCCTCCATGGACCAACAATGTTTTCTCGGCTACTCCCATGCAAGCCTCTGGGTTACCGACACCAGTAAATGCTTCCAGGGCAGCTCAAGGATTAGCATCTGGATTAATAAAATGCGGTATATCTATATAGTCGTATATTATTGTCTTCAAAAGAAATGAAGTACCGATACATGCTTCAACCTGGATAAAGCTTGAAAACATGTTAAATACAAGAAGCCAAACACAAAAGACCACAATCTTCATGATTCCATCCATATGAAATGCCCAAAATACAGACCGAAAGCGGACTGGTGGCCGCCTAGGGATGGGCGGGATGGGGGAACAGGGAGATGACGGCTGAAGGGTCTCTGCTCAATTTGCTCCTCGTTTTTAACCTGGAAACTTCCTTTCCTTTCCTGGGGGTGCTCAGTACGGTTCTAAAGAACCTCTGCCACATCCGTGGGGCATTTCCAGACTGCGGCGGAAGGTTTCCCGGTTCTCTCCCCGCAGCACTGGGAGGGGTACTAGTCGGCCGCTCGTGGGCTGTAGTGCGCGGGAGAGCAGCCTCCGAGTCCGCCACACTTCGCCCGCCGGTCCCGCAGAAACGCCGGCAGAGCCCGGGGGCGGGCCGGGGTCGCGGATCCCCAGGAGGCGGCGCCAGCAGCTCGCGCGGCCC
>NW_012149718.1:1634806-1636503 GCF_000956105.1 Propithecus coquereli
AAGAATCTTTAATCCAGCAAAACAATCTTCTAAAAATGAAGGCAAAATGAAGGCACTCTCAGATAAACCGAAGCCGAGAGAATCCATTGCTGTTGCCTTAAAAGAAATGCTAAGGAAGTTTTTTAGGCTGAAAGCAAATAATACCAGACAATAACTCAAATCCACAAAAATAAAACAAGGAGGAATGGAAAAAGTAAACACGTAGTTAACTGTAAAAGACTAATTACAACTTACGGTTGAGTTTGTAACATATACAGACACCTCACATAATGACAATAGCACAAGGGAGTGCAAGGGAACAGAGCTGTACAGAAGATTCTGCATTTCACTGAATTAAGTTATGTAAATCAGAAGGAAGTTTTGATTTATATTGTAAACCCTAGATCAACTGCTAAAGGACATCCACAAAAACCCACAGAAAACATCAAACTTAATAGTGAAAGACCAGATACCTCCCCCTAAGACCAGGAACAAGATAAAGATGTCCACTCTGGCAACTTCTATTTGACATTGCACTAGGGGTTCTAGCCAGAGCTATTAAGCAAGTAAAGAAATAAAAGGAATCCACACTGGGAACGAAACAATAAAACTATCTCTTTCCAGATGACAACAACTTGTGTACAGAAAATCTAAAGGAATCCACAAAAAAAAAAAAAACAATTGTTAAGATTCCTAAGGAATCTATAAAAAAACTAATCAACAAGTTCAACAAGGTGTCAGGATACAAGATCAATATACAAAAATCAATTATACTTCTGTACAACATTGATGAATAATCTAAAAACGAAATTAAGAAAACAATTCCACTTACAATAACATCAAAAACAAAATACTTAGAAACAAATTTAACAAAAGAACTGCAAGGGTTGTACACTGAAAACTACAAAACATTATTTAAAGAAATTAAAGACAAATAAATGGTAAAACATCTCATGTTTATGGACTGAATGACTTAACATTGTTAAGATAGCAATGCTTCCCAAATTGATCTAAATATTAGATACAATCTATCCCAGCTGGCTTTTTTGCAGAAATTGACAAGTTCATCCTAAAATTCATATGGAAATGCAAGGGACACAGAAAAGCCACAGCAATCTTGAAAAAGAAAAACAATGTTTGAGGATTTACAGTTACTGATTTGAAAACTTACTGCAAAGCTACAGTAACCAAGACTGTGGTAATGGCATAAAGATCAATGGAACAGAATAGAGAGTCCAGAAATGAACCCATATATTTACGGTCCATTGATTTTTGACAGGTGCCAAGATTATTTATTCGATGGGGAAAGAACAGTTTTTTCAATAGATGGTGCTGGGACAAATGGACCTCCATATGCAAAAGAATGAAGAGGGACCCCCTACCTCACATCATATGTAAAAATTAACTCAAATGGACCAAAGACCATTTAACCATCTAACATGCAACATGCAACAGCTAAAACTATAAAGTTATTAGAACAGAGATGTAAATGTTCATTACCTTGAATTATGCAATAGTTTCTTCAATGTGACACCAAAAGTACAAACAAAAGAAAAAAGATAAAATGGACTCAGTAAAAATTGAAAAATTTTGTGCTTCTAAGAATAGTATCAACAGAGTGAAAAGACAACCCACAGAACTGGAAAAAATATTTCTAAGCCATATATATCTGATAAGGGTTTAGTACCCAGAATACATAAAGAACTTTTACAACTTAA
>NW_012149718.1:1638333-1671509 GCF_000956105.1 Propithecus coquereli
CGGCCGCTCGTGGGCTGTAGTGCGCGGGAGAGCAGCCTCCGAGTCCGCCACACTTCGCCCGCCGGTCCCGCAGAAACGCCGGCAGAGCCCGGGGGCGGGCCGGGGTCGCGGATCCCCAGGAGGCGGCGCCAGCAGCTCGCGCGGCCCGGGGCCCACGCGGCGGCCCGATCCCAGCCCGCGGCGAGCCCGCCGGCGCGTCCCGCCCGCGCTGCCCCGACCTTACCTTCCCCCCGGCTCCGGCAGCCGGGGCCTGCGGAGGGGCTGCCTCCTGGGCAGGGAGCGCAGGGCCGGGCGCGGCCTCCCCACGGGGCCTCACGGCAGCCTGGTGCACGCGGGCCCGCAGGCCCCTCACTTTCCCCATCTTCCCCGGCGGAGACCCTCGGCCTCCGCGGCGCACGCGCAGGAGGGCCTTCCGGAGGCGGTCCTCCGCTCTCGCAGTCGCCGGGCGGCAACAAGAGCTGAGCTGCACCTGCGTTCCCGGAAGTGCCCGGGTCGGCGCGGCGCTGGGCCGGGGTCACGCGCGGGAAAAGCGCGGGAATGTCTGCTCCCGACGCTCGCCTCGGGGAGCGGGAGGATCAGAGGGCCTGCGCGGCGGTGTAGGCTGCGGGCAGCGGCGTCTGCGGGAGCGGGGCCGGGACGAGCGTCGTCTGCCCGCCGCGCGGGGGAGGCCGAAGCCCAGGTGCGACGAAAAGATAGGAGGCCCAGGGAGACCCGGGCCCGGCGGGCCGCGGACACGAGCTGCCTCGGCCCCGCACTAGCGGTTTCCACGGGTAACAAGGGGGCCGGGGTGGCTGATGCGTAGTCGTCAGTCAGAAACTCCCCCTGGGTTCCAGAAAAGCGTGGGTCAGCCGCCGGCCGTGCGCGGGAGGGCTGCAGGGTTGGCGCCTGCGGCCGGCGGTAGCAACAGCCGGTACAGCCCCAAACCGGGCAGCGGCGCCCGCGAGCCCGGCGCTCGGGACCAGGGGCGGAGGACCCATGGGGCCAGGAGTGAGACCAGCCCGGGCAAGGCAGCGAGACCCCGTCTCTACAAAACATTAAAGAAAGTTAGCCCCGAGTGGTGGCGCTCGCCTGTAGCTTGGGAGGAGTTCCAGGTTACGGTGAGCTATTTTTCATAGATCCTTTTTGTCACACCAATCAGACCTGACTTTCTGTGTCCTTGGCACCTGACTCCTTTCAGGAATAAAGACCTTGAAGCTTGCCCCTCACTCCCTCCGGCTCTCACCAGCGGCTGCAGAGGGGCCTTGGCTCCGTCAGTGCCCGTGTCACTTGTCCCCACTCTCCTGCCATAACAGACATGCTGTCATGGCTGTCGCCTTGTACATACAAACGAGCTTTCCAAAGAGAAGTTTCAGGAAAGAGTTAATGTGTAGCAACAGACATGTATAAAAAGTTGCCCACTGGTCTGCCGATGCATACCCAGCAATGCCGGAAGACTGTGTCTGGGAGAACATAGCTACAGATGGCTTTCCACTATGGGGCATAACCCAAATTCATGAGGGATGCTGGGAGCCCCTCAAAGGGATCCGTGGCACCCTCCAGGGCAGCCACCAGGCAGGCGCAGTTTTCATCCAATGTAAAGGCCACGTCTAGGATGGGTGGGCTTACCCTGCAGGCTTCATGGGGGCTGGGGCAGCCAAAGCCCTGGTCCCATGAGAGACCTGACTGTCACCCATTGCGACCAATGTAGCACGTGTGAGGACCCTGGGGGCCAAGAGACAACAGTGATGACAAATGCCAGCCCCAGCCTCGAGGCGGACACTGGCCCTGCCTGGCCATATGGACATCCCCACCTGCCCCCAGCTGTCTCCACGCAGCTGAGCAGCGTCAGGGGCCTCTCTACAGGACTGGAGCTCCAGGTCTCCACTCTGCACCCGGGGGCTGGAGCTGGTCTACAATGAATCACGCTTCTACTTGGTATCTGCCACCTCGGGACGCGGGGAGCAGGAGTCAGGTGAGGCCCCTGCAGACCTGCTGGGCCTCGAGGGACCTCACGGCTGCCCAGAGCCAGACTGCATGGTACTGCTCTGACCCAGGGAATCACTGGTGCCTGTGGGAGCAGTCTGGCCCCTCAGGAAGGCCGCCCAGTGTCCACATCAGGAAGATCGCAGACGCCCAAGGGCGGGCGCACAGCACCGGTGTGCCGGATCCTTGCAGAGCCTGGGCTGGGCCTGGAACTCTGCAGGTGCAGGGGGTGCCCCAGAGAGGGTCTCCACAGATGCTCTCTGCACACTCCTCGCGCCCTTCTCTCGGCCCTGGAGTGGTGCGTGCCGGCTCCAGATTAGGAAGAGGCTCTGCTCAGAAGCCTTTCAGCGTGCTGCCTCTGACCAGGGTTCTGTGTCAGGACCGCCAGCGTTGAGAGAGGGCCCGTCCCCTGCACCAAGAGCCAGCAGGCGGCTGGGTGTTCATGGTTCCCCTTGGGCCCGTGAGAGGATGGCGGATTGACCCCCCCACACCTCAGGCCCTTCCTGTGTCCCAGGCCTGGCCCCCTGGCCTCTAGGACTGCCTTGTCCCAAGGACTCCCAGGACCCTGCCGCTGGGTGTTCTCTGCTCCTCTGGACATCCCTGGGGCTGCAGCTGTGGCCTGGGCCATGGGAGAGCCCGGGTGACTCCCTGGGGTGGGGGAAGTGCCCCTCTGTGAAAACAGAAAGCAACTCCCCACTCTGAGCCAAGGATCTCCAGCCTGAAAACCTCAGGCATCTGTTCCCTTTTTCTTGGTGCAGGCTGGGACAGGCAGGCAGGTCTCAGCTCAGCTGAGCAGCTGGGGACTAAACCACATCCCCTGAGAGAGGCCCGACTTTCTCCATGAGCTCTGGGGAGGGGGCTTCTGTACCTGCTATTGTCCCTACGTGGTGGGTCCCTCCCACTTGGCTCCTCCCACGCACCCTTCCGAACATTTTCCTTTCTCAGAGAAGCCTGTCCAGGTATCACTTCCTCCAGGAAGCCTTCTCAGATTTCCCCAATTGAGTAGTGAGACTTGCCACACCGCCGTGTGCACAGCCCCTTCCCTGGAATTGTAATAACTGGTTTTCCTCTCTCCTGGAGGGCAGGATGAGAGTTTTCACTTGGGCCCCCTGGTGGAAGCCCAGCTCCTGACACACCCGATAGAGGTTTATCAAAAAGAACATGGGGGAGGGACGTGGGTAACAGTCCCAGCCGCCAGCTCCACCTGAGCTAGGAAGGTTCTCTGCAGTGAATTCCATTCAAGCTCACGGTGAGCTCAGTAACAGCCTCACGCACGGGGGTGCACAGACTGCTGCCCTCACAGCTCTGTCCCGCTCCGGGACCAGGCCTTTGGCACTGGCCAGCCCAAGCAGGAGGTCCAGAGCCACAGGCCTTAACGTGTGCCCCCGAGAGGCGGTGCTGGGCTGCCTCTACATCTGTGTCACCTGGGGCCTTGTTAGAGATGCAGATTCTTGGGCCACGCCCAGACCTGCTGAATGAGAGACCCCGTGGACAGGACCCAGCAACCTGAGCTTTCACAAGCCCCCAGGAGGCTCCTAGGCATGGGGACCGCAAGTTCGAGGCTGAACTGACAGGAGCCCACCTCCATCGGCCCCTCCCAACCGGGCACTCCCTCAGAGACGCACCCAGGATATGGCCACGACCCCTGGACTGTCCACTGGGGTCACCTTCTGCAGGATCCATGCGAAGTGTCAGCTAGCCAGCCTCGGGAAGGCAGTATTCATTTACGAGGGGCATCTGCACCTGTCACTTACGTCACTGCCACTGCTTGATGCAAACATGGCCCGTGCCCAGGTGTCCAATCAGAGTGACTGCCTGGGAATGCCAGCTCCGTGCTCACAGGAGCACCCGGGCCTAGGGGCTCGGCCACTGCCCGCTGCTGCTTGTGGGGGTCCTGGCCATTCCTCAGATTCCTTCAGCTCTCAACATGCCCAGGGGCCATATTTTGGGGTGGTGTGTCCTGAACCTCAGCAGAGAAAGCACACAGAGCAGGGGCAGCAGGATGGTGCTTCTCCAAGGCGTCCTTGTCTCTGACCATTGTGGGGGCAGGTTGGAGCCAAGTCTCGGCAGGGCATTGAGAACCTCAAAAGGACCCTAGGCAGACAACGAGTCCACCCAAACCCCTGCACTGAGACCTGGCCAGCCCTCGCCTGGCTTCCAGCAGCCCACTCCGAGCGCCTGTGTGGAAAGCTCAGGGCTGTGGAAAGAATTCATTACTCGTTCCAGCAACACCTAACATGGGCCCAACCATCCTTTCTTGCAGCATTTGCTAACAGGCTGATAACTGGGACCCTCCTCTGTCCTTTGAGATGCCTGTGCATCTCCTGAAGCCGGGAGTCTCCCCAGGCCGAGAGCCACCTCTGAAACATTGTCATCAGAAAGGACGGGGCCATGGCCCCCAGTCGGCCTAACAGCACTCACACTGACCACGGCTTTGTCCCCCAGCCCCAGCCTCCCTTTAAAGCACCAGTCACCTCTGCGTACTCAGAGTGGCCCTCAGCTCGCCCCCTACTGCAGTCGGTACTGAGTAAAATCGTTTTCACTGCTTTAACTGATGTCTGGATTTATCTTTTTCTTATTTTTTGTAGAGATGGGGTCTTGCAGTGTTGTCCAGGCTGGTATTGAACTCCTGGGCTCAAGCGATCCTCCTGCCTCAGCCTCCCAAAGTGCTGGGATTGCAGGTGTGAGCCACCGCACCTGGCCTAGCTTTGTTTGTCCTTGATGGTATGGACTGAACTGGCCCTTCAGCCAGTCGTCCTTGGGAGATGCGGTCCCTAGATTGTCCCCAGAAAACCCAGTGGCTTCTTGTGGGTGGTAAGGAGAGACAGAGAAGAAGAAAACTCCCACTCTTGGTGGCACCAGTTCTTCCTGCAGTGGGGGCAGCTCTGGGGGGTCTGTGCCCCTCTTCCCTGTGGATGGGCCCCACAGAGGCAGGGGCCACAGGCAGCAGGTTTCTTAGGCCTGGTCCAGCCCAGCTCTCTGCGCAACCACTGCACCAAGACTGGGAGGGCACTTGACCCAAGCCGGGCCCTGGAGACCAATTAGGAATGAGAGAGATCAAAGCCAGACAGAAACTTCCCTGGAAGAGAACACAGGAGGCAGCTCCCGGGCTCAGCACCCCCACTCTGTACAAGCCCCCCGGCTGTCGCTGCCACCCCGGGGTGAGGGTGGGCCTCTGACCAGCGCTTGCCAGACAGGGATGGGCCAGAGGACAACCCAGCTCCCTTTTGCTCCAAAGTAGACCCGGGCTGGGGGGCCAAGGGGAGCCCAGTATGTCCCGAAGGGAACCAGTGGTTCCCCCACCCCTGGAAACTTCCAGAACCCCTTGCCCCAGCGCTGCGCAAGGCTGGCAGAACTTCTAGGAGTGAGCTTTCTGGAGTGTGGGGAAGGCTGCACCTCCCCACGTCCCCACTTGTCCCGTGGCACCTACCACTTCTGTAAGGGGCTGTAGCTGGCAGTGGCACACAGGCACGCAGACAAAACCGGCCGGAAATGAGGAAAGGCCCCTCGCACGCAGCCGTGCTGGGCCGGGAGGTTCCAGAAGCAGCTCCACTCCAGACTCGCCCTGCACCGGCTCAGCTGCAACCCGGGCGGGGCAGCGAGTCCTCCTCCGGCTGCGACTGCGTCTCGCGTCGCCCGAGGGCGCCCGTTCGCCGCGGGGCCGTCGGGTCCTAACCTGCTAGGCCGGTTAGGTCAGAGCCACGGCCACCTGCGGACGTGGGCGCCCCTCCCCAGCTCTGGCTCGTCCCGTCCCGCGTGGTCCCGCTGAGGCCGCCCGAGCCCGCCTGGGCCCACCTGCCCGGGGCCAGCGCTTCCTCGGGGGTGCTCTCGGGGTTGGCCACCGGCTTCGGGACGCGGCGCCAGCCCGGGGGACCCGGCCCAGCTCTGCGCTCCCCGTCCTGCTCCCCGGGAAGCGGGTGCCGTCAGCCGCCCCCGCGCTGCGCTCTCCCCGCAGCCCGCCGGCCTCTCCCGGAGGGAAGGCCCCCTCCGCCGCCCAAGGCGGGCGTGGCATCCCTGCTCTGCCTCGCACCGCAGGAGACGAGGGCAAGGTCTGAACCTCCCGAGCCTCAGTTTCCCCACCTCTACACTGGGGATGCCGTGGGGGTTCCCTGAGGCACCGACACGTAAAGCTCCAGGAAGCGCCTGCCCGCAGCACGTGCTCCGCGGCCCGGCGCGGTTCGGGAGCACGCGGCCGGTCGGGGTGTCGCAGCGCGGGCGCGGGCACCGGGAAGGGCGCCCCGGGGCAGGCGGAGGCTCGGCGCACGGGCAGCGGCCCACGTTCCTGGCTCCCTGCGCTGGGCGGACGCCAAGCCCCGAGACCCCAGCCCTTCCCGCCTCGCCCCGCGGTTCCGGGCAGTGGGGGAGGGGAGGCGGCTTCCCCCGCCCCCTTCTTCGGAACCCACCCTCGGGCCGCGGGCGCCGCTGGGACCTGCCCCCGCCCGCCCCGCGCAGTGGGCTCACCCGCCGGCACGCGCCGGGGAGACTGAGGCAGGGCGAACTCCCGCCGCCCAGCCTCCGCCAGGCCCGGTTCCGCGAGGGAGGCCCGACCTCGTCCCGCAGCTCCCCGAGGCCCGGTGCGCAGAGCAGGTGAGCGGCTGCCTGCCGGGGACGGGGTCGCCTGCGCGGGGCGGACGCGACGACACCCGCGAGCTGCCGCCCCCGTCGCGCTGCCCAACGGAGGCCGCGCGGTCCAGGGGTCCTGGGCCGGGAGGGGACGGCTGCGTTCCGGGCCCTGCGCCCCAGTGACCTGCGGCCTTTGGCTCTGGCCCAGGGACGTCTGGGGTTAAATGGACCGTTTGGGTTTCTGCGGTGCCGCCTATCTGAGCATCTCCCCAGCCAGGGGATTTCGGGGCGTCGCCGCGGGTTCCCTGCCGGCCCCTGGGCGGCGCGGCCGCCCCCACCTGTGCGCCCCACTCAAGTCGTGGATGGCCGGGCCGGGCCGGGCGTGGCGGGGAGCAGGGGGGCAGTGGGCGGCGGGGAAGGACGGGGGGATGGCCGGGTGAAGGCTACGGGAAGTTCGGATGCAAACGGTTTGGGGCTGTGGAGTTCCCGCGTTCAGAAACTGGGGGTAAAACTAAGCCCACTGCGTCCCCGAGGGCCACTGGGGGGCGGGAGGAAGGGGCCGCGGAGGAGGTTCCCCAAGTCCTGGCTGGGCCGGTGCTGTGCTTGGGGCGCGGACCGGCCCGCGGGGAGCGAGCGCCCGGGGGTGGCCCCAGCCCGCCATCCTCTGGGCGTTGCGTTTCTTTTCGTTTCACCCTCTCCCCGCCAGACAAGGGCAGGTTTCCCGTGGCCTGCTTGGGGTCGGATTAACTTGATTTATGGCATTCTTTCCTAATTTTAAAATTAATACATGGCTACTGCAGACAATTTGAAAACCACAGAAAACTAGTTTAAGAAGTTAGAACTGGGCCATTGGCAGTGACTCTTGGCTGTGATCCCAGCACTTTGGGAGGCCACAGCGGGAAGATCACTTAAGGCCAGGAGTTCCAGACCAGCCTGGGCAACATAGGGAGAACCTGTCTCTACAAAAATATAAAAAATTAACGAGGTGCGGTGGTGCACACCTGTAGTCCCAGCTACTCGGGAGGCTGAGGCGGGAGGGTTGTTTGAGGCTAGAGTTCAAGGCTGCAGTGAGCTATGATGGCACCACTGCACTCCAGCCAGACCTTGTCCCAATAAATAGATAAGTTTAGACCCCGATCCCACTGTGCAGCATGGGGCAGAGCGGCCTGGCCTCCCAGAGCCTCTGTTCTCTGGCTGTGTTGCTGCAGCGTGAAAGGGTCAGTCTCCCTGGTGTCACCAGTAGCTGTCAGCCCAGCCAGCCTGCCCCACATGTGACCTTCCCAGAGTCACTCCCTCCCCGCGTGGATGGAGTCACACCAAAATTAGAGTAAGCATCCCCCGCCACTTCTAGAAGCTCTCTCAACCTCAGCCAGCCCTTGGGAGCAAATCCTTGTCATCTGCACCTGCCCCCCACCCTCCCTGTCTCATTCAGCAGCCTGGCTGGGCCCTGGGCCCCTCCACACCCACATCCCCAGGCTCTGCTGTCCCAACACTTCATCTGCTCATCCCTGAGAGGCACACCTGCCACCATTTCCATTCTCTACAAATGGAAGAAGGCGCCTTTCAGGAACTGAGGAACTGCCCTAAGGCCATGGGCCATGCCCACTAGGCCTGCTCAGCTCCTCCTCTGTGTCGAAGAAGAAACCAGCCTGGCCGGGGGTGGGGGGTGGGGTGTGGGGAGCCACTTGGGAGAGTCACTTGGGAGAGTCAGTCACTGCTGTTTCCATGAGGAAGAAAACCTAAGAGGGAGAAGAAAGCGGGAAGGCTGCCCTCCAGCCTGCAGGGGCTTCCTGGGGGAAGGTGGTGAGATCTTTCTGGACTGGACCTTCCAGGCTGAGTCCATCTCTGGGCTGGGACCAGAACCAGGGTGGAGAGGGGAAGGGAGAAAAGGCCCCTGCCTGGCCGTGCGGCCTTCGAGGGGGCCTAGTGGGGCAGAGGCTGGAACCCCACTCTTTATATTTTTTTATTTGAGACAGAGTCTCACTGTGTTGCCCGGGGCTAGAGTGCCGCGGCGTCAGCCTAGCTCACAGCAACCTCAAACTCCTGGGCTGAAGCGATCCTCCTGCCTCAGCCTCCGGAGTAGCTGGGACTACAGGCATGTGCCACCATGTCCGATTAATTTCATTCTATTATTAGTAGAGACGGGGTCTCGCTCTTGCTCAGGCTGGTCTGGAACTCCTGAGCTCAAACAATCCGCCCGCCTCGGCCTCCCAGAGTGCTAGGATTACAGGCATGAGCCACCGCGCACGGCCTCTGGAGCCCCACTCTTGGGGTTTTTTGTGGCACTGGGGAGCCAGGTGGGGGCTCCGTTTCTCTTAGAGAAGTCCCGAAACTGGTGGGAGAGCCCAGAAGAGAAGACTGTGGAGAGAGATCTGGGGTCACTTATGGTCTGGCGTAGACTTTCGGTGCTCTGGCTCTGTTCCCTGGCCCCATTGTCCTCCTCCGTGTCCGTGCCATTTCCAGGGTCCTGTGAGCCACCTCTCCCAGACACACTGTCCTCGCTCCCTTGTCCCTTCCTCTCCACAGAATCACCCGGCTAGAGCAGAGATCTGTGGACTCTGACCCACAGGCTGGCCCTCCGCCTGTTTTTGTAGATAAAGTTTTATTGGAACGCAGTCATGCTCACTCGTTTAGGAATGGTCTGCGGCTGCTTTGCCGCTACAGCAGCAGCGCTGAGTAGTCACGGTGGAGACCATTGGCCAGCAAAGCCTCAAACATTGCTGTCTGCACTTCACGGAAAAGTCTGTCCACCTCTGCCCCAACGGAGCCGTCACGGCTGGCGTCTGTTGAGCCTTTTCTCTGTGCCGGGCACCAGTGTGTCCTGCACCAGCCCCTGCCACACCCTCGCACTCAGGGACCTTGGCACAGGACCACCCTCGCCGCGGGGAGGGGCCCGACCTTTGTCTTCACCCCCACGTGCCTCGCAGGACACAGTTGTGTGTGAAGTGCCACACCAGGGTCCAGAGGGGACACTCCTACTGGTGGGGTACTGGCAGGGAGGAGGGGACCCGTCTGCGCAGGGAGCGACCACAAATCTGGGGTGACGTCTGCTGGTGGCACCAGCAAGACCCCACTCTGAAATGCCATTCACATGGCATCTCAGAAGAGGAAGTGGGCAGGAGGTTTCAGGGACAACACAGGCCGAGTCCAAGGACGTGGCAGGTGATTAGATTTGACTGAAGCACGGAGTCCCCGAGCTAGGAAGCACCTGTGGAGACCAGCTCACAGAGCCTGGGGTGAGAGGTGCAGGCTGCCGTGGGGAAGGAAGGCCGGGCTTCCATGGCACCCCCCCAAAGACGGCCCCGGTGCCTCCGTCTGAGCGTGGTGGCAAGTGGCCTTCGACAGGCCTCGGGAAGAAGCGTGACGTGCCCTAAGGGAAGCAGGGACCCAGCCCAGGCGGGGCTGGGTCAGGGAAGTTCCTGAACTTCCCACCGCCCGGCCTGCTGGAGCCCCGCACACAGGTCAGCCCGGCCTTCGCGGGACGAGAGTCGGACTGGAGTGGCCGGGGGGGTGTGACCTTCCCGTTCGGGGGGATGAGGGCGTTGATCCCCCCACCACAGAGCTGTATCACGTTTCGTGTTTGGTCCGTATGAATGCTGTTCACAGCCGAGCCGAGCGGACATGCTGGAATTACGTTTTCTCCTTTGCACAACTCTTCGGTTTTCCCCCCAAGTTGATCGTTGCTTCACTGTTTTCTTGCTCAATCTCCCGAACTTAGAGCCGCGTCCTCCGGGCCTGCAGCAGGTCTGCAGGGTGCTTCTCACATACCCGTAGGGGCTGTCCTGATGGGCGTGGGAAGTGAGGGGGTGTCTCGTCGCCCCTGGTGCTCTGACAGCTTCCTCTGGGTGAGTCAGGGAGTGAGAATGCCACCTCTCAGCTCCCTCCCACAGGGAGGAAGCCACAAAGAGGAAGGCTGAGGAGGAAGCAGCCGTGGCAGGGCAGGGTCGAGTGGGCTGGTGCTGGGGGAGCCCAGCCCGCGGCCTCCAGCTTCCGCCCTCCCTACACTCACCTGGGGGCTGGCAGCTGCGTGGCCCGGGTTACACTGAGGGGGTCTCCGTTGCACCTGTTCCTGAGAGTCAGTTGGGGACCAAAGGAGAAAGGACACTCCAGGGCACGGTTTGCTGCCCTGGGCCCCTGCCCACGCCCTGTCGCCCCTGTCGCTGCTGCGTCCTCGCCAGCACCGCCCCCTCGCCCTCCCCGCACAGGGCGGAGGCTGCAGAGGGAAGTCACTGGGGGGAAGAAGTTAAAAAGAAGAGAAAGGCCCAGAGTGGGGAAGGGGCCGGGGAAGACCAGCAGCTGGGGTGGGGGGGTCCTGCCGGGCTGGAGCGCTGGCTGGCACCTCCCTGCGTGGTGTGACCCGTCCCAGTTGCTCTCGACCCGTGGGCCCCTCTCCAACCTCAGTGCTGGCTAAACTGTCGCTGCTCCCGCCCAGATCCCCCGCCTCACGCACTCCGGCCCTGACATTGCCCTTAGTCTTCAAGCCCTGCTCCCGTGGGCTCTCCTCGGTGGAACCATCCAGAATCCCATCTGGCACAGAGAAGCCCCCTTGCCACGTGCTGGGGCTGCAAGCCGAGGGGCGGGGGCACGGGAAGGGGCCCAGTCTCTGGAGTCTCCCCCCCAGCTGCCCGGTGCCCCCCGACCTGGATTCCGGGGTGGGGACATCGCTTCCGTCGCCCTGCGTCACCCTGGTGGCCCATGTGCTTTCCCCTGAGCCAGCGCAAGTGTCCTGAGCTCAGGGTTGTGCAGGCTCTGCCGGCACAGGGACAGTCTCAGGTCCCTTTCCTGGAAGGGGCAGGTGGAAGCGACAGCAAACAAGGGGGAAGAGCCTTCCCCGACCCCCGCCCCAGTCCTGCTCAGTCATCCCGGGCTTCAGAGCCCCGTCCCGGGGCTGGCAGATGTGCAGTCTTTGCACCCACATTCTGCTGTTGATGCTTCATCATTTCAATTCCAGAAAGCGCCCTCAGCTCTCAGGGACTGGCTTCTCACTCCCGGCTCAGGATCAGATGCACTAACCCTAAGAGGCCCTGAGGCTGCTCAGCAGGCAGGGCCTGGGGCCACGGTGCCCGCTGGTGCCTCACGGCACTTCCTCCGCGGTTGTCATTTCCTTGGCCTGAAGGGAGAGGGTCTGCAGCAGCCGCCTGCTCCTCTGAGCTGTGACTTCCGCTCAAATTAGACGCACCCAGTGCTTGCTTGTCCTTCCGCAAAGAAAAGGCCGCGCACCTCTGATTTCCAGCCTGTGCGGTCGGCAGGCAGACACCAGGCAGGTGCTGGGTCTTGGCTCTGCCAGGAGCCCCAGGGCCGGCTCCTCTGCCAGCCTCTCTGGGTCACCCCCCCCCGCCCCCGCCGAGGCCACTGCCGCACCCATCACTGGATCTTCCACCTAGGCCCACCCTGTGCCCTCTCCCCACGGTCCCTTCCAGGAGCTCCCAGCAGCCCCACAGCCACCTCCAGGCCACCCCGCTGCCCGGCCTCTCAGGCCCCACGTGTTCCCCCAGCTGCGAGGGCTGCTGGCTCCCAGAGGCACCGGCCGCTCCCCGTCGCTTCAGCTTCCTAAGCGCTCTTCCCGTCCCTGTCTTCGTCTCTGTCTACCAGATGACCTTTTTCTTTAAACTGTTAGAGAGATGCCTGAATATATCCCCTTTCCGAAGATTCAAACGTGCACCTAAAGCAAGGCCTGGCAACATCCTTCCCACCCCACCTACGATGCCTGCTTTCGAGACGTGACGGCCGTTGTCGTTCAGTGCCCGCGGACGTCTTCCACCCATCGCGAGAAATTCCCGCGTCTTGTACCACACGCACTTTTGTCCATTCGTGATTTGTTTCGCGGTAGGAACGTGTTGTTCTGCCTCGGGCTATCTCTGCCGAATAATGCCTTCGGGGTCTCATGCCGGGCCGCGCAGCCCCGTTCTTCCGCCTGCCCCGCGGCGCCCCACACGGCGGACGCGCCTTGGCTTCCCCAGCCCCCTCCCTCTGAGTCCGTGAGACTGGATCGCGCTTTTCCCGACAGCCCCCAAGAAAGACACACAAACGCTTCAGCGCCCTGGCGGTTGACATGGGGACGTGGCCCCGCTGAGCCGACTGGAGTGCACGTGCTGAGGGTCCACGTGCGGTGTCAGGTGTCCTCGGGGGCACCTCCTAGTCTGCAATTAATATTTTCAAATGCGCCTGAATGGACCGTGGTTTCTTGTGTGGTTTTGACGTGTGTCCCCAGAGCCTGTCGGGCCCCTGTCCTGCTGCCTTCTGTCCCCCGCGGCCTTTTCTGCCGCACGCGTGGCGCAAGCTGTGCTCCCCGTGCTCCTGGCACACGCGTGCTGAGACTTCCCTCCAAGCACTGCTTTGGCTTCAGCCTGGAAAACTTGATACGTTGTATCTTGATTTTCACTAGTTCAAAATACTTTCTGATTCCCTCGAGCTTCAGGTGGTTGTTCAGAAGTGTGCTGTCATTTGGAGATTCGCCCCAATGCCTTTCTGTTGCTTACGTTCTGGTTTAGTTCCATTATGGCCAGAGAACATCTGCTGTGTGATTGCAGTGTTCTTTGCTTTGTTAAGGTTTATTTTATTTATTTTATTTTAGGGCGCGATCCATCATTTGCACACGACACATTCTGCTGCTGCTGTCCCCGCCTGGAGTGCTCTGTGGCGCACGTCACTTTGGGTCCTCCTGGTTGGCGGTGGTGTCCAAGTCTTCTCTGTGCTTCTGATTTTGTGTCTACTTTTTTTTTTTTTTTTGATTCCTGAGAGAGGAGTATTGAAGGCTCCAACCGTCATCGTGAACTTGTGTATTTCTCCTGTCAGGCCTTTCAGTTTTTGCTCCATGGTTTGTGAAGTTCTGTTCTTAGATATAGACACGTTTACGGTTATTACATCTGCTATTGAGCTGACCCTTTTATCATTAAGTCCCTCTGCACATGGGATTATTGTCCTTGTTGTGAATTGATGTTGACAGAATCATTCTGATCCCCCTGTGGTTGTGTTTGGGTGGTATACCTTCCCCTTCCTCTTTTGACCTGCCCATATTATCATAGTTAAAGTGGGTTTCTTATAGGCAGCGTAGAGGTGGGGTTTTTTGTTTGTTTGTTTTGGGACAGAGTCCCACTCTGTCACCTTGGGTAGAGTGCAGTGGTGTCATCAAATCTCACAGCAGCCTCCAACTCCTGGGCTCAAGGATCCTCCTGCCTCGGCCTCCCCGAGTGCTGGGGTCGCAGGCTCACGGGAGCCGTGCTGGTCAAGGTGGGCCACTTTTTAACATCCTGCCTGCCTGTATTTGTCTTGAAACTGCTGTGCTTAGACCATTTACACTGCGTGTAACTATGGAAATGGTTAGATCTAGGTCTATCATTTAAATATCTGTCCTCTGTTTGTCTCCTCTGTCTTTCATTTTCCTGTTTCCCCCTTTCCTGCTTCCTTTCCTTTGGGTGGTATGAATGTTTTTAGCGTACACTTCAATTTAGCAATTGGCTTTTCCCTATATCTTTTAATATAAATAGGCTTTCAGCGATTGCTCTAGGGATAACAACAGGTTTACTAAACACTGCATTATCCACTTAAAATGAATATTTTGCCACTTCAGGTGAAATGTGGAGAAGCTCTGCACCCGCTTAGCCTCCTCCACTGGCCCCTCCCTTGCAGCCGTCACAAATTTTAGCTCGACACACATGGGAAACCCCATAGGCAATGTTATAATTTTTGCTTTCAACATATTTTAAAGAACTTAAGAGGAGAAAAGTAGCCTATTCTATTTGCCCAGCTGTTTACCATTTCGATTGTCTTTCTTCATTCCTAAGTTTCCAGGTTTCACTCCAGTGTGCTTTCCCTCCTACCTAAGGTTTCTTTCAGAACATGTCTGCTGGGCTGGAATGTTCTGTTTCTCTTCACCCGAGAATGTCTTCGTTTCCCTTCATTCCCGTGAAATACTTTGGCTGGGTATGAAATTCTGGGTTGACAGTCCTTTTCTTTGCCTCTTGGCCTCCGTGGTTTCTGATGAGAAATTTGCAGTTCAAATGGGTATTCCTCTCTATAAAATGTGTTCATTTTTTCTGACACTTTCTGGACTTTTTTCTTTCTCTTTGGTTCCCGACAGTTTGAATATAACGTGTATAGTCTTGACTTTCTCCAAGTTTATTCCTTTTGAGGTTCACCGAGCTTTGTGAATCTGCAAACTTATTATTTTTTTTTTTACCTAATTTGGGAAGTTTTCAGTCATTATTTCTTCAAATACTTTTTGCTCCACATCAGCCCGCAGGTCCCTGAGGGTCTGTTCTTTGTTGTTGATCTTTTCTCCTCTCTGTCGTTCGTATGGAGTAATTGCTTCTGGTCTTCAGGTTCGCTCACCCCTCCCCGTCTCCCTCATCCTCCTACTGAGCCCATTCAGTGAGTTTTTTATTTCTGTTATTGTGTTTTTAAGTTTTAGTATTTATTTGGTTGTTTACAGCTTCTGCGTTTCTGCTGAGAATTTTTACCTTTGCGTTTGTTTTAGGAGCGCTTGTCCTTGCTTCGTGGAGCGTGGTTCTAACAGTCCCTTAAACACTGTGGTCGCTCCAAACTCTGGACCCACTCAGGGCTCGCGTCTGTTATCTTTTCTCTTACCAGTTCTCAAGATCCTCTCTGTTGCTTTCTGAGTACTTTTGGGCTGTGTCCTGGACATTTTCGGCATTATTTTCTAAGAGTCTGGATCTGCCAAGTCCTCCGGACGGCACTGATGCTCTCGTTTTTCCGCAGTCCGTCCGCGGGGTTCAGCCGGGGTCCAGCCCCTCCCGTGGGCTGTGGCTCCCGTGTGACTCCAGTTTTCAATGTCTTTGCGGAGTGTTTGGATCCAGCTCGCGCATCCTCTTGGGTTCAGTCTGCAACCTTGGCAGTGGTCTACCCCATGGCTGGATTCTCGGAGCCTTTGATGTGCTCTCTGGGATCATCTCCACACACGCTCAGCACAGGGGTGAGTCTGGAACCCCATCCACAGCTTTATGGGACCCCCTTTGTCTCCTTACTGACTTCTCCCCACACGCTGGCTTCCAGGGGCTCCTTTTCCTGGTCCTCTGGCTCTAAACTGGGGCTTTTTGCCTCCTTGCATTGTCACATGTGTCCTGTGACGGGGTCTCCTGTTGGGGCAAAGTCACTCTGGCAATCACTGCTGCTGCTGCAGCTGCCGCCACCAACCCCGCGGTGTGCAGCTGCAGGACAGGGTCCTGGGCGAGACCCGGAGGAAGAAAACAGCAGCGAGTTTCCTGCCCTCCCTCCCCCTTCGGCCCGGGTTGGGGATGGAGGGTTCTCCTGGTGAGGACGCTGTGCCGCTCCTGGGCCGGGCTGCCTGGGTCCAAGCCAGGACATGCGGGAGAAGGGAAAACAGCACGCTCGCCGCACGGCGCTCTTTCCTGACGCTTGGGTGTCCCTGCTCGGTCTGCCTGCGCTTCACGCCGAGGTGTTTTAGTCACAGAGGCCCAGTGGACCGTGCTCGCCCCACCTTAGCTGGACCCTGAAGCCGCTGCGCTTTTCTCCGTCTAAATACTTTTCATTTCGTTTCATTTTAAATAGTGTCATTGAGGTATAATTCAATGCCAGTGCTCTTTCTCAGCATGCGACTTGATGATTCTTGGTAAAATGCAGAGTTGTGCAGTCATCACCACAGCCAATTTCAGAACTTTCCGTCACCCTCCAACCCCTCCCACTCACTGGCAGCCACTCCCCGCCACTTCCTTTTTACAAAATACACTGTTGCAAGGGCGCAGCGAAGTGTGAACAGCGCCATCGCAGGCACGGGTACACCCACCGCCCCCCGCGGTGTCCGATCGTAACATTGTGCTCGCTTTGCCCAGAGCCTTCTCTTCTTTCTCTTTAGTAAATAAAGCTTCGCAAGGTAAAACTGAAGCCCTGTGCCTCCGTCTCCCAGACCCGGGGCCGCGTCCGCCCTCGGAGGTAGCCGCTGTCCTGAACCGGGGCGCGGGGGTCTGCGGCTGTCGTTCTCACGGCGGGGAGAGGCCCATCCTCCCACAGTGTGCTTTCGAGAAGAATCTCGGTCCCAGCTTTGAGATGAATGGTGTGGTTAGCACGGCTCTGATCAGCACCTAAACGCCCTTGTTATTCCCTTGCGTGATCGCGCTACGCTGTACTGCCCGTGCGCTACAACATATTTATTCATCGCGCTCGAGTGGTTCCCAGTTTTCAAGGTGCTGGGCTTTTTCCCTAAGGCTCTGCTTTACTCAGCATCTAGTTTTATTATCTTGTGTCTGTGCATCTGGCCTCCTGTGATGTCTGTGCTTTAGGATGTGTTGATAGTTCCTTCGCGGGTTAAGAATGACCTGCTTACGATTGTCCCGGGCGTTCTGACGTTATTTTGTGCAGTTGGAGAGGAAGGGTCGTGGGCCTCCCATTCTCCGTCGGCCCAACTTGCGTTTCGACTGAGTCCGTCCCTTTCCGAGAGCGGCGTGCTGGCCGCTGCCGCCTGTGGCTGAGCCCATCACTTGCCTACTTGTCAGTCCTATGTCACGGGTGCCAGCCATTTCGTTCAGTACATGAAGGTTTGTGAAGGCTGAGCTTTGAGGAGTGCAGCTTTCAATAGTCACATTTTTCTTTATCCATTCAGTGCTTTTTGCCTTGAGTTACATCTCTGTGATATTATTTGATATATTTGTCAGTATTTTCTAGCACATAATATGCATATTTTCCATTCCTTTATTGTTGGCCTTCAGTGGTGTTCTCTTTTAAGAGTTTGTCTGATAGAGCCTTTTTATATGTTTTTTTTAATTGTGATAAAATATACATAATATAAAACTTTCCATCTCAAGGGTACGTTTCCGTGGGACTAAGCACATTCACGCTGCTGTGCCGCCGTCACCACCATCGTCTCCAGAACTTTTCAGCTGGCAAAACTGAAGCTTTATACCCGTTAAACAACTTTACACTTCCTTTAAGTGTTTTATTTTAATTTTACTGCAGAAAATTTCATGTATCTGCAAACGTAGAGGAAATAGTCTAATGAACCTCCATGTCCCTAACACCAGCTTCAATAACAGCCAACTCACGGCCCGTCCTGTTTCATCCACACGTGTCCCCACTCTGCCCCCACCCAAATGCGAAACATTATTCTGTCATCTGTGAATGTTTCGACATGTAGCTCTAAAAGATGGCGGCTCTTTCCCATAACCACAAAACCGTTTTCACACCTAAAAAGTTTTTAAATAATAATTTCTTAACATGGTCCGCGCATTGTGATTGGTACGTATGTCTCTTAAATCTCTTTTGTTTGTTTGTTTGTGACAGAGTCTCACTCTGTCGCCCAGGCTGGAATGCAGTGGCGTCATCATAGCTCACAGTAACCTCAAACTCCTGGGCTCAAGCAACCCTCCTGCCTCAGCCTCCAAAGTCACTGGGACTACAGGTGCGCATCACCACGCCCGGCTAATTTTTCTATTTTTAGTAGAAACGGGGTCTCACTCTTGCTCAGGCTGGTCTGGAACTCCTGACCTCAAGCCATCCTCCCACCTCGGCCTCCCAGAGTGCTAGGGTTACAGGTAGAGTCTTAAATCTCTTAATCTACACAGTCTTTTTCTCTCTCCCTTCCTCTCTCTCTCACAGAACCTGTAGTGTTTTCTTGCTGTCTGTCATGTTCTGTGATATCGTCACGATGGGCCTAGCTAGGGGACGGTGTCTGCCAATACCCGGGGCGTGCGGTGGCCTCTCCACCTGGGTCCTCCCTCTCAGACCTGGGGTGTTTCTCCCGCATCTGAGCGTCTCGTCCTCACTGTCCGCCGTGTGCCCTCCCTGGAGCTCCTGCACTCAGGTGGACGTTGTCGTGTCGGGTTTCCTGCCCACGTCCCGTGTCTCGCCGAGCTGAGTCCTCGGCTCCATCCTCCTGCCCAGGGATTCGCTCTCAGGTTTCCGCTCTGCCCTCAGCAGGCGCGGGACTGTTTCTTCCCGCATCGGCCTTGCCCGGACGCCTCTGTGCCCCGCTTCCCTTCAGTGGTTGCCCCTCCCCTGCAGGCTGGGCCCTCCCAGGGGGCACCCACCCCTCCCTGATGTGGGGGAGGTCCCTCGGTGCCACCGCTGGCTTGTGTCCCCAAGAGTCGCCCCTTGTTCCATGCCGTTGTGCTTCTGGTCATGCACGCGAGTAATGAACGGCGCCTCCCACCTGTCTCGGGCTGTTCTCTGACATCCCGCCGCGTGGGGAGTGAGTGGGGAGCGAGAGGGCGCGGAGAGGGGCTGGGGCGAAGGGCCCCAAGTGGCGCAACCCACCACTTGCCGCCACACTTCCTCTGAGGAGGAGCTGGTGACAACAGGAAGCCCAGGCCTCAGGCCCGACTTCTCTGCCTGTGTCTTCCAGCCGTGGCCCAGAGCCCGCCGTGGAGAGCGGCGGAGCCCCCCGCCCTCCAGGACCCCGGAGCTGAGCCCCAGGGCGCGCGTGGGTGAGTGCACGGCCGCTCCGCGTCCAGCAGCCTTGCAGATGGGAACAGTTCTGTCCTCAGCTCTTCCCCCAGGAGCAGCTGCCGCCTTTCCCAAGGGAAGCAGCTCGCGTGACTCCAGCCCTGGGGCGGTCCCCGGCCCGTCCATGTCCCCCGCCCAGGGGAGTCCAGCAGGAAGGGGTCTGGGCACTGTCCACTCCGGGGTCCCGCTGAACTGAGCCCCTGCGAGGGAAGTGCCTGCACTGGTGGGCAGAGCTCCACGGGGCACAGGCGGCTCCTGCAGCGAGGGTGCGGCCCACACGGGAGGGAGGGACGCTGGCTGCGCCTCAGGGTCGTGGGGCTGCGAGCCCGGCAAGGCCAGGGGGACGCTGGGGGCTCACGAGACCCCCCAGGCTGGCGGGTGGGGTCCTGGCGCAGCTGTGCCGCGCAGGAGGGTCCCGGGGCCTTCTCCGCAGACCTGCCTTGTCCCGCCTGAGCGGGTCCCCTCCCCCACGTCTCCACCGTCAGGCACAGTGAGTGTGTCTCCAGACCACACTGTGCGTGTGCGTGTGTATGTGTGGTGTGTGTGTGGGGGGTGCATGTGTGTGTGTGGCGTGTGTGGTATGTATGTGTGGTGTGTGTGTGTGGCGTGTGGTGTGTGTGGGGGGGTGGGGTGCATGTGTGTGTGGCATGTGGTGTGTGTGTGTGGTGTGTGTGTGGTGCATGTGTGTGTAGTGCATGGTGTGTGCGTGTGGTGTGTGGTGTGTGTGTGGTGTGTATGTGTGTGGTGCATGTGTGTGTAGTGCATGGTGTGTGCGTGTGGTGTGTGTGTGGTGTGTGGTGCATGGTGTGTGTGTGTGGTGTGTAGTGTGTGTGTGGTGTGTGTGGCGTGTGGTGTGTGTGGTGTGTGGTATGTGTGTGTGGTGTGTGTATGGTGTGTGTGGTATGTGTGTGTGGCGTGTGGTGTGTGTGTGTGGCATGTGTGGTGTGTGTGGCGTGTGGTGTGTGTGTGGTGTGTGTTTGTGGCGTGTGGTGTGTGTGTGGTGCGTGTGTGTGTCTATCGTGCCCTTTTCTGGGCAGCGCCCCGCACTGCCGTGGGACTCGAGCGTCACCGGCCTGGTCCGCGGGAGGCGGGGTGAGCGTCACCCCCCCGGGGCTCAGGCGTTGCTTTGCGACTCTGGTCCCGAGGGTTGAGGGCTCAGCTGGTGGCTGTCGCCCGGTGACAGGCTCCAGGGGAACCTGTCCCAAGTTCTTGGGGAGGGGTTGGAGCCACACCCGGGGTCCTGGGCCTACCTGGGCCCCCCTGGACACTGCACCCCGGGGCCAGCCCCCCGACTTCTTCCACCCCAGCACTGCCGCACCCTCACACCCAACCATGTCCTCCCAGGGCTGCGGGCTGGGGTCCTGCACTACTGTCCCCACCCAGGGTGGGAGGTGACACCCAGAGCCCCTCTCCTCTGACGGCACCTGGGACACCCCGGGGGGCAGGAGGAAGGGGCAGCGGTGATGGGGCGGGAGAGGGAGGTGGCTCGAGAGCGCCGGCTGGGGTGCCGTGGGGCAGTGGGGACACACGCTGTCACCCACCGGGGGCTGACGCCAGATTCTGAGGAAGTCACGGAAGAGCTGCTAGAGCTCTGGGCCATCTGATGTCACCCCAGCGCTTGCTTCGTAGTGAGCGACCTAAGACCTTTCATTTTAGAGCAGGACCCCCCCCCCAAGCTCACTGCCGAGTCCCTGGGCCCTGCATGGGCCTGGCGCCCTGCGTGCTCTGTGGCACTGTGGACACGAGCGAGGGAGTCTCTGCCCAGGAGAGGTCGCTGCCGAGGTCCCTACATGGCCGTGGCTGAGCCCACTCCTCCGCCCCGGGTCCACCCCCAGGTGCCACATCCTGAGCAGGACCGCAGGACGGACGCCCCACTCTGCCCAGACCCCGTGGTCTCTAGGGGCTGTGGCCCTCGGTGGGGCGGGGGACCGGGACTGGCCGGGGGTTTGGGGAGGTTGGGAGCAGCTCTGCTTCTGTTCTAGCAGCTTCTGAGCACACGAGAGGTCGGCAGAGGCCAGCGCCAGGAGAGGGGACCCAGCGGGCCAGGGCCTTTGCCTGGGTGAGGGAATCAGCCTTTCCCGAGGGGCCCAGGCCTCCTGGCTGTGGCTGGCACCCTGTCCAGACACTGCCCGGGCAGCCTGGCACCTCTCAGCTGAAACGTGGGTGGGATCCCTGCCTCGAGGTGGCGTCAACGTGGCGTGCCCGCGCGCGGTGGCACCAGGTGATCCAGCCATCCCTGGAGACTTCATGGGGGCAGAAGCCCCAGGATAGCGCAGTGCCCTGCAGGAAGTTCTGCACAGGGGGCAGCCAGCCGGGGCTGGGAGGGGCCTGTCTGGAAAGGCGTGAGTGAGCAGACTCAGTCTCCCCAGCTGTGCAACGGGGGATGGGGGCTGGGCAACTGTGCAAACTCAGCTGCCGCTGCGAGCGGAGGCGGAACTCGCTGCCCCAGTGGAGCTGCCGGGGGTCGGGCCCCCAGGAGGTCCACGCCGTCCACTCCAGCCCAGACCGGGCTCCGCAGGGAGCAAGGGGCCGAGGGCCGTGTGCCTCTGTGGACGGGGAGCGCAGAGCCCGTGGAAGCTCTGGGAGACTCAGGGTCCCCCTGCTCCACAGCCAGGTGCCGTGTGGCCCCCCCCTTTCTGCACACCTGTCGTGAACCACAGTCCCGCCTGAGGCTGCGTCCCTGGCGGCTTGCTCCAGTTCCCGGGTGAGGTCGCTGGATGCCAGGGGTTAGTAACACACGCTCACCCAGCGGCTACAGGCCAGGAGCTGGAGAGCCCCAACCGGGGTGCTCTCCACTGGGGCGCTGGGCAATCTCGGTGATGTGGGTGACACCCACCAGGCAGGCCGGGGCCGGATGCGAGCTATGATCCTGCTCCGTCTTCCTTGGCACAAAGTGGGCCTAAAGCAGGAGCAGAGTTGGCCGTCTCACTCCAGGACGCCAGCTGTCCGGCCCCGCCTGTGGTCTCTGGGGACCAGGCCTTGCCTGGACGTGTGGGCTGTGCAGTGCTCGGGAGTGTGCGTCCGGCCACTCCAGCCTCGAGCCGGACCACTCAGAGCCCGGGCAGGGGCAGGGGCAGCAGATGAGGGGCGGCCGTGCTCGGTGCTCCCGGGGCAGGACAGCACCCCTCCAGCCCTACCTCCAGGGCCTTCTCCTGGGGCAGGGCAGGCTGCTGGACAGGGCAGGTGGTGTCCAGACACCCACTGTGAGCGAGCCGGCCTCTTGGTGGAGAGCGGGACCCCCGAGAGGAGAGGCCTGGGGGGCCAGACCAGCCTTCCACAGCCGTGGACCTCTGCCCACAAGTTGTCACGCTGTCACGGCCCCGAGTCTCATTGCCTGAGATGTGGGGGTTGTGGTGGGGGTTGGGCCTCTTGGATGCTCAGATCTGACCAGTCTGAGATGCCGAGACCTCTGTGCCCAGGTGGCAGGGCTCTGCCGGACGGAAGCTTCCAGGACAGGTCATCTGGGGTTTGCACCGGGCTGCAGCCAGAAGTGGGCCACGGGGTCCCCTGGCTGGCTGAGGAGCTAAGGTCAGGGGCTGAGGCTCCTCCTGGACAGGCGGGACCTCACCACGCCGGGGCTCCTGCCTGGGCGGGGCCTCGGGGGACCAGGCCAGCCCAGTGCCGCCCCGGCAGAGGGACCCCCGGGTGCTGCCCGAGCACCGGCGCACGCGCTCTCCCCAGCGCCCCAGAGGCTGAGGGTTTGGCGAGGGTCAGCCCCACGGGCACAGCTTCCTGCCCAGGTGACCTTTCCGTGATGTCGGGCGTGGTCGTGCGTTGGCGCGTGTGGCGGTCTAGCTGTCCGAGTGTGACGGAGACTCGGTGGCGGTGTGGGGGTGGAGGGGCTGCAGGCGCCAGCACAGGTCAGAGCCCAGGAACCCCGGAGAGCCCGGACGCCTGTGCCAGGCCAGAGGAGAGTTGCAGGACTTGTCCACACACGGGCGGACAGGTGGGCGAGTGAGCGATGGGCGCGCATGTGCCCAGCAGGGAGCCCCTGCGGTCGGGCTCAGCTCTCCCCACCGCCCCGGGGGGACTGTCCTCAGAAATGTCACAACGGAAAACAGACAGCTCCGGGAAGCTGCAGAAGCAATTTCAGGGAAAGTCACCGGTCCCCACGGAATTCAGAGCTTCTAAAATGCCGTCACGTTATATACGTTGATTGTGCAAAGTTTGGAAAACACAAGCACCCAGAGAAACATGGAATATTTCAGCACATTTATTTTTACTTTGCTCCCATATATTCACTTTCTAGCATGAAACTGAGTGGCCCAGAGCAGTTGCTCACACGCGTTGCTGTGTAGGATTCCACGGGGAGGGCATTATTGTGTTAAAAACCTTTTCTGATTTGATAGCTGCACAGGAAACCTAGATAGTGTGATTGGCATCCTGGCTACTAGCAAGGGTGACTTTTTCACACTTTTATTAACCGGCTACATTTCTTCTTCTGTGAAGTATCTGTTCACAGCCCCCAGCCTTTTTGTTAGTAATTTCTAAGATCTCTTTAGAGATGACGATTACGACTCACCTTTTGCACTGCAGAGACACTAAATATTTCTTGCGTGCAGTTCATTACGTACAAAGCTTGTCATTTTGAGAGTCCACCTTCTTGGTATTTTCTTCCTTAGTTTTTATGCTAGGTTTCCTCACTCTGAGATTCATATTCTTCTATTTCCTTTATTGCTTATTTCCTAAAACTAAGTCCCTACGCATTTGCTGTCCTTCTTTTGCATCCTCAGCAAAAGCATCTGGGGCCTCAGGCTTCGGGTCTCCGTCGGGGACGGGGTTCGCTTGGCATCGGGCAGAAAAGGTGTCATCTCCTTCCTAGATGCCTGTCAACAGGACTCGATTTCCCCTTTGACTCAGGAGGTATCTAGCAGAGTTTCTGACATTTTCTAATGAATGGGGGGGTGTCTCCTTTTATCCCGTTTTGTCGGAAACTGTGGCCCTTCGACTTGCTGCCGTCGGGCCTCACTGACAGTAAAACGAACACGTGACCACGTCTCAGACACACCTGGAAAAACCCACATCTGCGTGCAGGCGGTTCAGAGAAGACGGAGATTGGGTCTTCCTCCTCCTCCTGCTCCTTTTCGTCCCCATCCGGTCTGGCCCTTTCTGTCCCCTGGATCTGTCTGGAACCTCGTGACCCAGGAACGGCGCTCGGCCCCGCTGCGGGGGCAGTTCCGTGGTTCTTCGCTGTGTTTCTGCGGAGCAGAAACGACTCCGCGCCTGGCTCCGGGTTCGAAGAGGCAGATGCTACTCCACAGTTGTCCCTGGAGCGCTCCAGTCCCGGAAGGGACGCAGGGCTCCTGCTTCCTGCTCTGCCCAGCCCCGTCCCCGCGGGCACCTTCCTTGTCACGCTGACGCAGGTGTCCCCTCTAAGGCAGCACGGTTGGGGCAGCTCTGGGGTGAAGCTCCGGTCGGTCGTGGGGCCTGGCTTTCTCACGCAGCCTCGTCCTGGGGTTTTGCAACTCAGGCGTTACCCTCCCTCTGCGATCTTGCTTAGGGATTTCTTCTTTCTTAATGTTTCCTTTTTTTTAGAGATAGGGTCTCGCCCTGTTGCCCTGGCTGGACTGCAGTGGTGTCATCACAGCTCACTGCAGCCTCTAAGTCCTGGGCTCCAGCCATCCTCCCGCCTCAGCCTCCCAAAGCGCTGGGACCACAGGTGTGCGCCGCCACACCTGGCCCGTTCTTCTGCCTTTTGCCGTATGGTCTGTTTCTCACCTGAACGTACACGTGACTCTCTGGATTTTTCTTCTGATGCCGCTTTCCTGTCTCAGAACCCCAATGCTGAGAGCTTTGCTCACCGTGAAGTAGGATCCTCGTTACCTGTGTCCATTTGGCCCCGGGGAACGGGGGGCGGCCCCGAGGGGCTCTCCAGGAAGGAAGACCCGGCCCACAGTGCAGGGGCAAGACCAAAAGCAACAACTCCCGCCGCCGTGCTGGAGTCGCGCCAGTGCTTCCCTATCGGGCGGGGCCCAGGTCAAGAGTGGCTCCGATGCAAAGTTCTGATCGGTCTGTGGGGCCTTGGCTTAGGTTGTGCACGTTTGTCTTGGTCAGGGGACACCCGCTTAGGCCCAGAGAACCCCTGCAGAAGCCCAGGGGCTGGAGGAGGGGCCGCACACCTCGGCTGGCAGGGCAGCAGGGAGGGCCGTTGGGGGCTGCCCATCTGCCGGCCAGGCTGCTCCTGCCTCCTTGCCCGCCTGTTCCTCCTGGATCCACTCTGGGGCGCCTCCCGGAGCGCCCGCTGCCCTGCCAAGCTGAGGGTCTGTGTGTGCCGGGTGGCCCGTGCCCTGTGCATCCTGCAATATCTAAGCCTGTCCCCACCTCCAGTCACACAGAGGAAACCGAGGCAGAGAGGCCCAGAGGGTTTCAGGCCCCGGGCCTCTGAGGGCCTGTCCTGGCTGCTGCACCCCACTCTCCTCGGCAGCCCCCCAGCTCCGAGCCTACCACAGCGCAACACTTGGCGGGGTAGGGGGTCCCCACCCAGCCCTGCCCACTTCCTGTGGTCAGGCGCAGGTCACTGCGGTCTGTGGGTCAGGCCTGCTGTGACCAAGGCGTGCTCCCCGCTTGGGGTGGGGGTGTGTGTGCGCAGGTGTGATTGGGTGCCCTGGTCCACGTCCTGCTGCTCCCCGGGCCTCAGTTTCCCCATTCAAGGCTCCAGGGCGTTTGCATGCTGGTTGCCATGAGTGTTTTGGGGGGCGGGGGATCCAGTCTGTGGCCAGACAGGGCAGGCCCAGAGTGAACTGAAACCGCCTCCCCAGCCCACTGCTGTGGCCAGGGAGCCGGGTCAGGGTGCGAGTTCTGCTTTTGACCCTGGAAGGGGAAGGACTGCGGGTTCCGTTTTGACATTTCTGGGCTCTGATTGTAATCTTGCTGGGTATCAGGGAACAAGGTTGCCTCCAAAAGACAGGAACTGGGGGCTGGTTGGGGCCTGCAAGCTGTGGGACCCCCAGTGGGAGCCCCTGGCTGACATCCTCTGGCCTCAGAACGCCCGGACGCAGATACCGCAGGGCCAGGCCCCACCGTGGTGCCCCAGAGCCCTCGGGCCACAGCACAGGACCAAGCACCGTGGTCAAGGCGGACAGGGCCTGGGGTGGGGTCTGCCGGCCTGGGTTCTCCCTCAGCCTCGGGCCCCAGGTTGGGGCAGCGTGGGGGCAGGCGCCTTCGAGAGGAGCTGGCATTTGCCGGGGAGGCTCTGATCTCTGTTTCTGATAACAGCCCCGGATAAGAGAACTGTCACTTCCTGCCACTGCCTCCTGGGGACTCCCCTTCTCCCAACCTTCCTGGTGTCAGACACCAAGTTCTCAGGCCCTGGGAACGCAGACCCGGGTCCCACCCCACAGAGCACACCCCGAGGCCCTCTCGGGAGCTGCCCCCTGGCTGCTCTGGGCACGTCCAGGGCAGGGGAGGGTGGCAGGAGGGCCAGCGGGGGAGGAGCCCCCCCGGCTCCTGGCCCGATGGGCCTGTTGGGAGGGTGCTGCCGGCCCCAGCACCAGGCCAGCGCCCTGCCTCCGTCGCTGCGCCTCTGGGAGGTCAGGGCCGCAGTGACCATCGAGCGCCTCCGTTGCCATCAACGCCCGGCTTCTAAGGACAGGGCGGGTGTGGATCTAGGAGCAAGGCGGCAGGTCCCCCAGCAGCTGGGGGCTCAAGCAGGCCAGGTGACCCCACACGGCCCGGCCCGCCCTGCCTGGCACCGGGGCACCTGGGCAGGCCTCGCGCACAGCCAGAACCATGGGCGTCAGGGTTGGTTTCGTTTCTCTTCCTGGCCCCGCTTCTGCCGCCGCGAGGGACGAGAGACGGGGCCGCGTGATCCCTGCTCCGAGCACAGGTTCCGTTCACTAGGACTCGGGCGCACAAAGGCAGAGTGTGCAAGCCACATGCGTGTGTGGTGTGTGCATGTGTGGTGTGTGCATGTGTGGTGTGTATACACATGTGGTGTGTACACGTGTGTGTATACATGTGTGTGGTGTGTGCATGTGTGGTGTTTGTGTGTGGAGTGTATACGCGCGTGGTGTGTACACATGTGTGTGTACATGTGTGGTATGTGCATGTGTGTGGCATGTGTGGTGTGTATACATGCATGTGGTGTGTATACGCATGTGGTATGTGCATGTGTGTACATGTGTTTATGTATGTGCACGTCTGTACATGTGTGTGCCTCCCACACCACCCAGCCGGGCCTCCCTCCCTGCTGGCGGCTGGGCCCAGGGCAGGGACTCACGGTCGCCGACGGTGTTGGCCCCGATTGGGCCTCAGGCCCCAAGGCACAGGGACTGGACCCAGTTCCGAGTCCGGGGCCAGCCAGGAGGGGCTCCGTGGGCGGTCAGCCCAGAAGCTGGGCCTGAGACCTGTCCCTGAGACCCCTCCCTCCACAGGACATGCTGGGCCGGTGCCACCCGCTGCTCGCCCTGGTGGGGCTGCTCCGCCTCGGGTCCGGTGAGTCCTGCGGGGCGATTCCACGCGACATCCCATGGGGAGAACAGGGCCCGCCCTCGTGTCCCCCTGGACTGAAGTTCCCGGGTGGCTGGGAGCAGGTCCCAGGCGTTGGGGGGCGGTGGCTCTGCCCCTGGTGGTGACGCAGAGCCCCCTCCTGGAGGCCACCTCCCCCTTCCTGGGCCTCCCCGACCCTCCTCCCCTACTCACCCCGAGGGGTGGCCCAGGGCGGGCAGTGCCCACTCACTCGCCGGTCCCCCCGCAGTGCTTGCCGAGGAATGCACCAAGTACAAGGTCAGCACCTGCCGGGACTGCGTGGAGTCGGGGCCTGGCTGCGCCTGGTGCCAGAAGCTGGTAAGCGCTGGGGGCGGGGTCCTTGCTGCCCTCCCTCTCCTGGGCGGGGCCCTCTCCTGCCTCTGAAGCCAGGGCCACCTGGCTGGCTCCCTTTTCTCCTGGGGGCAGGAGCGCCCCAGAGGCCACCTGGCTTGTCTGAGACCAGGACAGATGGACCCGGCCACCCAGGCCAGCCCCGGCCCAGGGACCACCTGTGCCCCGAGGCAGCCGTCCAGGCAGGGTGGGCTGTGCGGAGCCCCCAGCCAGACACCCCACGAGAGAGGCTTCCGGAAGGGGGGCAGCAGCTGGCCCAGGGTGCTCTGAGCAGTGCCCAGTGCCCGGGAAGGGGACAGTCCAGCTTCAGGATGTGGAGAAAATGCAGAGAAGTTTCCCCTCTGGGGCTCCAGCTCCTCTTGTCCTCAGTTACGGTTCGTGTTCCACTCGACGCCGCCTGGACAGAAAGGCCAAAGACCCAGACAGCCGGGGCTCAGGGTGACTTCCTGGGCCCTAAGCCCACAGCGTCCTGGGACAGCCACCTCCCCCTGCCGAGGGCTCCCCCAGACCTCCGCCTCCCCCTGCCGAGGGCTCCCCCAGAGCCCCGCCTCCCCCTGCGAGGGATCCCCCAGACCCCGCCTCCCCCTGCCGAGGGCTCCCCCAGACCCCAACCACACCCTGCCCCAGGGTCACTAGGCCTATTCGGCAACACATTCGGTCACACGCATTATTATTTTTTCTCGACCATCTGAGAATAGGTTGTGGACATGAAGCCCCTCTGTCCCTTAGTACTTCAGGGGTCTTCCTTAAGAGCAAGGTATTCCCTTACAAAACCACAGAAATGTGCTTTGATAAATACATTCATCAAAATCGAGAAATTTAACATTAGTCTCTCACGGTCAAATCTACACACTTTATGCAAATTTGCTAATTGTTCCAATAACTTAAGCGGGCCTGGCCCACTCGGCTGAGACGCCCCTGCCAGGCTGCGAAGCCGCGGTCCCTCCCCGTCGCTCTGCGCTGGTAAACACTCTGCTGCCCACGAAGGAACACCGCGGGCGTGGCGTCGGCGCAGGACGCCTGCCTGAGTCAGTCACGCCTGTGGGGGCGGCAAAATGGTGACGTTCTCGTCCCTTAGCTCCTTCCCTCGGCTTCCCACGTGCGGAAGAATCTTTCTCCCCCCCAGGCTCCCTCTCGTCAGCGGGGACCCAGAGGTTTTTATTTCCTCAGTAGCTTTTAGTCTGTGACTGTCACTGTTTCGTTGTGATGCTCGAATTGCCCCAGGTTTGGCCACGCGGAGCTGGCGAGGTTGGGTGTCGGCTCCTTCTGCCCATGTGCTGCATCTTTTCTAAAAAGGGACAATAAGCATGGGGAACACACTATTCTGTCCCCTCCTGGAAGGCCCCGGTCCTCTCAGCAGAGCTGAGCTGGCTCTGTGTCCTGTCCACGTGTCCCCATCTTTTTTTATTTGAGCCCTTTCTTACTTTCCGGAATAACGAGGTGCCGCAGGCAGTTGCCGCCCTGGCCCCAGCATCAGACATTCCTCTGAGGGTCCCTGCTCTCTTCTCGGGGTGCTCCCAACACCCCGCATGTTTCCTCCTTTCCTCAATCCTGCGGCGCGGAGAGTGGTCTCAGAGCCCCCCACACCTGCACGGAGCGACTGCACGGGAGGAGTTCGGCGGCTCGTGTCCCCTCTCTTTTCACCGGAACATGGCCCTGCGTTTAAACGCTCGGTCAGGCTGCTTTCTCCCGCCCCTGCCGCGAGCCGACGTCCTGCGTCTGAAACCGGCACAGTCAGGGGCCTTGTTTCCGCGCAGGTTGCATTTTAGCCTTGCTTTTCTCTGCGTTCTCGCTCAGCGCTTCTATTTCTTGAGTACCTGAGACACCGACAGGGCTCCAAAGCTGATGCAGCATAAGAACCCACCCGGCCCCCGCCCCCGCCCCACCGGCTGCTGGGGCCACCAATCCATGTCCCTTTGTGCAGGTGGCAGGGACACCCAGGCACCTTTGCACACTTTCCAAACCCAGGAGCCTTTGGGGGACAAAGCATCGAGGGGAAAGTGGCCTGGACCCAGGACCCCTGCCCTGCTGCTTCCGTCTCCCTGTGAACTGCGAGGGGCTTGGCCCAGAGCCTGGCCAGGGTCCTGGGTGCCTTGGGACAGCCGCTGGCTGAGAGGGGACACCTGTTCCCTGGGGACAGAGGTTCTGCTGACGGGGGGCTCGAAGCCCCGGGCCAGCTACCGGATGATGTGGACACTCCCGGCTCTGGGCCGTCTGCGGCTCCCCCTCGCGGTCAGCCTTGGGCTGGAGCGGTGGCCCCGAGTCCTCACTGCTGCTGGAGGCAGGGGTGGGTGCCGCCTGGGAGCCTGGAGGAAGGGGCTGCAGGACTCCCCCCGGCAGCTTCCGACTCCCCCCAGCCCCACAGGGACTCTGTCCCCCGTTCCGGGTGCAGAAGAGGAGGGGGACCCCGAGGGTTGGTCAGCCTCCTGCAGCCCCCACAACGTGGCCCCCATGTTTCTCTGCCCTCATCCTGACCCCCAACACTCCTCCCCCAGAACTTCACGGGGCCAGGGGACCCCGACTCCATCCGCTGCGACACGCGGGGTTGCGCGGCCGATGACATCATGGACCCCCAGAGCCTGGCCGAGGCCCTGGAGGACCGGGACGGGCGCCGGAAGCAGCTGTCTCCACAGCAAGTGACGCTTTACCTGCGGCCAGGTAGGCTGGGCCTCGATGGAGTGAGCCGGGCACACCATGTGGGGTTGTTCCGGGGCCCTGCTCTGGGCGAGTGTCCAGGCTGGACGGCAAGGTGGCCAGGGAGGCCCAAGGACTGCCGGGCACTCAGGGCCAGAGTCTGAGCCCCCCACGGCCTTCCTCTCCATGCCCAGGCCGATTGCCCCACACTCCACTGTCTGCAGCTGGGTGTCTGGGCTCCCCTTTAGCCCTGTGTTCTGCGCTTTAAAAGGGAGAACGGGCCATTTGGAAACATTATTCTATCCTCCTCTCAGAAGGCCGTGGTCCTCTTAGCAGAGTAAAGGCTCTGATAAGTCCTGCACCTGAGAGACCTGGGTGACTGTTTAAACCTGCGTCGCCCAAACTGACCTTACCAGAGAGCCGTGTTTCAGAACTCAGCCCCGCCCATCCTCTGAGAAACGCCCTCCCGGGAGAGGACTGTGGCAGAGCAGCAGACGGAGCAAGGCCTGGGGTGGGCAGCTCCACCCTGACTGTCTGGTGCCCAGGCCACGGCGAGGCCAGTGAGGGGACAGGCAGCCATCCCTGAGCACTGCCCGTGGGAGAAGGCCGGGGGCAGCACCCCAGAGAGGGGTGGCCTTGGAGGGCCCCGTGGTGTTTGGCTGCGGAGTCCCGCCTTTGGGAGCAGCCAGGGCAGAGGCCCACCGAGTTGGCCCCAGGGCAAAGTGGGCGAGGGACAGTCGGGTGAGGGCCAGCAGCAGGGAGGAGGCCCTGGGGCCAGCTGTGCACAGGGGCCAGGAGCCCAGGGGTAACACACAGATGGGCTGTCCCCATCTGCTAACATACTCACCTTGGGGACGAGGATTTCAGTGTAAGAGCTTTGGGGACACAACAGATGGACGTTCTCGTATAGTCCCGTCACTCGGGGATGGGGACGTGGGATTTCTTCCTACGCAAACATCACGGGAGCACCTGCGCAAGCCCAGATGGCGTGGCCTGCGGCACGCCTGGGCTGTGTGGTGTGGCCTGTCGCTCCTGGGCCACGCGCCTGTGCAGCATGTGGCCGCACTGGACGCTGCGGGCCACTGCGACACAGCGGCAGCACCCGTGAGTCTAACCACGTCCAGACACAGGAAAGGTGCCGTGAAAATACGGCATTAGAATCACGTGGGACCACCGTGGTATGTGTGGTCCTTCCTTGACCCGAACGTTGTTATATGGCACATGACCATTTGGGGAGTGTGTGTCCTTTCTCTGAAATTCATGTCCTCCTGGGCGTCCTGCGTGTGATGCTCGCCCTCCTGCCAGGCGCGGGAGGGGAGTCTGCAGGATGTGGGCTGCCAGAGAGGGCGTCCGCACGCAGGCCTGGGGCCTCACTCTGGCGTCCCTGCGGGCAGGTCAGGCGGCCGCCTTCAACGTGACCTTCCGGCGGGCCAAGGGCTACCCCATCGACCTGTACTACCTGATGGACCTCTCCTACTCCATGCTCGACGACCTCATCAACGTCAAGAAGCTGGGCGGCGACCTGCTCCGGGCCCTCAATGAGATCACGGAGTCTGGCCGCATCGGTGAGGCCCACGGCAGCTGCCAGCCCTGGCTCCGTCCTTCCCCAGTCCCCGGGCTGCCCCTGCCACCCACACACCTCCAGGGGCAGGTCCCCAGGGCCAGACGCCAGGGGCTCCCGACACAGCCTCCCCACGGGGCGTCCACAGGGCTGCAGTGGGGCCTGCGTCCCCGCCACGGCCACATCCAGCCACTGGCTCCCGAGACCCGCAGACATCGCCCGGAACCCACTTCCTCTTCCCCCTGCTTTTGTTTGTTTTTTGGTGTGTTTAAAAGACAGACGTCTCACAGTGCTAGTTATGAAGCATGAAAGAACCCAAAGCATGCAGACCGCACGGTAATCACGCACTAAAGACACAGTCACAGCGAACGCTGCTGGGCCGAGCGTCTCAGTGCCCCGCACGCACAGACTCGTGGACACAGCGCAGGTCTCGGACGCACACGCGTCGGGGACTAGGGAACCTCTCACCCCACCAGTGCCACTCCCAGAACAGCACTCTGCCACCTCCTCCATGTGCAGGATGCACAGTGCACGCTCAGACACGTGAACGCATGCTCACACAGCTGCTCGTACACACGCTAACACACACACACACGTGTGCTCACATGCATACAAGACCACAGGTGCACACACAGATGCTCACACACATGCTCACACATTTTGCTCACACTCATACTGTGCCACACATGTGTGCATGCACACGCTCACACAGTCATGTCCCACGTATGAGACCATGCCTATGCACATGCACACTACCATGCAGGCATGAACACACTTGTGCTCACACATGTACATGCCTGCACACATATCTTGCCACACGTGTGCATGCACACACTCACACAATCGTGCCCCCGTAAGACCATGCATGTGCAAATATAGACACATTGCCATGCACGCATGAACACACACTTGTGCTTACACATGTACACGTTCACATGCACGTGCTCACACGCCCAAACACATACCTGGTCACACATGTGGATCAGGTATCCATACCTGAACATACTCAATGCACACAGGAACACACATGCACACACTCATGCAACACACGTATATAATCACACACATGCACACACACTCATGCTCATGTAAGATCACGTGCACACACAGATGTACTCAGATGCACACATGTGCTCACACATGTCCATGATTGCATACTCTCTGGTTCACACACGGCTGCACACACTCATGTATGTGCTTGCACAACACACACACACACACACAC
>NW_012149718.1:1671559-1673773 GCF_000956105.1 Propithecus coquereli
CCAGTGCCACTCCCAGAACAGCACTCTGCCACCCCCTCCATGTGCAGGATGCACAGTGCACGCTCAGACACGCTCACAAACGCTCACACACGCTCACACAGCTGCTTGTGTACACGCTAACACGCACACACACGTGTGCTCACACGCATACAAGACCACAGGTGCACACACAGATGCTCACACACTGCTCACACACATACCGTGCCACACGTGTGCATGCACACGCTCACAGTTATGTCCCATGTATGAGACCATGCCTATGCACGTGCACACTACCATGCAGGCATGAATGCACTTGTGCTCACACATGTACATGCCTGCACACGTATCTTTCCACACGTGTGCATGCACACACACAATCGTGCCCCCGTGTATGAGACCATGCATGTGCAAATGCAGACACATTGCCATGCATGCATGAACACACATTTGTGTTTACACATGTACACGTTCACATGCACATGCACGCCCAAACACATACGTGGTCACACATGTGGATCAGGTATCCATACCTGAACATACTTAATGCACACAGGAACACACATGCACACACTCACGCAACACATATAATCACACACATGCACACACTCATGCTCATGTGTGTAAGATCACATGTGCACACACAGATGTACTCAGATGCACATATGTGCTCACACATGTCCATGATTGCATACTCTCTGGTTCACACACGGCTGCACACACACATGCATGTGCTTGCACAACACACACACACACACACACCCTCATAGGTGCCATCCTGCTTTCTCTCCTGCCCTGCTACGAGATGGGGAAACCGAGGCTCTGCCCTCATGCCCCCTGAGGCCAGCCTGCGCATCCCCAGCCTCGTCTGTGTGTCCCTCAGGCTTCGGGTCCTTCGTGGACAAGACGGTGCTGCCCTTTGTCAACACCCGAGAAGCTGAGGAACCCGTGCCCCAACAAGCAGAAGGAGTGCCAGGCCCCCTTTGCCTTCAGGCACGTGCTGAAGCTGACCAGCAACGCCGACCAGTTCCAGAGAGAGGTCGGGAAGCAGCTGATCTCCGGAAACCTGGACGCCCCCGAGGGCGGGCTGGACGCCATGATGCAGGTCGCCGCCTGCCCGGTAAGGCCACAGCCCCAGCACGAGTCTCCGAGATCCCCGACTTGGAGCCTCCGTGAAGTGGGGAACGCCTTAGGGACTGGAGCCGAGGGCCTGCGCCCCGCCCGCCACACCACGCCGCCAGCCTGGGCCTGGGGAGAGCAGCCCCCACCCAGGTCACCTCCCAGCCTCCTGGACGAGGGAGCGAGGGAGGGAGGATGGCAGCGGGGCCCGGGCATCACCCGCACTTTCGCCGTCAGCTCTGAATCACGTGCGTGACCAAGACGCATCCTCTGAAGCCTGAACACTACGCGGGTCGCAGCCCTGGTCCCGGGCATGTGCTGGTCACCCACGTCCCCGCCCACTGTCTGTGGACGGTGCTCACAACAGAACGGTCACAATCACGTGGGCCCGTGATCCAGGTCATGCACCGTCCTCACATTCACCCGTGGGCCCTGGGCGTGCTGGGTCACCGCGCAGATGCACACCATGCACACGCGTGTGAGGTCACGGTCTGAGACACGAGTTGCCCCCAAACACGCCTTCAAGGGGTCGTCCGTGCAGCCTCAGCTGCCCGCCCCGGTCCCCAGGTTCTTGCTTCTGGGACCACGGCGTCGGCCCAGCGTAGGGAGCGTTTCTGCACGGACTTGGTTTCTTCTTGGGGGTGACCTCCTAGGATTCGTTCCCAGGTCTGGATGCCGGCGCTGCAGAGGACACGGCCCTTCTCAGCCGCGAACACGCATCTCCGTTCTCCTCGCCGCGCGTGTTCACGGGCGTTTGGGAAGTGGCTGTCTCAGCGGACGCTCCTCAGGCTCCTCCTGGGCACTGGCCTCTGGCTGGACACGGGGACCCCAGAGGAGAGGCTGGCTGGGCTGGGTCCGCTCTCCCACCGTCTCCGCGGCTGCGCAGACCCAGGCCCGCCCGCCTCGGGGCTGCCCGCTGCTTCTGCCTCCTCTCCTCCCGGCTGTATGTGAGGGCACAGTGGGGAAACCGAGGCGGGTGACCCTTCCTCCTCCTCGCATTTTTCTCCTCAGGAGGAAATCGGCTGGCGCAACGTCACGCGGCTGCTGGTCTTTGCCACAGACGATGGCTTCCACTTTGCGGGTGACGGGAAGCTCGGTGCCATCCTGACCCCCAAC
>NW_012149718.1:1673823-1684842 GCF_000956105.1 Propithecus coquereli
GCTGGCGCAACGTCACGCGGCTGCTGGTCTTTGCCACAGACGATGGCTTCCACTTTGCGGGTGACGGGAAGCTCGGTGCCATCCTGACCCCCAACGACGGCCGCTGTCACCTGGAGGACAACATGTACAAAAGCAGCAACGAATTTGTGAGCGCGCCCCCTCCCCCGGCGTCCTCCGCAGTGCTGCCTGGCGGGACGAGGGGCCGAGACCCTCAGCGGGTGGAAGGCCCTGTGGCCACTGGCCATTTATGGGGCGACGAGGGCAGGGTCACCACCTCGCCAGAGCCAGGCGCCGCCTTCCAACCTAAATAGCAAGTACTTGAAGAAATTTCCAGAAGCCCCTAGAGGCAGTGTTGGGTCTCTCAGGACCAGTCGCAGGCAGAGGAGGTGGTGGGTGGTCCAGGCTGAGCCCCAGCCTCACCCTCGTGCGCCAGGGCCCTGTGGTCGCCACCCTGCTGCGGGCCTGGCCAGTGCAGGCGCCGTCTGCTCTGGGCCTGGCGAGTCAGACGCAGCGACTGCCCCAGGCCGCAGCGTGGCCCAGGTCCCGTCCCTGCCACGTGGGCCCCACACCCTCCAGGGCCCAGCCGGCGCGGGCCACAGGGGCCATGAGGAAATGTGGATGGAGAGGTCAGGAACTCTCTGGCTTGGCCTCAAGGCCACCATCTTTCCGGGGGTGTCCTTGCCGGCTGTGACACTGTGCGACATGTCCCGAAATCGCAAACTCTGGGGCCGCAAAGGACTTTAGAGGTGGGCGACTCGGGGTCCTCCATCCGCAGCCACAGGCGAGGGCGGAGCACTCGGGGGGTGACGGTGGGCAGGAGGGAGCACCGCCTCCCGTGCAGGGGCCTCTGCGGAACCCGAGGGCGCTTCGGTGAGGAAAGGAGGTGCCGCGTGGGGGGCATGCGCGGCATCTCCCCAGCGCCCCCGCACAGACCCCTCCCGATGCCGCCCACGCTGCTGTGGCTGCGACAGTCCGGGCGCGGCTGCGCCACTAGGCTTCCTTGTCGCTGCGCCAGTCGAGGAGCTCATAGTGTCCAGCAGCTTCTCAGCCGCATCTCAGTCTAACTGGTCTCCCCATCGTGCTCCGTTCGCGCATCTATGCACCTTCCGCAGCGAAGGCGCCACCAGCAGCACAGGGAAGGGCCGAGGCTGAGCCGCGGCGGCGCCCTCTGGGCCCTGGGCAGTTGCTTCCGCGGGCGGGAGGGGACGACGAGCGGCCTCGGGGACGACTGACCGGGTGTCTCCTCTCCCCAGGACTACCCGTCGGTGGGCCAGCTGGCGCACAAACTGGCCGAAAGCAACATCCAGCCCATCTTTGCCGTGACCAAGAAGATGGTGAACACCTACGAGGTGAGTGGAGTCAGGGTCCTGGGCGTGGGGCAGGGCCGCCACTGCGGCAGGAGGACAAGGCCCAGCGCCACGCAGGCCCGAGCGCCACTGCCACGTGCTGGGCGTGGACAGCTGGCCTGGCCCGGCCTCGGTTTCCCTGGTTGAGAAGCCTGAGGCTTCCTCGCAGGCGACAGAACACCCGCGTGTGGACACGAGAAGCAATTTTTCCCGGCCCCTGAAATTCGGTGATATTAACAGCATCATCTTGGTGTTAGAGGTGGTGTCCTCAAACTTCGGGACACAACAGGGACGGGCTTCGGGAGGCTGACGCAGCGGACAAGGAGGCCAGGGCAGGACAGGATGGGCCACCAGCCCAAGCGTGCGCCCCTAGTGAGCAGCAGGGTCAGGATTTGAGCCCCAGGCTGCCGAGCCCAGAGCACCAGCAACTTCTTCACACTGCCTCTGCCCGGGATGCAGGCAGGCTTCCAGTTAGCCAGCTCCCCGCCAGGGCATGGAATGTTCCAGGCACGCGTCTGGGGCCTCCGCTCAGTGAGCAAGTCTGGGCAGCTCTCTGAGCGTCTACTTCAACCCGTCCAGGGAGACAGAGCAGCAGAACTGAGGTGAGAGGTGACCACAAGGGGGTGGCTCTGGCGGCAGCCCACCCAGGGGCTGGGACAAGCCTTCACTAAACGCCTCGACCAGCAGGAGCAAAAACCAAAGCAAACGCGACCCTGGGCCTCGGCACTGGCTTTGGAACAGCCCCTCCACCCCGCCTGGAGGAGGATGCGCCCCGTCTGCACCCCGCGTCTGGGTTTGGAAAGTGCAAGTGGAATCAGGACTGACTTCCCCAAACCCCACAGCCCCGGAGCTCATCTCCACCCGCCCGCTGTGGAAACCGAGGACCCTGGGAGGAAGCCAGAGCCTGACTCACGTTGTTGGGGTGCCCTCGGCCCATGCAGCCCCCAGAGCAGAGGGCCTCCCCCGTCCACTTATCTCTGAAGACAGTGGCCATTGGCGTCACAGAGTGTGGAGCGGCTGCAGGACTGAAAAAGATGTTCCAGTGGTCAGGGTGGCACCCTGCAGCTCCTTGCTCCCTCTATGCGTGGGCATGGTCCTGTCCTGTCGGCAGTGGCCAGGCAGGCACAGGCTGTTTCCAGAGCGCTGACCAGTACCGTGTCCTGCATTTCTGCTGCTAATGACACGTGTGTGGCCTGCCCCGAGAAGACAGCAGGGTGCTGGGTGACGCCTACAGCGTGCATTCAAGATGCTCAGAGGTTGTCGGGGTTCCCCAGACCACTCTCAGGTTCCACGATTTGCTGGAGAGACTTGCAGAACTCAGAAAAGCCACTAAACTCACAGCGGCGGTTGATTACAGTGGAGGACACAGGTTAAAGTCGCAAAGGTAAAAGGCGCACAGTCGAGTCCGGGAGAGGCCAGGCCCAAGCTCCCAGGAGTCCCTTCCCCGAGGAGGTGTGGACAGCGCCTCACCCTGCAGCAATGATGTGTGACAAGCTCAGAGCCCTGCCCCCAGGGAGGCTCACCCAGGCCTTAGGGGCCAGGGTTTTTACGGGGTTTGGTCACAGAGTGGGGCTGACCCCTGTCCCCAGCCCGCAGAGGTTGAGCTGACACTGCTCAAGACCCCCCCACCCTACGCCCCACCGTTGGGCTGTCTGGCGTGGCCCTGGTCCCCAGGTAAACAAACCGCCCATCAGGCAGGACATTCCAAAGGCTCAGAGGTCACCTCCCGGGGTCTGGCCAGGGCCAAATGTGCAGGGTGTGGCCAGCCCTGGCCTGCTGAGCTGCCCCTGCACTGCAAGGACTCGGCGGAGGGAAGGGAACACGCACCTCCCTCCTGGAAGGAGCCCTCCGCTCTCGACAGCCTGCGCAGTGATGGTCCTCAGGCCGGACGACGCCCCTGTGTCAGACAGTCCAAAGGAAGACAGATCACGGTCGTCCTCGTACTTTGTGAAGCCTAGTGACCAGTTCTTCAGAGTCGAGAGGGCCTGGTCGGATAACCTCAAACCCAGCTCTGTTCCTTACACCCGGACGACCCAGGCCACTTCTCACCGTGGATGCCGTTTCCTCCTCTAGGAAAGGGCAGCGACGCCCACCTGGGAGGGCCCTCGTGGGGCACGGAGCTCACCCACCCAGTAATTCAGAGAGCAGCTGCCCCGAAGGGCCAAGTTATCCTCATCCGGACAGTGACCGCAGTGACAGCCAGTCCCCGCCATCGCCATCTTCATCCAAAAGGACAAACAGACCCGGCCAACTGCCCCCTCCTGCCCGTCGCTCTGCACAGCCCGCGCCTCACACCCGCCCCTCTGCTCTCAGGGGCCAGAGGACGAATCCGGGGTTTGGGGAAACGGTGCAGCCCTTGAGCTGAGCTGAGCCGGGGCAGGGGCTGGGGAGGGGCCGGCTGGGGCCCCCCGCATCGCAGGGTGCTCCGCCCACCCCAGGGCGACGCGCCGGCTGGAACTGGCCTGCCACAGCGGCTGTCACGGGGAACACAGTCATTGTTAAAATTTACTCATGTAGACTCACCATAACACTGGGAACTTCCCGCTCCCCGATGATCGTACCACATTTTACTGTGATCCGTGCGCTCGGGCTGCTTCCGCCTGCTGTCCTTCGTGGTGGCAACGCTACCAAACGGCAGCAGCCACGTATCTCGTCCCAGCTCAGTGAGGCCACGAGCCTGAAATCCGCCAGGCTGCACTGTTTACCGCGCAGCAATGCGCAGACGCCACAACGCAGGGCTTTTACTTCCCAAGAGCCAGTCGTTACTTACCAGCGCGTCACATGGGTGGCTCTTGTAACTACATGAAATAAGAAACCGCATTGAGGGTTGTCGGAGCCATTTCCCACTGGCGGGACCCCCTGGGGCAGAGGTTCCCATGGCACCAGGTTCTAGCTGTGCCCTGCTTCGTCTTGCCCGACAGAAACTCACCGAGATCATCCCCAAGTCGGCCGTCGGGGAGCTGTCCGACGACTCCGGCAACGTGGTCCAGCTCATTAAGAACGCCTACAACGTGAGCACCCCTAGCAGAAGGGTGGTCGGAGTGGGGGACAGCCCTGCCTTCCAGGGCGGCTGCAGCCTCCTGCAGTCTGGCGGGGCCCAGCCCTCAGGCCTCCTGGACGCCCCGGGCTGGCCGCTCCCCACAGGGGCCCGCATCCTCTCTGGTTGCTGGTGTGGCGTGTGCCGCCCAGACCTGCCTGCGTGCTCCCTGACACACGACCTCCAACCCTCCCCATTCCAGGCTCTTCTCTGCTGGTTTCCATGAAGAAGTGGGGGGTGGACGGCTGGGGGGCCGGGTAATGCCCCGGCGGGAAGGGGGCCCCAGAAATCACCAGGGTGGTCTTGGGCCCTACGAAGACAGCCCCAGGTCGAAGCGTCTCCTGGGTGTCGGCTCCCCCACTGCCTGGGCAGGCCGCGGACAGGCCCTCATTCGTCACACTCCTCCCTGGCCTGTGGCCCGTCCAGCTGCTCCCAGGGCTGCTCCCTGCGGGGCCCCACTGTCCCGATAGGCACGGGCGGGCACCAGGCACCGCTCAGGGCTCCAGCCCCAGAGGTCCCCAACCCCTCTGGAAATCCAGCCCGCGTGAGAGACGTTCTGGGAGTCCTGGCCTGCGACCGTTCTAGGCCAAGCATCCTGGTGGCTTGACAGGGCCCAGCACGTGGGAGCCCCCGACAGACGCTCGGGTCATTGAATTAACTAGAGCCCGCGGAGGAGGTGCCCGTGCTGCTCGCAGCCGCCCGTGAGCCCCAGAGCCCCAGAGCAGGCTCCCCAGCGCCCAGCCACTGCCCGCCCTGCCTGTCTGCACACAGACGTGCGGCGGCACAGCCACGACGGTTCCTTCGCCTGACAATGCTGTCTGGTCTCTCCATCTGTCTCTCTTCTCTCCTTTTCTGTCACTTTCTGTCTCTCTGCCCCACCGTCTCTGTCTCTGTCTCTGTTTCTCTCCCCATCTCTGTCTCTGTGTCTCTGTCTCTCCCCATCTCTGTCTCTGAGTCTCTGTCTCTCCCCATCTCTGTCTCTGAGTCTCTGTCTCTCCCCATCTCTGTCTCTGAGTCTCTGTCTCTCCCCATCTCTGTCTCTGTGTCTCTGGCTGTCCCATCACTTAAGCAACCTCTCCAGCTCCTGCCCTGTGCCGGGCCCTGGGGATGCAGGGCTGAGGGGCAGCTCCAGCCCCATCCTCACGGGCTTCACGTGTCCACGTTGGTCCCTGCAGTTGGCCTGTCTTGGGGACGGGACCGGGGCATTGGCAGCCCCACCATCCCTGGCACCTCCCGTCACGCCCTCTGTGGCGTGTGTGTCGTTAGTCCACACTGGGACCCAGAGGGAGGTGGGAAACAGCCGAGCCCAGACCACTGAGAGGGCAGGGCCGGGACGGTAGACGACTCAGCCCTCAGCGCGCCGCTCTCTGCCCACAGAAACTCTCCTCCAGGGTCTTCCTGGAGCACAGCACCCTCCCCGACACCCTGAAAGTCACCTACGACTCCTTCTGCAGCAATGGAGTGACAATCACGGGCCAACCCAGAGGGGACTGCGACGGCGTGCAGATCAACGTCCCGGTGAGCCTGGCCGTGCCACTGAGGGTCCCCGTACTGGCACACTGGCAGGGTCCTGGGGACAGCTGGGAGGATGGAGGGTCCCTGTCCCGGCACACTGGCACAGTCCCAGGGACAGCTAGAAGGATGGAGGGTCCTCGTCCCGGCACACTGGCAGGGTCCTGGGGACAGCTGGAAGGATGGAAGGTCCCCACCCAGCACACTGGCAGGGTCCCAGGGACAGCTGGAAGCACCTGGAGTCCCCACCCAGCACACTGGCAGGGTCCTGGGGACAGCTGGAAGCACCTGGGCTCCCCACCCGGGGTCCCCACCCAGCCCACTGGCAGGGTCCCAGGGACAGCCAGAAGGATGGAGGGTCCCTGTCCTGGCACACCGGCACGATCCCAGAGACAGCCGGAAGGATGGAGGGTCCCCACCCAGCACACTGGCAGGGTCCCAGGGATAGCTGGAAGCACCCGGGGTCCCGGGAGGGCGCACAGGCAAGCTGAGGCCCCATGGGGACAAGCAGGAGGGAAGCAGGCAGCGTCCACTGGCTGGTCCAGTTTTCTTTCTTCAGACGTCCACTCTGCCCAGGCAGACGCTTCCCTGTGGAGTTTGTGGCAGCAATGTCGGAGGGAGGGAAGACTGAGCACACTCCTTGGCCCCCCAAGTCGTGCCCGAATCCCTGGGTCTCCCCAGTGTAGACTGCGCAAGTGCGAGCGAGGACAGCGCCCCCTGGGGCGGGCACTGCACGCGCAGAGCAGGAGCAAACCAGGAACCTGGGCTGGGTGGGTTTTCTGGATTTGGTGTGTTTTCCTTTTTTAACAAAAACACTAAGGCGTGGACCACACAGACGACTGGAAATAGGCAGCATTTCCCTAATATTTTAGGTTTAAGTTTATAATCCAATCATTCGAGTTTTCTTTTTGCCAAACTAATATTCAGCAAAATACTTGCTTTCGTCGCATTTTTAACATGACACTGGAAGTCCCCACGTTGACCCGCTCCCTCCCGGGGCTCTGCAGAGGCCAGTGGGCGAGGGGACGGGAGCAGGGTCGTGACCTGGCTTCCCGAGGGCCCCGCCTGAGCCCTGCTGCTCCCCTACAGATCACCTTCCAGGTGAAGGTCACGGCCACAGAGTGCGTCCAGGAGCAGTCGTTCGTCATCCGGCCGCTGGGCTTCACGGACACGGTGACCGTGCGTGTCCTTCCCCAGTGCGAGTGCCAGTGCCGGGACCAGAGCCAGCAACACAGCCTCTGCCAGGGCAAGGGCTCCCTGGAGTGCGGCGTCTGCAGGTGAGGCAGGTGCAGGCGGCCCCCAGCACCCCTCCCCCGCCCCACAGGGCAGGTGCGTGCAGGTGAGGCAGGTGCAGGCCGCCCACGGTGCTCCACCCCACCCCCACCTCTCGGGGCAGGTACCCCAGGGGCCCCATCCTGCAGGAGCAGGTGGAGGAGAACTGGGATTCGCACCCAGAGCCCTCCGCAAGCCCTTGCCCTTGCATGAGCATCCGCAATGCCACCTGTACTCCCCACGCTCTGGCCATGGAGGGCCCACGGCAGGGGGACTGGTGGGCAGGGGCCTCTCACCAGAGCAGGGAGACACATCTCGGGCCAGAGCAAGGAGCCCTGCTGGATGTGCCTGGGGCAGGTGACTTTCTCTGCCCAGCCTCACTTGTCCCCTGTGGGCCCACCTCTCTGTGGCCTTGGGGACCCAGGGCCATCAGGCTGGCAGTCCTGGGGCACCCTGCAGCCAGAAAGCCTCCCAGGACAGGTGACCACTCCGGTAGCCTGGGCCCTGCAGGCCACCCCTGGGATGTGCACACACCCTGAGGCCCGGGGTGCGCAGTCAGGAGTGGGTGCCCCGCCTCAGGGCGAAGGGAGGGCGCAGGTGTGCGCAGTGGGGACCTTTACGTGACATTGGCCAGGGCCACTCCAGCGGCCACCCACAGAGGACTGACCCCCCCAGGATGTCCTCTTCCCACCATTGTCCACTCCAGTCCTTGCCTGCTGCCCCCCATAAGGTCCTGCCTGCCCTGGGGCTGGACAGCTATCCCCCCATCCCCGTCCCCACCTGCTCAGGAGTCCAGAGCCATAGCCTGCCTGGCCAGAGCTGCTGGGTGACCCCCAGGTGCCCACCCTGTGCCCCAGCCACCTTCCCCTCCTGACTGCTCTGCCCGCCACGCCCTTGTCAAGGTGCCTCCCCGCCCCTCAGGCCCCCTGGGCCCCCCTGCTCCTCCTGCAGCTCAGGACAGTGGTGGTCTCTGTGGCTGTCCCTGTGCCCACCTCAGCAGCACTCTGCCTGCCGTCCCGGTACGCAGCTCTCGGGTGGCCTCCCTGAGGGATGGAGGGGACGACTCAGTTGGAAGTGGGGCCGTTGGCAGTGGAGACGCTCTGTCCTGCAGCTTCCTCCTGGGGGGGCAGGACGGCCCGTCGAGGGGTCCTCTCTTTGGCTGCCTGGATGCTCTCAGCACCTCTGTGTGCCAGTGGCTTGGGGACTGCTGTCCTTGCCCAACCAGACCCCTTGTCCCGGAGTCCTCCTGCATCCTGCCCGGGCAGCACGCAGACCCTGCCAGCGGCAGGCGGGAGTGCGGGTGAAGCCATCGTAGACGGCAGTGCCGAGTCCCCGCCGGCCAAGTGCGAGCCTGGGGCACGCGGGAGCAGACACTGGCCGTCTGTGGAGCGCCAGCGTCCCCGTGTACCGTCCGCACGGTCTAGGACACAGCTGCGTGGTGAACCTGCCGAGCCACCGTGCTCACGGCCAAGGTCACGTGTCTGCTCCCCTCTCAGACGTCCTCAGAGGGAGCACGGCTCTCTCTGCTGGGTTCCCGGGGCCCGCCGCGTGCTTGGCGCAGGGCATGTGCTCAGGAGGCCTTGAGCAAGGAGGCAACGGGCCGTAGCGGGTGTTCTCAGCCCCGGCCGGCAGGCTCTGCGGGGCAGGGCAGCTGTCCCGGATGGGGGCAGGGAAGACCTCTGACCCCTCCCCCGCCAGGTGCAACGCTGGCTACATTGGGAAAAACTGTGAGTGCCAGACGCAGGGCCGGAGCAGCCAGGAGCTGGAAGGAAGCTGCCGGAAGGACAACAGCTCCCTGGTCTGCTCGGGGCTGGGGGACTGCATCTGCGGGCAGTGCGTGTGCCACACCAGCGACGTCCCCAACAAGCAGATCTACGGGCGGTACTGCGAGTGTGACAACGTCAACTGCGAACGCTACGACAGCCAAGTCTGCGGCGGCCCGAGTGAGCCCGCGGGTCCCTCCCTACGGGGCCTGGCTGGGGAGGTGGTGCAGCCACCGTCCTTTGCGGGCACAGACTTGACCGCCGGGCGGGGGGTGGCTTTCTTCTCCACGTGCACTGGAGGCCCGCGTGGGAACACAGAGAGGGGACGTGGGGGACAGATGGACAGACAGCACGCGTCTCGCTCAGGCGCTTGGCAGCAGGACCTCGGGCGACCCTCCAGCCCACCCTGCCTCAGTTTCCTCATCTCCATGGGGAGGGCCCCAAGGGGCAAAGGTCCCAGCCCAGTGGGGGTCCCATTCACAGGGGGGCACATGGAGGCCGGACGGGCCAGGAGGCGGCCTCAGGGCTGGGAGGCGGGAAGGCCTGGCCTGTGATCCAGCGCCCCTGCGTCGCGGTGCCGGGACTGCAGGAGGAGTGTGGGCGGGGCGGCAGATTTCGGTCCCTGGGCCGGGCAGCAGGTGAGCCTCCCGCCCGCTGTCTTCCAGAGAGGGGCCTCTGCTTCTGTGGCAAGTGCCGCTGCCTGGAGGGCTACGATGGCTCCTCGTGCCAGTGCCAGAGCACCACCGAGGGCTGCCTGAACCAGCGGAAAGTGGAGTGCAGTGGCCGCGGCCGGTGCCGCTGCAACCAGTGCGAGTGCCTGGAGCACTACCAGCCGCCCCTGTGCCTGGAGTGCCCGACCTGCCCCTCGCCCTGCAGCAATCACAGGTGAGTGCAGCGGAGGCGGGCAGCTCCCCACTGTCCAGAGCCACCTCCGCCGGCTCCCCTGGGAACACCCCTGAGCCTGCTGCAGGGCAGGGTCCCTCCAAACGCCCCTGGGCTGGGGCCTCTCCCAGGCCTCTCCTCCTCCAGGTGCACATCTGTGGCCCGGGAGCAGGTGTCCAGGCTCCTCCGCCCCCCATCCCGACCTTGCTCCTACCCTGCCCTCAGCCGTGCGGGTGCCCCACCCCCCTCACGGTGGGCACACGCCCGAGCCCCACACCTGAGCAACCTCTAACCCCCGCATCCTCCTACACCCGCGCCCCCCACGCCCCTCCGGCCTCCCCGCAGCTCCTGTGCCGAGTGCCTGCGGTTCGACAAGGGCCCCTTCGAGAAGAACTGCAGCGCGAAGTGCGGGAACCTGCGGCTGCTGGAAGTCCCCGCCCAGAATGGCAGGACGTGCAAGGAGCGGGACTCGGAGGGCTGCTGGATGACCTACACCCTGTGGCAGCAGGACGGGTGGGAACGCTATGACATCTACGTGGATGAGAGCCGAGGTGAGGCCGGCGGAGCGCGGGGTACAGGGCAGGGGTCTCCACAGACTCCAGGGTGCTGCAGAGGGAGGGTCTCTCTCCCACGGGCCAGGCAGGCCCAGCGGGCTGGGGAGCCGTCCAGACGCCCTCGGGGACACATGGGGAGACTGCAGGCTGGTCCTCCGGCTGCCGCCCCCACTGCCTCTCCGTTCCTCAGCCCCCCACCCCCGAGTCGGGCTGGGGTAGCAGAGCCCCATCCCCCCGGGGACAGCGCCACTCCCCACTGGGGTCAGGCCTGCCAGAGCAGCATGCAGCAAGGCTTGAGGGAGGCAGGTCCCAGGGCTGGTCCGTGGTCGGCTGCGGGAGGACCCCTGGCGGGAATTTGAACATCCTGGTGCTCAGGTCTCCGTCCTGGAGAGACTGAGGGGGGCCGGGCACCCCCGTGTCCCAAATGCAGTTTGCCGCCAGGCATGTGGCTCTGGTCTGAACCGGGTCCGGCCACGTGGAGGGACTCGGCAACACGCAAGGATACCAAGGCCGGACACGGCATGCAGATGACGGTGGGGAGGGTCCCCGAGGTCAGAGGTCTCGGGGAGGGGAGGGCAGAGTGCCCAGACGGAGGGGACAGGGAGGGTGTGTGGGTGGAGGCCGTGGGCGCCAGGGCACCATGGGGCCCTGTG
>NW_012149718.1:1685380-1720862 GCF_000956105.1 Propithecus coquereli
TGTCACCCAGGCTAGAGGGCAGGGGCTATTCACGGGTTTGGTCACAGCTCACTGCGGCCTCGATCTCCCAGCCTCAAGCGATCCTCCTGGCTCAGCCTCCCAAGTAGCTGGGACTGGAGGCCTCTCGCAGGACTGAGACCTGGGAGCACGCTCCCCCGCGCTCCCTCCCCAGGACGGAAACCGAGGGGGGCAGGTGGGGCTCAGGGCCTCCGTGTGACACAGCTGGGCCTCATGACCCGCACGCGGGCCTGGGGACTGCAGACTCGGCCTGCCAGGGCGACAGCCCCTCCAGCTTGCTTCCGTGGACGGGTTCAGGTCCACGTCCGTTTGTGCAACCGTGGCCAAGTTCCGTCCCCTCTGTGAGGACAGCAGGCCTCCCTGGAAAGGCCAAGGTGACAGGAGGGAGCACATGGGAACTTCGGTGCTGGGGGCCAGGCCACGGGCTGGCGCTGAGCGCTGGTGCTGTGACGTGTGGGCAGGGGCTGCGGGCAATGCCGGGAAAGCGGCCATGGCACCAGGACTGACCCTGCCCCGCTCAGCCCTGCGGCGGCCTCCCCTGCCCAAGCGCCAGGCTCTGGTTCCTGCCGTTGGTTGCGAGGAACGCCTCCACCAGGGGCAGACTCGAGCAGAGACCCTGCGAGTCCCGGTCCTGACCTCTGCTGTCAGAGGGTAGGGGTCCCTCAGGCGCCATTTCCCACCTGGCTGTCAATACTCTGCCCTGCTTGGCTGGTGACCTGGGCCCGACTTTCCTGTGTGTCAGATGGAACCACAGGGCCTGGCCTTGTTTCCGGCTGGGGCCAGGGCCAGGTTCTCGTGGACGCACAGCCATGGCGGTCACAGTGAGCCAAGACAGAGGGACCCTCCGTCCAACCAAGTGCTGTGCGGTGACCGTGGACCCGAGGGCACACACGGAACGGGTCAGAGAGGGAGGGACTGACACTCTGGCGTGTGCTTCCTCCTTAGAGTGTGTGAAGGGCCCCGACATTGCTGCCATTGTGGGGGGCACCGTGGCGGGCATCGTGCTCATTGGTGTCCTCCTGCTGGTCATCTGGAAGGCCCTGACCCACCTGAGCGACCTCCGGGAGTACAAGCGCTTCGAGAAGGAGAAGCTGAAGTCCCAGTGGAACAACGTAAGTGGCCGTCCTTGGGGGTCCCACGTGGAGGAGGCGCCTCCCACACTCCGACCCTTGCCGCGGGAGGTCGTGGACATCTGCGCGTGGCTACGCACGGCCTCCCCAAGCAGCCCTCCTGCACGACACTGCCGTGGGTGAGCTCGGCCACCGAGCCTGGAAGCCAGGACGGCCGCCCCGCTTCTGGCTCCTCCTCGGGGCCACGCACGGCTGCCATGCTGACCCAGGGCCTCAGGGGAAAGATCCTACCCCGAAATCCTCCCACACCCACAAGTCCGTGTTTGCCTTTCTCACCAGGATAACCCGCTTTTCAAGAGCGCCACCACGACAGTCATGAACCCCAAGTTTGCTGAGAGTTAGGAGGCCTTGGAGAAGAGAAAGGTGCCGGGGCTGGCCAGACGGGACCCCCTCCAACCACGTCACCCCCATCATGCGACCGTGACACGGCAGCACCAATTAACCACAGATCCACTGTTTTCCTGCCCTCAGCGTGACAGATGTGGCCAGGTGTCTACGCAGACTCCCCAGAAGGAACAGTGCCCCCCAACCATGGGCACAGTCTTCTTCCCAGACCCAGGAGAAAGGACAGCTCGAGTCCCGCGGGGCTGGGTCCGCGGGTCCTGTGTAAGTTAGGAGATCAGTCTGATTACAGGTAGCGCGAGTTTATTTATGTTTAAGTGTATCAGGACCTAAAACTACATCCCATTGATTACACTGTTAACCAATCATGTGCATACAAAAAAACAATAAACAAAACAAAAAAAACAATAAAAAAAAACGAAGCCGTCCACAGAAGCCGGTCTCCGACTCTGAGGCGGGTAACCTCCTGTGCCCCTCGGGGCCGCCCCGCCCCACACGAGGTGCAGACGGACTGCAGACGGAGGGACGGCTTCTGTTTTCTTTTTTCCTTCCTCATCTGCTCACAGAGCCCCTCTCCGAGCCCTCTGTCCCAAATTCTAGGTCGATTTCCAGAAATGACGTGGTGGCCCCACCGCAGGGGCCTGCAGGGCAGGGCAGAAGCGAACGGGGAAAGGGGGTCTCTCTCCCTCCTCTCCCGCTGCCCACACCTGCCTGCCAGGTGGGCCTGCTCTTGGGAGGATGGCCAAGAAGAGTTTTAAAAGAAGCTCCTTTCTCAGGGGTTGTTTCCTGGGGTGACCTGGAAGTCATCATCGGTCCCATGCCACACAAGCGCACGAGCCAAGGTTGTGCGTGATTATGGCGTGTGGCGGTGTCTGAGGGTGACACACCAAATGGTAAATACCCACACAGGGAGGCCCAGGGTCCCTCACAGCCCTAAAGACAGGGTTTGAGACCCAATTAGGATCAAAATCCTACGTGGCATATCTAAGGCCACTTGGAGTTTATGTTGAAGGAAGCTCTCGGTGAACTCACACGGTGTGGGTTTTGTCTTGTGCCTTAAGCCTCCCATGGGGACTGGCTGGCCGTGGGTTTCAGCAGTTTACTTTTCGCCCGGTCACACGGTCCGCGTGACCCATCTTGGTCCTAGGATGCTGCTAACCCCAGTGCTCAGTTGGGACCCGGTGTCACCCTAACCCTGGAGTCTTCAGACCCTACCCCCGCCTCCCACCTCCCTGGCAGTGCTCAGAGGGGAGGGGTGTGTGAACAGTCGGGGGCTGTGCCAAAGCGACTCACAGCCCCCGAACGGAATTCACTCCTGAGCTCCTCACAGATCCCGCCAGGAGCTCTGGATGCAAGAGGACACTGACCACCACCACAGCTGGTGAACGTCCCAGCTTTAGCACCGGAAGGCCTTTGCCCAGGGAAAGCCCTCAGTGCGGGGAAACCGCACCACCAGCCATGCCGTGGGGCCACTGCAGACCGGCAGACGGGCACTGCCAGCCTGTGGGCGGTGTCTGCGCTGCGCCCGACTTTCACTGTAAATGCTTAGTTAACCGCACGAGGGCCTCTTTCGGAACCTGACCTGGGACCTTTCACCTGAGCAGGTGGCAGGAACAAGAAATGGCCAGATGCTTCAGGGCGTCCACAGTAGTGACACTTCCCAACTCAGGGGTCCTCAACACAGCCTTCGCCCGGGGGGCTGCGAAGGCCCCCGCCCTGCGGGAGGTGGGCTGGCAGGGCTGGTGCTCAGCGCTCTTCGGGTGATGTGTGCAGCCGCGGTGGAGACCCGCTGGCCTCGAGCCTCAGTTCCCCAAGGCTAGTCTGGCCTTGCCGGGTGAGCCTCACCTGGGAACCTGCTGGAGATGCGCGTCCTCAGCCCGGCCCAGCCTGCTGAGTCGGGGTGCTCCGGGTGGGTCAGCAGTCTGGCGAGTCCGACGCACGCTGTGGTTGGAGAAGCACCAGGTGAAGCTAGGCGATGAGGGTGTCATTGTCAACACGCGGGTGTGGTCTGCGGGCAGGGGCCGCAGGGCTGTGTGTGTGTGGGGTGGCAACGCCCCCTCAGGAAGGAAGGGCGGAGGGAGGGTCACCCCAGGTAAGGCTTCCCAGGCAGGCAGAGGGGGCCGGCAGGGACCAGGCACCAGGCGCAGGCCCCGAGTCAGGACCCGTCTCTGTCGGGGAAGATTGTGCGGCGGGCCAGGGCTGACCCCAGAAGGGGTCTCTCGCAAGACAGACAGAGTCAGTTGCCCTCAATCCATTTTTTGGGTTTTTTTCTGACATTTTCCCACTAGTTTTCAGAGGATTTGAGAGGCTGACACAGGAAGTGCTTTGAGAATTATGACTGCTTGCAAAGGCTGGGTGATCGGAGGTTTCTGTGTCTGGGTCAAAGCAAATCCCTGAGCCTGAGAGGCCACACATGGCACGGGAGCCCCCCGCGGAGCCATCCCACACACCGGGGTGCAGGTTGGGCATTGTTGCTTAATCCAACCAAGGAAAACGGGCTCTGGCCACGGGCACAGCGCTCCCCTCCCTCCACGCCTGCCTTCCCCCACAACCCTGCGGGCCCTGCCCACGGGCGCCACCCTTCCGAGCTCCCTCCAAAGCCTCTTTGTCCTCCCAGTGTTACCGACCTTGGAGATTTAATGTGTCACCAGAATTTCATTCTTTCTATGCAGCCTCTCCAGAAGTAATTCTTTAACCTACTAAGGAATGTACTTGTAATGACAAAAAAGAAATCAGATGGTACAGACCCTTGGCCACCAAACAAAAGCTCTGGCGAAAGGCCCCAGCAGGTGACTCCAATTCCGAGGTGGAGACCCCGGAAGTCCAGGACCGCGAGGGCGTTGGCCTCAGCGCCCCGTGGCTGGTCTGTGTCTGTTCCACGGCTCTGGGTCGGCTACCATCTCCCCTAAGTGGATACCGCTGTGATTTTGTCAGTCTGATTCCTTGACCGTCTTTCTTCTTGGAAAGACATAAGCTATTTTAATTCCAGACTGCTCCAAGTATTCATTCTGTTTCTCTAAAAGTCACTACAGTTTGTTCTTCCTGTGTACGGTGCCGTTTCTGTCGTTCCTATGAGCTTGGAGCTCTTTGACAATTGAACATACGCCTGGGAGCCCCGGGTGTGTTAAGCTGTAGAACGCACCCCTCCTCTCCCTTTTAGATCTTGGCTTCACTGTGAGTAAAACGGGAACTTGGGCTATAATTACCAAGTATGTTTTTGAGCTTCTGTTTTGTCAAATTGTCCCAAAACTCAGTTGTATTTTAAAATGTCCTTCTATTATCATTAAATTAGCATTGTGTGGTCGCATTGCTAGGATAAAAAAAGTTTCAGAGGCATAGTTCTAAACCCAGGCTTGTGTTTACTCTGTTGCAAATGGATTTTAAACATCTTTTTATATGACAGAAGCTCTCAGTGAAGATACAAAGTATTTGAATTGGAAGGTGTGGGTCAGAGACGGTTTATGGCCGTTAAGGGCCCTTTGCAGCCACACAAGGACAGGAAGGAACTTTAACAGTTTATGATGAGCCAGAGCAAAGTGGAGGACGTGCTTGTTAAGCGTTCGCCACGCACACTGATACACCAACGACCTGTTGTCTTTGTGCAGGGGGGTTGTGCACAGGCTTCTGGTGAGCCGTCTAAACCAGACCAGAGGAGACCCTGCCCAGCAGCACGGAGACCTGTGTTAGCTCAGGTCTGTCCCAATGAGGAAGAGCAGAGTTAAGATGGGACTGAGACCTACGACCCACTGGTGGTCCGTGTGCGATGTGTGATCGCCTTTGCTTCCTCAAAGCTTGCTACAGCCAGATGACCTGGTTGAGGTCATGAAGGTGGGAACTGGTAGAGTTGGGATTTGAGCCCAGTCTACCAGCTTTGCAGGCCCTGAGGGCTGTTCTGGCCCTGGGACCCTGGGCAGTCCACATCCTTTGGCTCTGGTTTTCCGTCACTGTGGTGATGGGGCTGGATGAGGTGTGGGCAGGAACACACGGTGGCCACCAGTGCCCCTCGCCAGAGACTCCACTAGTGCTTTCCCCACTGGCCCTGGGGGTCGAGAGCGGGTTAAATCCTGCCCACTTCGGAGCCCTCGCAGGGAAAGGAAGTACGGAAGACTTAGGGGCCACACAGCTGAGCCCCAGCGTGCTGGGGCAGAGGGAGTGGTGCACAGCCACCGCCACACTGCCCCAGAGCTCACCCGGGGTTGAGGTAGGTGTGTGGCAGCAACAGAGCATGACCCAGTAAATATGCTGGGCCCTGCAGAGCAAAGATGGCAGACAGCTCTCCTGTGGCAGGTACCCCACCCATGGCAGACATGACTAGTTGATCCCAGCCACTGCTCCTACTGAGCCAGGGTGATCCGGACAGCTACAAATAATGGATCTGAGTAAGTGCAGGGGATGATTCTCTTGTTTCCCAAACAATCCCCAAATCTCCGCTCTACTATGGCTATGGAAACCTAGTCTTGAAAAGAAAGCACCTAGACTCCTGGGTGAAAGAGAGTTTATTCAAGTGCAAAGTTTGAGGATGGCCACCTGGAAATGCCAACTCCAAGGAGTGGCATCCACTCTGGTGCAGGAAGTTGAGGTGTCATTACATAGGCAGAGACGGTATTTAGCGGGATTACGACGGTTTCCGCACAGTTACGGCCATTTGACTGGTTATAGGCAGTTTCTTCTGGGAAGGGCACACTTGCATTCTCACAGAGGGTGGAACAGTCACGGGGTTCTGTCATCGGGCCTAAGCAGAGCAGGACAACAAAGGGGAAGTTAATCTATAACAGGGTCCTTAACTAAGAAGGCAGGTTTCTGTCCCTGACATCACTTAATTCTGTCTAGTCATCGTTATAGTTACAGAACAAGAACTGTAAGAAAGCGAGTTACTCTATAATCTGAGAAACTGAAGTCACAACTATGTGTGACTCAGGCCACCGTCACGTCTCAAGGCTTAAACTGTTTGGGGGTTCCCAACAGCTTTTAAATTGTATTTATTTTCATACCTGCATATGCGTTTTTGTCATTTAAGTAGCCTTAAAAACAAGTCTTTTCAGTGTTTAGTATTTTTTATCTACTGAACTTCAATATACTCAACTAGAGTCTAACATGGAGGGGCCCTAAGCCTTGGTGGGGGGAAGGTGGACAAGCCAGGAACATAGTCACCTCAGAGAGGGGCAGTCCCAGCGGCAGTCACCGTGGGACAATCACCGTGCGGGGTCTCCGTGGGTGCGGTCACTGTGGGACAATCACGTGGGGGGTCACCATGGGTGCGGTCACCGTGGGACAATCACCGTGCGGGGTCTCCGTGGGTGCAGTCACCGTGGGACGATCACTGGGGGGGGGTCACCACGGGTGCGGTCACCGTGGGACGATCACCGTGGGGGGGTCTCCATGGGTGCGGTCTCCGTGGGGGCGGTCACCGTGGAGCCGTCCCGCACATCTGCGATGGCCGCGTCCGGGAAAGACGAAGGAGGAGCGAGACACTTCTTTCGGGAGCCCGGATGGTGGCTGAGCAGTACACGCTGAAACCCACTTTGAGAGCGATTTCGGTGCTCTCAAGCGCACACGTCACCATACCCCCGACGGCCACTGCTCGGAGGCTGGCGGCGGCCTCAGGGAGGCGGTCCCGGTTCGGTGCACGGAGCTCCGGCCCCAGGGCGCGGGTGTCCCCCGGCCCCAGCGAGCCGACCGGCTCCTGCAGGGGCCCTTTTAAGAGTATCATTAGCAGCGCTTGGGGCTACCGTCCCGGATCGCCGCTCCGCTTCAGGGTCAAGGCCCCGAAACACACAGCCGGAACCCGCCCGCTAGACACGTAGCGCGCCTCGCCGCGCAGGCGCATAGAAACTCAGCCGCTGCTGCCGGTCCGCGCTCCTCCATTGCGCAGGCGCACGGGGTGGGGGGGCGAGCAGGAGCCCGCGGCTGCGCACTCACCTGTCCCCGCCCCGCGAGTTCACTTCCGGCGCCGCGGTTCTTCCGGGCAGAAACAGCCAGGGCTGGCGTCCGAGTCTCGGCCAGCGCCTGACTGACCGACCCGCCGACCGGCCATGGCGCCCGGCGGGGCCCGCGGGCCGACGCCGCACTGGGGGCTGCCCCTCGGCGGCGCCGCGCTGCTCCTGCTGCTCGTCCCGGCGGCCGCCGCGCAGGAGCCGCCCGCAGCGGGTGAGGGCGCCGGGTCCGGGCGGGGGCCGCGGGGCGATCGAGGGGTGTCGGGGGCCCGTGGGGTGGCGGCACCGGGCTCGGAGGGGCGGCCCGGGGCGCGGGTCGCAGCGGGGGCTGCTCCCGGGGGTCGCGCCGTCGCATGCGGGGCTGCTCCCGGCGGTGGAGCGGAGGGGCCCCCTGGCGGGCAGGAAGGCGCCGGCCCTTGGGCTTTGTCCGGCCGCGGCGGCCACTCCTCGCGCCTGACTGTGGGGCCCACGCCCCGGCGAGGGGACGCGTCCCTGCCTGGCGCCCTGCGGTCTCCGCGCCGGGAAGCTCGGCTTCAGACGCGCTCCACCGTGGCCAGGGCGGGCCGGGGTTGCGGCGGCAGCGGGTCTCGGGGCCCCAGGCCCCTGGAGGGTCGCGAGGGCGTGTACAGCCGTGTGTACCGCCGCCGGCGTTGACACCACTGCCCCCCCCAGGGGAGGAATAGGTACCGCGGCGAGTACGGGGAGTTGTTTCTTGCCTTAGGCACTAAGGAGAGGCTTTATCGGAAACGACGCTGTAGTGCCTGCTTTGAAGCAAACCGATTCCGTTTCTGCGCTGTCCACACCGGCAGGTGGGCATCCTTCATTCGCTTATCCCAGCTGTGCCAGGCACCGGGGCCCCGGTGGTGGCCGGCACACGGCGCTCCTGTCCTTTAGGCGCTGTTCCTCGGGAGACTGACCAAGAGACAAGGAGCTGGGGCGCTGGGTTGGGGGGAGTTCTAGCGGAGGAAAGCGCCGGATGCGAGGCCCACGGAGTTCCAGAAACACGGAGGGTGCTTCCCGGGGGTCTGGCCAGGGGCGGGGGCTGCCCCAGGATGGTGGGAAATCACCAGAGCTTTTAAGCCCAGAGTCACGGTTGGGCCTGCTTCTGAGTGTCACGCCGGCTTGTGTGTGAGGAGTGTCCAGGTGATCACGAGGTGTGGGTAATGGCCCCGCAGCCGCAATTTCACGATCTTTACAATTAGGGTCGACCTGGGCCCAGCTTGAGGGGCTGATGTTTTTCTCAACTCGTGTGGGCCCTGACCGTCAAGTTCTCTTTAACTCTAGCATAGCAAACGCCTTTTCTCTGTGACCTTATGGCATGTTCATTCCAGGGCAGGATTGTTTAAGTTTCTTCTTATCTGCTTCCAAGTGTGCTTAGTGTTTGTGACACTAACAACGCAGCTGTCTTGAAGTTTGTTAATGAAGGAGTCCAATAGTACGGGGAACTTTTGGCCTGAATTGAGTTCTGAGTACAGCTGTGCAGGGAATACCTTTCACCAGACAGAACGGGCGTCTGCCGGGAGAATTTGTGCCGTGGAAATCTTATCGGGGCTCAGGGGTGTGTTTGCATTATTAGAGTGGGTGCGTCAGGAAGGCAGCCCTGCGGTTTTCCTGTGGCTGCCCTGATTCTTTGGCTCTGGTCGTCTGAAGGGTGCAGGGGTGGGTGCGATGAGTGGAGTGGACTGCGACAGTCTGGGGATTAAACCAGAGGTGCCATTCAGTGTGTCAGCCGAACAGCACCTCTGCAGTTGGAGGCCACGCTTGTTTGCTTCCATGTGTAATCACCCAGTCCTGGGGACGGACAGAGACGGGGGTTTCTCTCCCTGGGGACACCTTGAAGTGGGAGCAGTGGTGTCATGCCATGTTGGTGTTTAGTGCCCTAGTGCGTGGGTGTCTGCATTCTCCTCGCCTTGGACAGAGGCGCTACTTAGAGCAGTGAGTTGTCCCCTCTTCTACAGAGTATTTGCTTAGTATGAGACTTTTACTGCTTGTCATACTTACAGGGATGTGAGCACGGTACTAATGTTGGGAACATTTTGTCTTCTTTGCAAGAATACTGTGTGAATTTAACGAATACATCACACCGATCCAGAACCAACACTTTTTAATGTCTTTTTGTGTACTTTGGTGGAGGGGAGACTTTAGGAACCCATGGTGCGTTGAAGATCTTTAGAAAAGCGAGATTCATGAAATTAAAAGAAGCCTCGATAGGGCGTTCGGACCCCACTTTGTGTTGGGGCTGAGGTTAAACTCAATCCAAGAGCAGCTGGGGGAAGATGATCCCTGAAAGGACCTCAGTCTGCTGCCCTCCACACAGGAGTCCTGAGGACCCCAGTGGTGACCACCTCTGGGCGTCGGGTCTTACCAACTGCTCCTTGCAGGGGGACTCTCGATTTGGAGGGGGAATCTGTAGTCCTGCCCCCTCACCCTGAGAAACATGGCTTTCTAAGTAAATTGTACAGAATGCTACAGCATACACGTGGTTCATATTTTTGATATATACCACCACTCTTCACCACTTTATATTCTGCTAAAATAGTGGGGTGACAAGGACTTTATTGTCTTAATGAACACCTTTTTTTCTTACCTGAAGTTGACAGTGTAGGAGTTCTTCGTGCTTCTGTCCGTGTGCACAGTGAGCACAGCGCGCCTTTTGGGGGCCTATTCCACCACTGAGGGGCACGGCAGACTGCAGCCTGCGGCCTATTGTGTGATGGGTACATAACAAGTAACAGACTTACTTGCAACCTTATTTTTTATTTTTTGAGACAGGGTCTCAGTCTGTTACCCAGGCTGGAGTGCAGTGGCGTGATCATAGCTCACTGCAGCCTCAGACTCCTGGGCTCAAGTGATCCTCCTGCCTCAGCCTCCCGACTAGCTGGGACTCCATGCCTGGCTAATTTTTCTGTGTTTATTGCAGATGGGGTCTCGCTCTTGCATGGGCTGGTCTGTAGCTTCTGATCTCAAGCAGTCCTCTGCCTCAGCCTCCCAAAGTGCAAGGATGATGGGCGTGAGCCACTGTGCCTGCTTTCTGCCTTAATTTTAAAAAGCATATCTCTTCACACAGGCTAATGTGCCCTTTCGTGCTTAATGAATTTATTGGCTCACTGGAAACTTGAGGAAAGTGCACCAAGGGTCATAGTGGGTTAGTGTAGCCTGACAGTAAACACTTTTTGTTTGTTTTCCTTTCCTTTCTGAAGTAAATGAGACTGGAAGTTCTTTAATTGACAGATAGTCATAGAACCTAAGTTGAAGCCTCACAGCCGTAGGACCTCAGAAGTCAGGGTGTTCGTGTTCAGTATTAGACTTCAGAGATTCAAGAGCAGTTTTCCTTATCTCTGGCTCTCTAGCCCATGGCTTTCTGTGTCCCTTGACGAGGTAAGTGATACCGTGACTGATGGCTTAAAGAAGCAAAACACTGCCTGTCTCTGAGCAGTACTACGTGGTTAATGTCTTTCCTTCCTACTATGCAAGACGATGTGTTTTTGAAAGAGAACAGAATGCCTTTTTCCCAGCCTTGAAGTTATTTTCCTGAGGACTGTTTGACATTGATATTTCCCCCCATTTTGAAACCTCACTCTGTTCTTGGCATGCTGGGTGTGCATTGGGCTGTTCCCTCTGCCTCTTCCTCCCGTGCCTGTCATTTGAGTCACACTGGCCCATAATCCAGACGCCTGGGGGTGGACAGAGTTTATGGTGTCTTGGAGCTCAATTATTTCAGTTATCAAAAAGCTTTAAAGATGAAAATCCCCATGAGTGAGTTCGCATACCACATCATCCCTGTCTCCCGTGTCCAGTGTTAGACTGAGGAGGAAGGACATCCTTTGCTGTAGATGACTTTCCAAAAGGACTGGATGCGGGGAGTTAGCTGCGCTCCCAGCAAAAAATCGGCTCCCTTAGGCAGGGGTCGTCGCAAAGGATAGGAAATAATAAAAAATAGAAAATAATAGAGAAATAAAAGAATACACAGAGACGAAAATACGGTTTTATAAAGTATAGATTTATAATAGTTGGGGTATCGGGAGCCCCACAGCATTCCCATGAGCTGTGAGGCCCAGAGTAAAGTTTCACAAGGGTATTTATTGGTACAGTGATCGGTTGCCAGGGGTAACATATTTGCATAGCAACAGGTAGTTCATTTTAGGTTAAAAGTCTCCCAAAAGGCTTCTAGAGATCCCTTAATTAACTCTATGTGAGCAAACGGTTACAAAATCTTCCTAAGACAAACTTCTAAGTTCTGAGATAAAGCTATCACTTAGCAGAGGGTTAAACAGAAATACGGTGGCTCTATATTTCTTTATCTAGTTTTTATAGATTAAGACAGTTAGTCAGGAGTGAAGCAGGAACTGTCCCTTAGGCTAATTGCTTTTAGCCGCAGGTGTCTGTCTCTCGGGCGGACATTCTTTGATCAGCTCTCATCCCGTGGCTCCATACAAACCGGCTTTGCCCTACAAAACAAGCGAAAGCCACGGGTTTGAGACTGCAGGGTCACCTTGGAAAGCAGCTGCCACTGACCTGTGAGATGCCCTCCTGAGGTGAAGCTGCTTTTGATATGTGAACTAACATGTTCACGTGTCCCTTCAGGGCCAAGGCCCGCAAAACTCCTGAGACCATTTCTGTCTCTATACAGCAATATTAATGTCTGGAGCGACAACTGGAGGAGGGTGTGCGAGGCACGCCCTGCACCTGCCTCCCCGGCCTCGGGTGGGAAGGTCTCAGCGCTGCACAGAAGGTGGGGGTGCTCTCAGCATTTGCTCCATCACTTCAGCACTCCCAGATCTGCTCATTTCTCAGTCAACGATAAAATTGTTTGTGTTTTATTTATTCAAAATTTTATGTAAATTGACAAATTATAATCGTATTACTTGTTGTTATTTTGACCAAACCATTTGAAAGTAGGTTACTGATGTGGCCCCTTACCGCTAAATTCCTCAGAGTGTGTCACCTGAGAATAAAAACATTCTGCATAACTGGAATATAGGAGTTATCAAAATCTGGACATTTGACATTGATATGATACTTGAATATGCATTTTTTAATGTACAGTATATATACTAATTTTACCAATTATCTCAACAATGTTGTTCTATTCCTCCCACCCCCTGAAATCTAGGATCACTGGTTGCATTTAATTATTACGTTTCTTTCATCTCCATTGGTCTAGAATGGTTTCTCGGTCTGTCTTTGTTTTAAGAAAGCCAGTTTGTGGGAGGACCTCAGCTGGTTGTTTGCGTTTCCTCTGATTTGATTCAGGTGCACTTTGGCAGGAGCGCTGCCTGGTGCTTGTGTCCTCAGTGCCCAGCCCCGCCCCATGCTTTGTCCCGTTATCATGTTGTTCAGAGGTCATTGTGACGACTTGGATGCCTTGGAAGGTGCCATTTTCTCTCCTAAGTAGTGCTAACCTGTGGGGAGGTGCTTTGAGACTCTTGATCTCTGTCACTCCACAAGCAACGCAGTGGTCTTGGCATCCTCAGGGAATTCTGGCCTGTGTCAGTGTTGACTGTGAGGGTTGTGAAACGGATACTTCTGAACTCATCATTTCTTCCACTTTATTTTTTATTTTATTTTGTTTTTTATTTTTTTTAAGAAACAGTATCTTGCTTTGTCCCCCAGGCTAGAGTGCAGAGGCACGATCACAGCTCACTGCAGTCTCAAATTCCTGGGCTCAAGCGAGCCTTCTGCCTCAGCCTCCTCAGTAGCTGGGGCTGCAAGCATACGCCACCACACCTGGCTAATTTTTAAAATTTTGTTTTGGTGGAGACAGGGTCTCACTGTGTTGCCCAGGCTGGTCTCAAACTCCTAGGCTCAAGTGATCCTTCTGCCGCCTCCTCCCAAACTGCTGAGATTATAGGTGTGAGCCACAGTGCCCAGCCATTTCTTCTATTTGCTAGTTGGCCTTCTCCTTATCTGTTTTATGTCAGTGTGAAATCATAGGCTATTTTATTCAAGAGGCTGGAGTCTATGACTATTGCTATTTATTTATGTATTTATTTATTTTTACCATGTTGCTCAGGCTGGTCTCAAACTCCTGCCCTCAAGCAATCCTGCCTCGGTCTCCCAAAGTGCTAGGATTATAGGCATGAGCCACCACACCCTGCCTGTCGTTAATTTATTTTGATGTTTAAATTGTCCCAGATTTGGCCACAGAGACCCCTTCCAGGCTGGGTTCTAGGTCGTCTTGCCGTTTAGTCATAAGTCTGTGTGGCTCTCTGGAGCAGCAAGCGGTCTGCAGCTTATCTTGTCCTTTCCTTGTCCCGGTTCTAGAATCAGCCAATTCTCCAAGGCGTCCTGGTTCCTTTTAGTGTGGACCAACCAAGACCTGGGCACTGAGTGTTCTCTGCCACCGGGTGCCGCCCTGTCAGTGGGCAGAGCCGGGAACTGGGTTTTTACATCCGTGGTTCGTTATGGTGCCTGGTCACACCCACCACAGGGTCTTTGCCCTCTGCTGGCACTTGCGACTCCTTTCTCCCACGGTGCGCGTCGTCACGGTGCGCTGGAACGCTGCCTCTGCTCTGTGCTTTGAGGAACTGAGCCCTTGCAGTGCTCGTCAGTTTTCTTACCTTCCCGGGGTGGATAAAATCTGTCGTTTTGAGTATTTAAAGTGGTTCAAAACAAACTTGAACACAAACTGAATAGCACACTCCTGGACTTGGAGAAGAGTGCTACTTAGTAATAATTGCTGTAGAACAATATGTGACAAAATGTGCTTTCTTTTCAAATAAAATGGGGTTTCATTTAGAAAAATGGAGTGTAGAAGAGCTAGATTATTAAACAGGGACCACAGCTATTTCAAAGTACCAGTTTACTCTGTGGATTGTCCCTGTTAGTGAGCACGATGAGTGACATTGTAACTTACAGCTACAGCTCTTTCCCTGCATTGTGAAAATCTTCACACGCACAGCAAAGGCGAACGCACTTTGTAGCGCACAAACACACACCCGCCACTGAGGCACCTCCAGGTGCCCCCAGTCTTCTGTGCGTGTGCGAGTTGGTCACGGCGTCCGTGCACGCGCCCACACGTCCTGCCTGTCAGTGACCAACCAGAGTTGAGTGGCTGTCCTGTCTTTTAAGATAAATTTTCACACGATGACATGCAGGAAACTGGAGTGTGCTGTTCAGAGAGTTACGAGTGTGTAACTCAGGCCCCGCCCCTCATCGTTGTTGCCCCTCACAGACGAGTCCCCCTGTTCTGCAGCCGCATCGCACGGAACTGTGCAGTCTGCTCCGACATTCCACACGATGGTTCTGGGGTTCATCTGTGTGGTACATAGACCAGTCCATTTCTTCTTATGGCTGAAGCGTGTTAGTGATCACGTGGCCACGGGGCCCTCCTCCTCTAAAGGGAAGACACACACAACAGCCTTTTGTGTTCGAAATCTCACCTTTCCCAGAAAATCCCTTGCAGATGGGATCTGTGTGTTTGCTGTTCTTGGCTCCCTGCTCGAATCGTATGAATGTTCCAGTCTGTCTGTCCATCCTCCTACAGAGGGTCATGGGGCTGTTTTCAGCTTGGTGCTGTTAACAGATACAGTTGCCCTGAACATTCCTCCGCAGGTCTTCCTGTGGACGTAACTCTAGTGTCTCTTGGATGGAATACCTAAGAGGGGATTGCTGAGTTATGGGGTGGGTGCACGTTTGTTTTATGAACAGCCACCAGACCTTTTTGCAAATGGTTGAACCATTTTCACTCCCACCAGCACTGTGTGAGGGTTCCTGTTGCTGTACATCCTTGTCAGCATTTGGTATCGTCATTCTCTTTAATTTTAGCCATCCCGGTGGGTGTGCGGTTGTAGCTCTTGGGAGGTTTTGTTTTTTTTTTTTTTTGAGACAGAGTCTCGCTCTGTTGCCCAGGCTAGAGTGCTGTGGCATGAGCCTAGCTCACAGCAACCTTAAACTCCTGGGCTCAAGCGATCCTTCTGCCTCTGCCTCCCAAGTAGCTGGGACTATAGGCATGCGCCACCATGCCCAGCTAATTTTTTTCTATAAATTTTTAGTTGTCCAGCTAATTTCTTTCTATTTTTTTAGTAGAGACGGGATCTCGCTCTTGCTCAGGCTGGTCTCGAACTCCTGAGCTCAAACGATGCACCCGCCTCGGCCTCGCAGAGTGCTAGGATTACAGGCGTGAGCCACTACGCCCGGCCTGCTCTTGGAAGTTTTAATTTGCATTTCTCTGGTGACTCCTTGAGCATAGAGCTTCTTTTCAAAGCATGTGCTCGGGGGGGTGGTGGGGAGCAAGCAGTCGGCAGCTGCTGAGTAGCATGTTGGAGGTCCTTTATTCACGCAGTGGTAGCTCTTCGCTGCTGACCAGCTTGAGTCCAGAGCTGTTAGCTGCTTGGAGTTTGACCCCTTCTCATAGCAGTGGTGCTGTGCGTAGCTGGCAGAGTCCCAGGTGTTCTGCATGATTGGAATAGGCTACCCGGGCGGTGCTGCTCCCTCGGTGCTGGGGAGCACAGCCGTGTCTAGCAGAGGCTGGCCAGGGCGCCGAGACCTGCCTTGTCACGTGAGATCTGTAGGTAAGTCTGGAAACACGGGTGTGCTTCTTGGCAGTGTTGCTGGTGTTGCTGTGGCCTTGTGGGGAGGCTCCTGCTTTCCCAAAAGGTGTCTGCCGAGGAGCAGAAGGTCTCGGTGGGTTAGTGCTTGGTGGTTAGGAAGCCACACGGCTCAGCCCCTCTCCAGGAGAGACACGTGAAACACAGCCTTTTGTGTTTGGAATCTCCTTTCCCAGAAGATCCCTTGCAGACAGGAGCCGCATGTTTGCTGTTCTCCTGCAGCAGGGTTGCAGAATGTTTGTTCCAGATGTCTTGAAGAAGGCTTGTTAGCAGGAGCTTTTTGAGGGGTGTTCGTCTCGGTAGTTCCAAATCAGAGATTCTCAGTGCCGGCGCCCTCCCCAGGCCCTCCCTGCCCTTGCGAGCTAGTGTTGACGGTGCCTGATTTCTCAGTGATTGCTTGTCTCTGTCTCTCCCCTGCAGCCTGTTCTCAGAACACAAACGGAACCTGTGGGGACTGCCTGAAGAACGTCTCCGTAAGTAGCTGCAGATCGGGGTGCGATCCCAAAGCAGACGGACTTTCCTAGACCCACACAGCCACTTGTGTGTTGAAAGGGTTCTGCCTTTTGGGATTTGTGGAGGTATTTTTTGTGATAGTTATTAAATACTATTTTAGCCTTTCTCAGGCATATTAAACCTTCTCATGAAAACTGCAGAGACCACCCGAGCACCACGTCAGTCCTGTAGCGGGTGGTGGGTGCAGAAGTGTGTGGAGGGGGCCGGGCCTGCAGGTGTGTGAGCTGGTTGGGAGGTGTCAGTGGGCTGGGCATTAGGTGGCCGGGTCGGAGACCCGCACTGGGCTGAGTCTGTGCTCGTACTTGCTTAGCATCTAATCTATGACTGTTAACCTGTGACTGGGCCTTTCCTCGGGGTCATTAGACCTTAGAGTCCTGTTGGGGGCCGGGCTGTGACCTCATCTGTGAGATGGGCCCCCAAGACATGGCAGCAGGTGCTCTGGGAGCAGAGTCGGGGCTTGAGTCCACACTTGCTGAGTGCGTGGAGACCTCCTCACCCACTCCCTGCTCAGCGCTGTGGGGTCAGCTTTCCCGACAGGCCCCTTTTCAAGAGAAACTGGGTTGTTCGTGCACCTCGGATCTGCCTCGCTTGTTGAGGGCCGCGACAGACGCCTCTCTCTCAGCTCTATACACGGGGACAGAGTGGGGCCCTCTGGTCCAGCATCTCAAGTTACAACATAAGACTCAGCCCACTGTGGTTGGATTTTGTGCCTAGTTCTTCTAAACCCCTGTGTAACCTTGAGCGGGAGAGTAGCCATCCCGGAGCAAGGTTCTCTAGTCCTCCACGTTACCGGGTGGGGCCGGAGCCTCCCAGGTTACTTCCAGGCGGTCGTCCTGGGCTCTAGTGGAAACGTGCAGCCGTCTCTCCAGGAGAGGTGGAAACAGCGGTGCGGAAATAGCACAGCCGCGTGGATCCTGCCGAAGGTGTGTGAGCGCGCTGCTTCGTCAGGGCTCTTTGGCTGTCTCAGCGCGGCGGCCTGCGCCTGTGGCCGGCCCAGCGGACTCCTCTTGAGCACTGCCTTGCGGCGGAGCTCTTGACTTAGTAGCGCCTACACGCAGCGTCTCTGACCTTGTTTAATCACAGCGCTGTGTCCCCAGCATGGGAGAACCTGAGGGGAGGCCAGCAGTGGGTGGCAGTGGTTGGGACAGAAGTCAGCGTTCTGTGGGGTCTTTGTGCCTTAGGGTCCCAGGGAGGCCGCCACCCCTGCCCCTTGCAGTCAGGTCGTACAGGGTGCCGAGAACCGCAGGGCCTGTGTTTCTCTTTCCCTGACAGCGAGGTCTGGCAACAGGTCAGAAAGATGTGTTAGGTGATTTCCACTCTAAGGCATTAGCTGTGTTTTTAAAAAACAGTTCTCACCCTGTGTGGCAGAAGTGTGGGTTTGAGGCATATCTTGTCAGTTTGTGGGACTTAAGGGGATACTGGATTTGCTGATTAAAAACTGAAACATGTGGTGACCGTAGTTTTCAGATCCTGTCCTCGATAATGCTGGACATGCTCCAGTGGGTCTGGTCCTCATGGGTGATATTTTCTTGACGGTGCTTCTCTTTGGTCTCTGGATTTTTCTACTGGGAGTCATTTCAGCCATAAAAATAGCTTACTATCGTACGTCGCTTTGCGGCCTGAGAGCATTTTTGCTGCATCGTCCTGTGGAAGCCTCACCACCCTAGGTTGGGTGTGGTGATGACAGTAGTCTCAGTTGAGGTGGCCAGGGGCCTTGCTCAGGTCACAGTGGGTCTGGTCCGCAGTAGCCCCAGGCCTGGACTTCATCTGAAGGCCTGACCCCTGCTCTGAACCCAGGCAGAGCAAGTCAGAGGGGCGCTGCAGAGGGACGCTTAGCAAACGTGCCGCGAGCTCCAGACTCATGGGCACGTCCTTGAGCATGCACAGGAGGTTTCCGGAAGGATGTCTGAGTGCCTAGGAGGCCTCAGGGGATGGAAGAAGAGAGCCTGCGGCAGACAGTCCCCTTGGTGCTGCTTGAGTTGTTTGTCGCCTGCATGGTACTTCGTTCATTAAAAACAACCAGACCAAACAACCACCACCACCAGAGACAGTGCTGTGTCCTCCCAGTGAGCTCTTAGGGCTTATGGTAAAACTGTCCTAGCAAAATGGATCTTTTGAGCCCAGGAGCTTGAGGCCAGCCTGGGCAATTTAGCAAGACCCCATCTTCATTAAAAATAAATAAATAAATAAAATTTAAAATATTATGTTCTAAGCTGTTTAAATAATGCATTAAAGTGATCACTGTATAAATAGCCCTGGGAAAGAAAGCCCAGGTTACATTTTAATAAAAATTTGTAGTAAACTTTCGCCTTAACCTGGGACAAAAAAAATTTAAGATTTTCTATCCTATTTAAAAAGACAGTAACACTGTCAATAAGATTTAAAAAACAGGCAAAGTCTCGACATTGGCTGGCATGTTGGTTGCACTGAAAGTGCAGTTCTTTTGCCCCTCCTATGTGGTGTCTGCCGAGGATGCCCACCCAGGTCGCCTGGGCTGCGTTTCTTGTCACCCACAGTGCCCGGCTCACAAAGTGCTCTTGACCCTCATCGTGCCCTGCCGTAGCCTGCGGCTGGCCCAGCTCCGGGCTCTGATGCCCCCGCTGGTTGATGGTGCTGTCTCTGCGCTGCTCCAGCCTCGCCCCTAACCTTTGAAGGGCTCAGACAAGAGCATCTGTGAGGTTCTCTCCTGTTCTCGAGTTCTGGGCAGATGCCTGTGAGCCTTAATTGCGTTGTCTTTCAAATGGCGGCAACTTAGTGCAGTTGTGAAGATCAGAGGCGGAACGCAGGGTACCTTTCTACCGATAGTGACCGCCATGGTCGCCAAAGCCCATTCAGCAGACGCTGAACCAGCCTACTGCGGGCCAGCCTGTGCTGTGTTCTTGGGTCGCTCCAGTGAGACGCACAGGTGCGCGGCATGTTGGGGCGCCGCGGTGGAAAGTGGCACTGAGGGAAGGGACAGGGAGACGGGCGCAGCGTGAAGTGGTCGGCTGGGGCAGGCCTGGTCGAGTAGGTGGGAGAACCGTGCAGGCATCGGGAGGGGAGCAGCGCTCCCGGCAGAACACACAGGCTGTGCAGAGGCCGGAGCAGCACGGAGGCCGCGGCTGGGTGAGCTGTGGAAGAGGACAAGTAACACGGACAAGGCCTTCACAGCCACCCGTGAGAGATGACCATGCCGGGTGGCAGTGGCAGCCGTGAAAGGTGGTCGGGCCCTGGACAGTCTGGTTCTCTGGTGTTCATGTTGCGTTTCTAACATTCATTCAGTGCCGATCTCTTGCAGTGTCTGTGGTGCAACACTAACAAGGCGTGTTTGGACTACCCAGTCACAAACATCTTGCCACCCAGTTCGCTTTGTCAACTGAGTTCTGCACGCTGGGGTGTTTGCTGGGGTAAGTTGTTTTCATTTGCTTCTTGCAAAATCAATGCCATTTTGATCATTTTAGTGTTTGCTCAGTTAACGTAACTTGCTGGAAAACATGCTGCCAGTAGCTCTGTGACTGCCACTGAGACGGCTGGAAGCCAGTGACAGTCTGGTGTCTCGGAAGGCCACCTGGGGCTCCCTGGCGAGTCCAGAGGACCACTTCCAGGTCGTCGCCCTTGGCACTGAACTCTCCACGTGGGAGGTGGATGGCAAAGGGGGAATGTGAAGGCCGCTTTTTTAAACATCCCGCACATTGTATATCGTGGTGCTCACATGCAACCCTTGAAACCCTCTTGTGGGTTCCCATAGGATCTCCGGGTTCCCCAGCTGAAGAATCCCTGCTTGGCATGGACACAGCCCTCTTCTCTCTACTGGGTCTCTGTCTGCATAGAGTTAATTTTATAGGTGTTCTTCTATTGGGGAAATTAGCCCTTTGGGATTCAAATTGTTTTGTTTTCTTTCTTTTTTGAGAAAAGGTCTTGCTCTGTTGTCCTGGCTAGAGTGCTGTGGCATCTTAGCTCACAGCAACCTCAAAACCCTGGGCTCTAGCGATCCTCCTGCCTCAGCCTCCCAAGTAGCCGGGACTACAGGTGCCACCACGCCAGCTAATTTTTCTATTTTTTGTAGAGACGGGGTCTTGCTCTTGCTGAGGCTGGTCTTGAACTCCTGGCCTCAAATGATGCTCCTGCCTCAGCCTCTAAAGTGCTAGGATTACAGGTGTGAGCCACTGTGCCTGGCCTCAAATTGTTTTTTAGTTTGCCTTTTAAATTTGTTTTTTAGTTTGCCTTTTAAATCTGATACCTATTATCGAATTCATCTTTAAGTAATTGAATTTATTAATCTTTTTCTTTATGGCTTTGGGTTTTGGGGTAATACATAGGCCATCTTCTTTTTTTTTTTTTTGAGACAGAGTCTTACTCTTTTGCCCGGGCTAGAGTGCCGTGGCGTCAGCCTAGCTCACAGCAACCTCAAACTCCTGGGCTCAAGCAATCCTTCTGCCTCAGCCTCCCGAGTAGCTGGGAGTACAGGCATGAGCCACCATGCCCGGCTAATTTTTTCTATATATTTTTAGTTGTCTGATTAATTTCTTTCTATTTTTAGTAGAGATGGGGTCTCGTTCTCACTCAGGCTGGTTTCGAACTCCTGAGCTCAAACAATCCGCCCGCCTCGGCCTCCCAGAGAGCTAGAATTACAGGCGTGAGCCACCGCGCCCGGCCTGGCCATCTTCTTAAGCTCCACAGAGGAGCCAATATTTTCTTAGAGCACTTTGAAGATTCTTTTTGTGTGTTTGCCTCTTGGAGCCCTCTGCAGCTTACTCTTTATTTATCTTTTTTCTAATTGATTTCCATCTCAAAATCCATCAGCCTCCATCTGGAAGAACTTATTTCTGGTGTCAAGACTCCAGGGAATTCAGAAGTTGTGTCGGGCTGTCCGGTGACTGTGATTGTGGAATGTCTGTGCAGGAGGGTGTGTGTGGTTCGTGTGTGTGCACACGTGTGCGCACACCCATCACATCTGCCCAGCTGGCCGTCCTCTGCCAGCCCCGCACCAGAAAGGCCTCCCAGGGCCTCCCGGGTCTGCTTCCATCTTGACTGCTGTCTTCTGTGGGACCTTTCCACAGAGGCCGCTCCTGGACCAGGGAGCCCTTGGCATTTTCAGCGCCTGTTAGTAAGGTGTTTTAGATTGACACGAACCTGCTAATGAAGCACACTCCTCTTCAGTCTCCCTCTCTGCATAGACTGTGATACGTGCACGCAGACGTGTGCACATACGTATATTCAGTGAATTTTTGCAACATATACGGGTTGTCACCACTCAGAGCAAATAAGGGTTTTGGGGTAATACACTCTGAGCAGGTCCCATTCCTGTCAGGACCCCCGTGGGTCACCACAGATTGCATTGCCTGTTCTTGACCTTTGTGGAAAGGGAACGATACAGTCCTGTATCTGGACTTCTGTTCAGCACGTCTTGAGATTCACGCAAGTCGTGTGTCGTTGTCTCGCTGTCGTGCAGCATTCCAGAGTGGACTGTCCATCTGCTGCCAGACAGGAGTGGTTCCCACGCTGCTGTGGACGACGCCCGGCTGCCGTTGGCACAGGCGCTCGCCTCCGCTGGGCTGGCCTTCGGAGTGGCGTTGCGGCTCAGTGCACGTTCGTGCTCAGCCTTAGTAGGTCTGCCAAACGTTTGCTCTGCGCAGTGTGGGACTCTCGTTGCTCCACATCCCTGCCAGCATGTGGGGTAATCAGTCATCTTAATTTTAGTCCCTATAGCGGGTGTGTAGTGGCATCTTATTGTGGCTTTAATTTGCATTTCTCTGACTAATGATGCTGAGCACCTCTTCAAATAGTAGGCATTTTTGCTCAGTCTCTTGTGAAATGAAATTCCCAGCCTAGGTGACAGGGATGGCCAAATCCATGCCATCCCACCTGGCTAATTTTCTATTTTTAGTAGAGATGCGGTCTCACTCTTGCTTAGGCCGGTCTCAAACTGCTGACTTCAAGTGATCCTCTGGCCTCAGCCTCTCAAAATGCCAGAATTACAGGCGTGAGCCACCGCGCCTGGCCTATTGTAATATTCTTGACTTTGATTGAAATAATGAAAATGGTATCGGGCTTAACCTCCATTTCTATGAGTTCCACTAAATTAAGAGTTTAGAACATCTTAGGAGGATCTCAATGTGCTGCTTAGAATTATTTTTCTTTTTTCTGGTTTCTGTTAACTTTTCTCAGGCTTGAAACATCTTTTCGGTATCGAGTGAGAAAAACTGCCTTGTCACTTCAGTTCATTGCAGTTAGTCCGTACATTGTGTGTCACATGTATATGGCTGAAAGGAGACTCTGGGAGGGCCCTCCTGCCCACAGGTGGGACCCTGTCGTGGGTGCAGGCCACGGCAGAACCCCGGCGCCCCTGTGTTCGGAGACGGCTCCCCGCAGACAAGGGAACGGGGCTTTAGCGGCAGCTTCCGTCCTTGGAGCGGCTCTAACTCGGCGTGCTTGGATTCCAGTGAACTTCGAGGCGTTGATTATCGCCATGTCGGTGGTGGGGGTGGCCATCCTCCTGGGCATTGCTGTCTGCTGCTGCTGCTGCTGCCGGAGGAAGAGGCGTCGGGAGCTGGACAAGAGTGACGAGAAGGAGATGAGAGAGCGGGAAGAGAGGCGGATGCGGCAGGAGGAAAGGTGAGCTCACAGCCCTTCTGCTTGGAAGAAGCTCGTTTCCACGGAATTCAGATCTGGAAGGCCATGAAAACAAGTTTCATGAGTTTTCTTATTTTTTAAAAAATTAATAACGTGTTCCGTAGCCATGGAAATTTCCAGATCGTAGTAAAGGGAGTGAGAAGCTGCGTGTGGTCGGAATTTGGCAAGTGGCCACTGACCTTGTTCACGGCTGCCTTGTCTGCCGCTCCCGTTGGTGAAGGAAGGGTCGCAGCTGGTGGTGACTGGCGGGCAAACGTCTGTGTTTGCAGTTTAACGGCTGTTTGTTGCTACGGCTAAGGTGGCGGGGCCTCCGAAGGGTGTTGGTCCAGTCCCGTGCGTCTATGATGAGGCTCAGAGGGGCAGCGTTGGGACCAGCCTGTGGCCGAGTCGGCTCTGGCGCCACAGTTCTCTGACACAGCACTCCTTTGAGTGTGTGCTGGGGCCGTGTGGCAGCCCTGGGAGGCAGGTGAGGCGGGTTGCGTCATCCACACCTGGCACACGGAGGGACTGACGGGCAGCCTTCCTGGTTAGGTCTTCCATGTCGTCACCTTGAGGTCATGTGCCACTAAATAAAAGCTAACGGTTGCATTTTCCTAGCCACCTTCAGAGTCTGGCTTACGATTTTTACTATCAGTGCATTTTCCTTATATGAAGAAAAACTTTTTAAAAATCATAGTATTGAGATTTGAATTGCTTTTACTGAAAAGAATAGAACGATATATTGGAGCGGCTCCGAAGACTGGGTTTGTTGTCATGCTGCCTGTCCTGGCAGGTGTGTGGCCTGATGGCTGAGCTTGTCCCCACCCTGTCTCATCCTGGGAACTGGAGGGAGGCCACCAGGAGAAACCCACAGCCTCTGCTGAAGGAGACTAATGGGTGTGTGTTTTGAAGTAACGGTGTACTTAGCAGTTTGGTGCTAACAATGTTTTCTTTCTTTTTTAGGAGAGCAGAGATGAAGTCAAGACATGATGAAATCAGAAAAAAATATGGTGAGAATCAATTTTGTTTCCTTTTCAGCTGGTTAGGAATTGATGCCCAACTGCCCTGGTCCTCGTCACTGCCAGGTGAGATGCAGCTGTGGACGTGGGCGCGGTCTCTCCTCTGTGAGTCCTTCCGTCTCGTTCCGGGTGGCGCTGTAGCTAACCCGTGCCGCAGACGTCTCAAAGCATTTGTGTCTCAGCCAGACTTCCTCATGAAGTGTGCTTTCTTGGATACTTGTTTGCTCATGAAGTATTAAAACTTCCAGAATGGACTGTCTATAGCTGCTTTGTCATCTCATTCGAGCCTTAGCGCGGGTGTGCCCGTGTGACTGTGCCGGGTTCCTGTCCTCGCCTCGAGCGCAGCCCTTCGTCCTCGGGGCGTGCCACTCTCATTCCCGTCTTCTGAGTGTCCCAGACGGCACTCCTGTTTCAGAGAATTCACCAGAACTGAGGCTGTGCTTCCTCTCACCACGTCTCCTGGGTGTTTTGTTCGTGTTTGGTTTTGTTTGAAGAGATTTTGGGGGGAGACTGTGAAGTAGGCAGAATGAAGATGGGTGTCAAGTATAAACGTTTTGTCTAATTGCAGTGAATTGGAAATGCACGTCCAGTTGCCCGTACTCGCCTAGATCCCATGGTGTTGAAAGTTCATAGGAGGATGAATGTTGCCTGGCCAGGTTTTGTGATTGTGTGGTGGTGTTGGACGTGGCAGAAACTGACCCCTCACCTGTCTGGATGTGAGTGTCAGTGCTGTCAGTGCGTGGCAGCCACAGGGCCTCGGGAGGTCCCTAGGCCTGAGCCCACTGTGCTTTCCCCGAAGCACCATGTTAAAGGCTGAATCTAATCAGGAAAAGTTCAGAATCTGTTTCTGACTAATGCATGTTTTTTTTTGGAGTCCCCTGTTTGAATAAGGAAATACATATTTTACTAAAATAGTAGTATTTTAGGCTCCTGCCCACTGGGGACATTATGTCACTGTACTTCGTTTCCGTCGTCTGGGGGAGATGTTACAGCAAAGCCCAGGAGCAGCAGCGGCAGCGCCTCCCTCCGACGGGGCTGCAGAGGCCTGTTGCTGTTGGTGCTCTGGGCTGCGCGGGGGCTAGCTCTGTCCCTCGCCGGGATGTCCCTCTCCCCAATCTGCTCAGGCCTCCTTGGAAAGCCTGGTTCATGTGCTGTGACCGGAGGCCAGGCCTCAGGCCGTGGTCGCCTCTGCTGGCCTCCGAGCCAGCTCGGGCTGTGAGGCTGTCCCTGCTGCTCCCGGTCTCGCGACTCCTCTGTCTTTGGGGTGCGGGGCAGCCAGCAGCTGCGCAGCCTCTTCCTCACGTTCTTGCCCCTCGGTCTCCTCCGAGGGCTGCGTGTGCCTGGGCGGTGCTCAAGCCAAGCTGCTGCCCTGGAGCACCCCCTGCTCCCCACTCTCCATCGTCCTTGGCCGTCCTTCCCAGTGCTGGCCCCAGGTGTTGTCCCTGCTTCGCCGCCTCCATGTCCCGTGTTCCCGAGTGTGTGGGGACGCGGTGTGGGCTGCACTGGGCTCTCCGCACTCCCGAGTGCACGCTTGTGCCTGTGGGAGGGCGGCCCATTGACGTCTGCGCCAGCCCTGGACAGTCGAAAGGAGCTTTTTGGCATCTGATTAATGTTAAAGTAAACAAAAGACAGAGGCACAACCAGTACTCAAAATTGCCCTGAGGCCGGGCGCGGTGGCTCATACCTGTAATCCTAGCACTCTGGGAGGCCGAGGCGGGCGGATTGTTTGAGCTCAGGAGTTCCAGACCAGCCTGAGCAAGAGCGAGACCCCGTCTCTACCAAAAATAGAAAGAAATTAATTGGACAGCTAAAAACATATAGAAAAAATTAGCCAGGCATGGTGGCGCATGCCTCTAGTCCCAGCTACTCGGGAGGCTGAGGCAGGAGGATCGCTTGAGCCCAGGAGTTTGAGGTTGCTGTGAGCTAGGCTGACGCCATGGCACTCTAGCCCGGGCAACAAAGTAAGACTCTGTCTCAAAAAAAAAAAAAAAAAAAATCTCCCCGAGGGTTGGGGGCTGTCAGTGGAGCTGGCGTCTCTATATCACTAATGTGTTCCTGCTGTTTTGGTGCTTAACTTGGCCCTTTAATTGCACTGATGAAGTTACCTTTTTGTGCCGGTTTATGACAAATCACGTGGAATGGGCTACGCTCTGCAGAGCCTCAGGGAGGGGGAGGGATTCCCGGGAGAAGGGGAGAGGGCTGCCAGTGCGCCGGCTCGGCTGACACGTCAGCGCCAGCGTGCACACGGAGCCCTTGCTCTGGTTCGGGTCTTCCCGCTGGGCTAGAAATAGACCTAGGAGCTGTGTTTTCAGTAAGACCTGAACAAGGCTGCTTCATTCGGCACTCGGTTTCTGGTAGCTGGTCACTGACACTGACTAGGGCTCTTGCCCCAGAGCCCGGCGCCCGTGGTCCCTCTTTGACAAGTGAGCCTGGTGTGTCCTCAGCGCCGCCTGTGGCTTCTCTCCTCTGTTCCGCATTTCTTCCCTGCCCCCTTCCCCACCGCCCCCGCCCAAAATTGCAGTGAATAGATTTGTTGCATTGTTCCGGACAATTTTGGCAAACAATGCAGATTTTTAAAGAGGAAGAGAGTGTGTGTGCGTGGGCACACACGTGTGTTTCTGCAGGGTGAAGAGAAAACTGGCCCGTGGGTAGGTGCCACAGATGGATTTCAATGGTAAAATACACATTGTATTCCAGTTATAGTCCAGCACTGGAGAGTTAAATCGACGGTCTGAGTTCTTTCTGTAGCCTTAATTCTAAAGAGTTAACCAGCAATTACAAGGACATTTGGAGTAAAGTAGTTTTGTTTTGTGGAAAGAAACATGTGCCTTAAATTTCTTTATTTCTCTTTGTGAGCATCAGCAAGTAAGTCTTTATTCCTTAGGGTCTGTTAGAATTCTTGTTTGCAATCAATGTTATTTCAGTTTTAAAGTCAACTGTGGTTTGACTTCAGAAAAAGTTAAGAATAATATTTGAGCCGCCTTAGAACACCTGTTCTCTCACAACCCTAACAAATCTTCATATCAAACTGAGTTAACTTAGAAGCCGTTTTTGAATTTTGTTCCTGGTTTGAATGAATGAATTTATAATTCAAGTTCATTTTGTTTCCAGGTTTGTTTAAAGAAGAAAACCCGTATGCGAGATTCGAAAACAACTGAAACGCTGCAGCTCGTCAGGCAATCCAGAGCTTCCGGTGCGCGCACGCCCCTCAGCACAGCCCAGCAGGGGGACGGCTGCCCTCGTCTTGTTCCCGACCTTGGCAGAGCGCCCCTGCCAGTCCCCCAGGACGGGCACTTGGGGAGCTGCCCCGAAAGGGCAGTTTCTTCTCTGTCCCTGCAAACTCGCGACCTTCTGTTATATTCCTTGTTATCTCTATTTCTGTAGTCACTTGGGACAGTAAACCTTTGGCGGTTTTTTCTTTTTGTTTTTTTGAGGAGGAAATGTGCCTATTCAACTACTCTTCTCGATTTATAAGCTCGTTGCAAACTAAGCAGCCTAGCAGCACTAACTCGCTGTTGCTGTTAACTTTTCTGTGCAGCTGCAGAATTCTTGAGTTCCTCTCTGCCCACCGACAAGCTTCACACAGCAACAAATGAAAGTCGGTTTTACTTTTGTTGTGGGGAGAACTGACCAGGCCCTCCTCATTTCCCCGTAAAGCCACGGACAACATCTCTGGTGCCGTTTGCGCGTGGCCTGCCATGCCCGTCTTGTTGAATCCTCACCTGGGTTGACTCGGGTGGCTTTTGCCGAAGACAGCGTTCCAGTACACGGTCTAATGGGATCCACTTCCTGACCTCAGCTGTATTGAGTGGCGTTGAGAAATAGGTGAAATCACTGCCATTTTAAAAAACATAATTCTTGGATTCTTTCTTCCACCTAAAAGAGTTCACCAAAAAACTTTCATATGAAAGTTCAGATCCCTTATTGGACAATTTTTAAAATTTGTATCTTTAATAGAACATGAGAATCTTTTTCCCAGTAGCAACTTGGATTATAAATGCAGTTTTCAACCCTGCCTCTGCGGCACTGGTCAACTGCTTGTGTGCCGACAGCAGGAGGAGGGCGCCGCTGCGCTCTCTCCCACCCGCTACGTCGGAGTCTGCACAAGTTGCAGGTCTCTGCTTGGCAGGCTGTGTGGGATCACGGGGCAGGCAGGTCTGCCCCGAGGAGAGGGAGGGTTCATGCGCAGGCCCTGGAAGCAGGAGCGTCAGGGCCAGCTGAGGGGCCTCCACACAGCACCCAGCAGACACTGGCGGGGGTCCTGCCTCGGGAGGCCACTGGCTTCCAGCCGCTCTGGCCTGGATGTGTTCTGAGCCTTCCCTTCAGAGTCGGCTGCCCTGGGAGTTCTTCGAGGGCACTCCAGGTACCCATGATGCTGTGCGTGTCATGCGTTTCCTTAAAATCAGGATATGTGACTTTAGCAAATGGACCAAGCACTTCATGGCAGGGAAAGCAACATACAGTGAAACAACCACGTGAAAAGCTTTGCTTAAAAAAGTACTGAGAATAGTCCCAGTTGCCAGATTGCTTTGAAGTCAGAAAAGTTTTGCTTTGGGAAAATAGGTCAACAGCACCTAAAATAAGCGATGTGTTCCATTTTCACACTATAAAGCTCACAGATCACTGTGATCCAAAATACTTTAAGAAATCATCAAACAGCTCAATAAGCCTTTTTAGCTGTGTGTGTGCCATGAACTAGCGCTTGCTTCCACCTTGAAACTTTCACAAACTGAGGACATAACCTTTAACAAATTCTTTACTCTTATTTTTCTGACTTCTTGGGCATTTGTAGTAATTTAAAGTATTACAAAGATTTCTAAGTGTTTTATAGCAGCCATCAAAATTTGACGTTTATTCATAAAAGAAACTTTCTAATAGACTTAGTGAACTTTGTGTTAATACAGTAGCATGTATATAAAATCACACTTTCTCCTGAATGTAGGTTGCTGAGCTGCAAGTAGAGCTACCAGTTGTTAAATTTAGCGTATTTAATCCTTTCACGCAGCATAGACACCCGCGTCAGGGCGTTTGTAAGGCTGGTCTTAGTCCATGTACTTTCCTCTGGTTTAGTACGAAGAGCAACCACAAAATCGTAACCTCACGGAAACCATGAGGTTTGGAGTGCCTTAATTTTTAACCAGTTTCCAATGAAATGGTTTAATACACACTTCTGTTTAATAAGTCTGTGTTTCTGTGTTTCATCTTGCTGGCGTCAACATTTCTCCTGGGAGAGCCCGAGAAGCGGAGGGGCAGGCACTTTCCGGGTAAAGGTGGACCTCTGACCCGTTGTTGGATGCAGGCAGTCTCCAGACTTTATACCTGTGGCCAACAGGGGTCGGGCTGCACCCCGAGACTGTCCCCATGCCCCTGCACACAGCCCGGCCTGCTGTGTGCTCTCCTGCCAGTGCCAGCTCCAGACAGGTCTCGGCTGTCTCGGCACGTCAGTGCCTGTCCCGTGCTTTCCACGCCGGATACAGAGGACTGGGGGGGCGGGGGGGGGAGGCAGGGCTGCCTCTGAGGTGTGCGCACTCGGCTCCCCTGTGCGAGACGCACCTCCGTGCCCCGCCTTCCAGGCCCTCCTTGCCTGGAGGCCGCCCACCCTCGTCTGTGTTGCCCCTCAGTCACCAGGGACCCCGGGTTCAGTCTGAGCCGCACAGAGGGGCCTGTTGGTGCCGTGGCCCCACGCAGCGCGACGTTTGTGTGCAGCGGAACCCGCCGAGCTCAGCCCGCCTCGGGCTCTTTGTTCACACCGTGAAGGTTGCAGACGCACGTGTGGAACGGGGCAGAGGTGAGGTCGTGACCCGCTCCCAGACAGTCACAGGTGGCCATGGTGCCTGGCCCCTAGGAGGGTTTCGTCTGCATCGCAGACCTTGGGTTTGGAACCATTTGTGAAGCTGGAAGTCGTCTTCCAACCGAGGCCTCCGTTTTGGAAGGAAAATATAATGGGTGAGGTGCTGTCTTTTTACAAAAATCATTGTGTGCAGGGTTAAAAGATAAAACCGCAAGGGGCATACAGCCAGTGTCCCTGTTGACTGGTTCTTGTGCGCCCTCTAGGGCTGGTCTGTGCCATTGACCCCACGGCAACGCCCAGTGCAGGGCCCCTTGGAGGCCCTTCCGGACCCTGACATGGGGCCGCCACTTCCGGAGACGCCGATGGGGCGCTTTGTTCCCCGTCTCCTTTGAAGGTGTCGTTTCCAGCTGAAGCTGTGTTCGTGCTGTCTGGCACTGTCCGGATGAGCTCTGGGGTCTGTTTCTGGGCGTCGAACTCTGCACCAGAGTGTGCGGTGCTCATTGAAAATACTGAGTGCGATCTGCCCGATGACCCTCCGGAGAGAAGACCCCTGGCAAGGTGGGTGCAGGTAAGTGGGGGCCGCCCAGCGTGTTCAGCAAGGTCGAGGGTGGGCGGGGACAGGCCTGAGCGTAAGCGCACGCACGGGGACCACAGTGGCGGAAGCCAGGCCGGCACCTGGGTCCCGGGCAGGGGAGAGGCCAGGACAGCAGGCAGGACGGCCACTCCACCCTGCCACTGACTCTGAGCTGGGGGCTGGCACGATTTCGGAGAACACAGCACGGGGCAGTGGGCCACGCTCGTCCTGCTGCTGCGGGTGGTCCCCCGGCTCACCTGGTGGTGTCCCTCGTCCCTGGTCCCCTGAATTCCAGCAGCCGAAGGATCTGCTACACCAGGGAGGGTGGAAGCAGTTGCCCTCACCGCTACACCAGGCCGACTCCACGAACAGTAGCCCAGACCCCAGAGCCTCGTTCCCTCCCCATGGTGGAAGGACACAGCCCTGTGTCTTGTGGCTCTGTGTCCTGGGCCGGCAGGTGGGGGAGAGATTGGGGGGAGCCCACCCGCTGCTTCAGAGCTCCGCCTGGTGCCTGGCAGGGACAGGTCCCCGCGTGCTGTGCCGGGGAGGCCCCCCTGGGGCAGTCTCTGCATCGAGAGGATTCCATTCCTTGTCAAAGCCAGGTTAACGAAGCCCCAGTGGAACCTCCTGGTGCAGGCGGACCCCTGCGTGCACACAGAATAAATGCTGACGGCGCCAGTTCCGCCGTGTCGGGGTCGCTGGCTCTCTGCTCCCCAGCGCTGGGGACTGTTACCCAATCCACAGTCGGGCAGACGGGCGGTGGCTGAAACCCCGAGCACTGACAGTCTAGCTACAGATAAATCATCAGATGCAGCCAGTACTCACACCCTTCGTACTTGCTCCCACAGAGCCTTGCTCTCCGAGCTGCGTGTAGGGCACTTAGTGGGCAACACAAAACACGTTTTCGAGAACAGCTGCCGACGGGGCTTCGCGGTGGCTGGCGCGAGGCGCGTGCCTGCGGCAGCCCAGCGCCTGCAGCTCCTCTCTGGCTGGCTGGGTGAGCTTTTTGCGCTAATCGGCAGTGCGTTGTTTTAAAGCTCTTAGCCGCTGCCCTCACACCGCCTCTTTCAAGACTAGCGTCGTGTGGCAGCGTCGTGTGCATCTGTTCCCTTGTCCGTCCTCACACTGCGCCAGAGTAAGTGGCCCGGTCTCCCAGGCCGAGGGAAAGGTCTGAGTGGCACTGCAGGGCCTCACCAGACCCAGAAACGGGCCAGCCCTGCTGACGCCCAGACCTGGGAGGAGACAGACGAGCTCTGGCCTCAGAGCTCAGGCCTCCGGGGCCAGGTCCCACAGGTGTGGGGGGGGTGCTGGCGGCTGTCCCTGCGAGAGCTGGTGTGCAAGTGACAGAGGAGCGCAGCGGGTTCAGCCGCTGCCACGAGTCTGTCCTCCCCCTTCCCTTCCAGAACTGTCCTTCCCTGTGTGGGCAGCCGCCCGCAAAGCAGAGCCGGGCCTGCAGGGCGGGCCTGGTGGGGGCTCGGGCTGGGGGACAGCACAGCTCTGGACTCTCAGTCCTCGGGCCCCAAGGGGTCACTGAGAATGTCCAAGGTGTCCCAGATGGGTCCTTTGTGCCCGCTGAGGCTGCCGGTCCCCAGCCTGGCCCTGGGGGCAGGAGGGGCTCCCTGCTGCTGCAGCCCGGCCCCGCCACGCCATGCCCGGCCCAGGACAGACGCTCGGTCAGCCCGAGCTTGCCCCACCCCACAGGGTGGGTTTTTAAGAACAGAAACCACAGGAAGGGGCAGGGATGAGGTCAGAGGCTTGCTCAGGAGACCTGCGCCTCGTTTCCCAAGGAGGTTCTTGGTCCTCGTCCCCCGTGGCCAGCGCGGAACAGGACAGGGTGGCTGTGAGTCCAGGGGTCTAGACACAGAAATTACGAGCTGATGTTTCAGGACACAGCAGTAGCTCAGCAGCAGGGGCCCTCGGCACCCGCCCCACACCCCTGACAGTCACTTCCAGAACCGGCTTCACGGTTCACCAAATGACCGGTTTACATCCCTCCTGCATGCCACTGCCCGACTCCTGTCTCGCAGCCTGCCCCGCCGGGACCCGCAGTTGCCCTCACTCTCCTCCCCATTCACACATCCCTTCGCTGGGCTCTACAGTGTGCAGAGCACTGCTGCGCCTCCCGCCTGGCACCCTGCCCTGCAGCCTCCTCTCCACCCGGCAGCCTGAGGGGGCCCCTAAACTGCACTCCGATCATAGGGCCCCCTGAGCCCCCCATGGCCCCGGCCATACTCAGAATAAGGCCTGGCTCCTAGGATAGCCTGGACGCCCCGTGGGTCTCCCATCCCCCTCCCCGCCCGCCCTGCTGTCCAAGGGCGCCCTGCACCGCAGCAGGCCAGCCTTGCCCGCCCCTGCCTCACCCCTGCAGCGCCTGCCGACAGCTCCCGCCCCCAGCCCCGACCGCCCACCCCGAGAGCTCCCCTCAAGCAAGAGCTGCCAGCTTGGCTCTGCTGTTGTCTGGCTGCCGAGTATGGCAGAGTTTAACCCCCAAGCAGAGCCAGCAGGGTGTCGGTCACCTGTCTCGTGTCTCCCCACCCACCCGTCGTCTGAGGTGACACGGGAATCGGTGTCCCAGCCGTGGTCTGTGGTTCTGGGAGCTGCTGCTCCCCCACCCAGCAGGGCTCTTTGCAGGAGGAATTGCTTATGGCAGCTTTCGCCAGCAGAAATTTCGGGTTTTTACGTATCACATATATCAGCTTTTTCCTTTATGGCTTTACGGGTGGTGCTATTTGGCCTCATTAAACAATTATGAAGCTATATTGCCCATGTTTTTCTAGCACCTTTTAAATTTTGATTTTACATCTGAGTCTTTGATCCTCTGGGCTTGTTACTGGTGTCGGCATGAAATGCAAATCATGTTTTCCAGACGGCCCGGCCAGACTCGGCAGGGCTCGAAGCACCCTAGGACCAGTGGGATTCGGCTGGCTTCTCTCGGGAAGAGTCGTCACCCATGGCCCGGGGCCCCCGCCAGGCCCTGTGCCCAGTGTTCCTGGGGAGGGAAGGAGACGCGTGTGCTGATGCCTGGGCAGGGGTGACAGCCACCCTCCGGGGGTCTTGCTGCTGTCTACACGCGGGATCTGGCCGCACCCCGACCCCAAAAGCCCCCACCCCAAACCTCCTCGGGCCTGTGGAGCAGCGCCTACCGAACACCGCGTTGCCGCAGAGGGTCTCTGGTCCTCCGGGGCCTGGCGGGACGGTGTTCAGAGGAAGACTGGCTGTGGCATTCCCTGCACCGACAGGCAAGTAGGATGGGCCTGGGGGCTGTCGGGATTTGGAGAATCTGGGGGGTGCAGCCCTCCCTCCCGGCCCTGTCTGGGAGCAATAGACGCACCAGGGCAAAGGGCCCGGGAACAGGGCCAGGTCAGGGGCCGTAGCGAGGACCGTAGGCGTCTCCTGGCCTGGCGTGGCCAAGTCCGCGTGGGGGGGCAGTGGTGGGCACCGGAGTGGACGTTCCAGGCACTGTGGCCCCGGCACGCTTGCCTGCCCCCCGCCTGGCTTATTCACACTGCTGCCTCCTCCAGGCTGGCAGGAGCCAGAGCAGCTGTCAGGGCTGAGGCCCTGCTGTGCCGCGGACACACGGAGGCACTGGCCAAGCCCCAGCCCAGGGCAGGGCCCTTCCTCCCCAGCTGCCACAGGCCCACGGGCTGTCACCTGCGGCACCACGGTGTGCTTGTGGCCGGAGACGGGTGTCGTGCTACACGCTTGGACACTGTTGCTGGGACGGTGAAATTCGTGTGTTTTCCAAGGGATCTGGAAGACGAGATAAATCCCACTGAATTCTCAGTTTGGGTTTCCAGGTTAGTTAATCACACGTGGAAAAATGCATCATACAATAATCTGCAACGATCTAGAAAGCCGTACGGTCACGCGTCTTGTAACGATGGTTCCGCCACGACGGGCTGCAAACGCGACGGTGGTCCCGTGCGACTACGATGCCGTGTTTGTGCTGCACCTGTTCTCGGTTTGGGCACATGCACAATCGCCCATAGCGTTCAGGCGGCCGCGTGCTGCACAGGCGTGTGGCATAGGGGCGACAGGCCACACCGCAGAGCCAGCTGTGTGGCCGGCGCTACCAGCGGGCGTGTGATTTCGCTCTGTGAAGTTCGCACACAGTGACGTCGCCTGACAGCGGTCCCGTCGTTAACTGTATCCAGTGACTTACTGCCCACGCGGGGACACGTTCGCCCTGGGGGCAGGAGGGTGATTCCTCGATGTCCCCTCTTGTCCCTCGACCCCACACTTCACTTTGAAGGATGAAACAGCACAACCCATTGCTGTCACTTACTGTCTGTGGCTGTGTGTCGGGACCTCACCGCTTACTGCGTCTGATCCCAGCCGGCCCTGCACACTGACAGAGGGGGAACGATGCCATCCGCACACGGAGGCGGCTCTGTGGGTCTGGGCCGCCGCACCGAGAGCCGCCCGAATGTCGCCCGCGCTGGCCTTCGCTGGCCAGAGCTCACGCTCGGTGTCACACCCTGGCGACTCCAGACCTGGGCCCAGGGCTGCTTCCTGGTCTGTTTTCTTGCTTGCTGTGGTCCCAACGCTCAGGACGGGTGGGGACGTTACCAGCAAGGGAACGTTGTCCCACGGACACCTGCGCCACCCACAGAAACACGAGTCTCGCGCCCAGCAGATCCTGCGCTCGGCCAGGCGGGAAGGGAGGACGCTGGCTGCGGGAGGAGGGCCAGGCCTGAGCCCTGAGGCCCCAGAGAAAGGCCGAGGCAGAAGGCTGGTGACAGCCGTGAAGGGGTCCCGTGGGGTGTGGCTGCGCCGTCTGCGGCACCTGCCGGAACAAAGCGCTTGGGCCGCAGCTGCGAGTCCGAGGTCAGGGTGCGGCAAGGCTGGGGCCTCCGGACCTCCCCCCTCGCCTCGCAGACGGCGTCCTCTCCCTGTGTCCTCACACAGTCGTCCCTCTGTGTCCGTGTCCTCATCCCTTCTCGTAAGGACACCAGGGAGCTTGGATTAGCCACAGACCTAGTGACCTATTTTGACTTAATCGCCTCTTTAAAGCCCCTGTCT
>NW_012149718.1:1721207-1723230 GCF_000956105.1 Propithecus coquereli
GGAGGTCAGGGCACGGCCCCTCCACAGGACACGGTGGCCCTTGCACGCGGCCACAGGTCCCTCTGAGGAGGGCCCACGAGGGTGACCCGAGCCAGGCTTTGGCCCAGCAGGCCTGGAGTTTCCTGAGCAGCTGTGCGTGTAGGCGCAGGAGGCTGGGGATGGATTGGCCATCGCCACAATCCCGGGGCTCAAACGGCCGAGCTCCTGTCCCCACCCCACTTGGCCTCCAGTGTCGGGCTGACCCCCGGCATCCACCACTGCGGGTCCCTGTTGTCCCCCCTGAGATCACGTGACTGTCTTCATCCAGCAGGTGGGGGCCGTCTCTACAGGTGTTCTCCCGCCCCTGCCGTGCACACTGGGGGGGTCTGCGATCCTGGGCACCCTGCTGGGGTCCGACCCTGGTCTGGAGCCTCAGGGAACGCCCAGATGCAGGCGTGGGATCTGCCTGCGCGGAGAAAGGCACCGCTTCTCCATCGACGAGTCCCCGCCGCTGGCCGTGTGCGCGTGCGCGCTGCCCGACTCCCGTCTGTCCCCGCAAGCGTGCGCCTGTCATCTTGCCATCCGAGCGCGGTGGCTTCACAGTGAGCCTCGGACTCGGGCGCGGCGAGTCCTCTAACTCCGTTCTGTTCCAACTTGTCTGGCTGTTCCGGTTCCTTCAGTTGCTTCGCCTTTCTCCACAAACTGAATCCGAGTGCGGATTTCCACAAAGTCCCTGCCGAGACTTTGGCGGGATTGCGTTGAGTCTAGTGACGTCACACCAGCGCGGACCTCATCCCCACCGCGACGCCGAGTTGTGACGACTTGTACGGAGGCCACGAGCCCACCATACGTTGCCCCCGTCTTTGCTGTAGACCAAGGGTTGGCAGACGACGGCCCGTGGCCAGATCCGGGCTGCCAGCTCTTTCTGTGCAACCTGTGGGCTAACAGTGGATTTTTACATTTAAAACTTTTAAATGTAAAACGCCAAAGGACTGTCTGCCTTCTGCGATAGCAATTGCTTAAAGAGTTGAGGTCATTACCTTTTGTCCCGGGGAGCATAAAATATTTACTGTCTGATCCTTTACAGAAAAGTGTGCTGACTCCTGTTTGGACAGTTACCTTTCGGAGGATTAAAATGTGGAACAAACGTCTTTTCAATCAGTTAATGTAACCATTCTCGAGCTCTCCATTTCCTCGTCTGGTCACCATGTACCTTCTCTCTGAAGAACTTCCTTTGTCATTTCTTAAACTCTGTGCCTGTCGTCCCAGCTGCTCAGGAAGGCAAGACGGGAGGATCCTTTGAGTCCAGGAGTTTGAGACCAGCCTGGGCAACAAAGTGAGATCCCCCGTCTCTGAAAAAAGGTTAAATAAATAAAAATAACAATAAAATAAAGTCTGGTCTGCTGGTTATAAATTCTCTTTATTTTCTTTCATCTGAGAGTGTCTTCATTTCCTCATCTTCTCTGAAGGACGTGTTCGCCAGATACAGAATGCTAGACTGCATTGCTAGACGTCAAAAATGTCCTTTCTGTCTCCTGCCGCCATGGGCGCGATGAGGAGTCTACACCCGAAGCGTTTCCCCGCACGTGATGCTGTTCTCCCTGGCAGAGCGCAAGAGTTTCTTCTTTGTCGTTGGTTTCCAGCAGTTTGAGCGCCATGTTCCCGATCGTGGTTTTCTTTGAGTTTATCTTCTTCGGGGTTCGCTGAGCTTCTTGAATCTATAAATTTCTCTCCTTTCACCAAACATGTGCCATTTTTTAGTTTTTATTTCTTCAAACGTTTTTCTGGGACTCCAGTGACACGAGTATCAGACCTTTGGTTTGCTCCAACGTTCTCTGTGTCCCGCGGGTGGGATCCTTCCGTTGGCCTGTCCTCAGCTTTCCCGATTCTTTCTCTGCCAGCTCCGTTCTGCCTCGGAAGCCAGCCGGAGGACTGAGAAATTCCCGCATTGCATTTGTGAATTCTGAGTTTCCATTTGGTTCCTTTAAAAAAACGTTTCCTACGTCTCTGCTGAGAACCTCTGTCTTTCCAACGATTTCAAGAT
>NW_012149718.1:1724550-1725589 GCF_000956105.1 Propithecus coquereli
ATCATTTCTTTCTATTTTTTAGTAGAGACAGGGTCTCGCTCTTGCTCAGGCTGGTCTCAAACTCCTGACCTCGAGCCATCCACCGCCTCGGCCTCCCAGAGTGCTAGGATTACAGGCGTGAGCCACCGCGCCCGGCCCACATATAATTTCTTGTATAACATTTGAGTGTTCCAAACTTTAGAGTTCAAATACATATACACATAGAGGTTTATTTTCTAAAGTCGTATTGTGATGCAGATAATTTTATCCTGGACTGACAGGTGAGGACAGCGTTTAACTACTTGGCAGGAGCAGGATGAACAGGAAACACGAGTAGGGTGATGGTTTAACTTCACTTTCATTAATTGGCTTGAGCCACGTTTTTATTTTACAGATCTGGCCACTGAGTGATTTCGGATTTCGACGTGACAGCCCTGATGGCCACAGATTTTCTGAGGATTAGCAAGAATTTGTTCTTTTGACTCGATTGTTGTCTCCTGTCCAGGTGAATGTATTACCGCCGCTGAAGCCATGCACTTACCGATAAACTGTTTGCTATTCATTTTTAGTTATATTATAGTTCAAAATATTTGTTCGGGGTTGGGAGGACATGGATGACTACTTCGCTTTTGAATTTTTGGTTTTAGAGGTATAATGAAAATAATCTACTCTTCTAGAATATGCCTCATGCTTCAGCCACATTAAATGTGATGCGCTTGAATCATCCGGAAATCACCCTCCCCCCACCCCACCCCTGCCCAGTCTGTGGAAAAATTGTCCTCCATGAAACCGTCCCTAGTGCCAGAAAGGTTAGAGCCAGCTGCCATAAAGGAGCCCTGAAAGTTCTTTGAACGAGTTCTGACTTGTACCATGTGCAGAATATTGAACACATAGAAAAATCTCTAGGAAATATGCCATCTGCGGTTAGCTATAATCATCAATACATCATAAAAGTACCTTCCATTGTTCCACTTATTCATAAGTGTAGGCATTAATACTGTATCTTAATAAAAGTAATGTGCCAATTTCAACATAGTTTTAAAAGCTTCCATTTCCTAAA
>NW_012149718.1:1726894-1732977 GCF_000956105.1 Propithecus coquereli
GCCTCAGATGATACATTAATATGAGTTTTTGATACTTTTGCTTTAGGTGAGACACATTTGCAGACGCTCGGCCCCCAGAATGCTGTGCCAGTCCCTTTCTGGTGTCTGCTCAGCTGCCATCATCCACTGAGCATGAAGTGGGCTCCCCGGACCAGCAAACTTGACACGAACACCAGCGCCCGCTCCCTGCCTGCAGTCGGCCAGAACTCGGAAGGCCCCGTTACTACTTTTTAGAGATGGCAAGAACCTTAGATACTTTAATTCCTCCTGCTTGTGTGCTATTGTTGCCACTAATTTTGAGCCTGCATCTATTTAGAAGACATTATGATTGCTGTTTTACACATATCCATTCAGATTTACCCAGACACGCATCCTTCTTACTGCAAATCATCCCTCCCTGTGTTTCCTGCTTCCGTCTGGGGCCAATTTCCCTCTGCTGCAGAAATCCCGTTAGTATTTTCTTTAGTGTATGTTTTCTGGCAATTAAAAAAAGCAATTGCTTTTTCTGAAATATCTTTCCTTCACTTTCACTTTTAGACAATATTTTCATTGGCTATGAAATTCTGTGTAGGTAGTTATTTTCTTTCAGCATTTGAAGATGTTATTCCATTGTCGCCTGGCTGCCGTGTTTCTGTTGCAAAGTCAGATGTCAATCCTGTTCCTTCTGCACACGCCTGGCTGACACTCTCTTTGTCTTGGTTTTCAGCAGGTTTACTATAATATGCTCAACTGTATTTTTTGTTTTTGTTTTTGTATTGATTCTGATTCGGGTTGATAGTATACCTGTAATCTGTGGTTTGTTAACTTTGGTCAATTTTGAAAAATCCTCCTTTATTTTCTCTTCAAATATTGCTTCTCACATAATCTTTTCTCTCCTTCCAGGACTCCATTCTACGAATATGTTAGACCTTCCCACCACATCACATGTGTCTCTTAGGCCTTTTACTACACTGTCCATACCTGCTCTCTCTCCGCTTCTGTCTAAATATTTTCTTCTGATCTATGTTCCAATTCACTAATCATCTCTTCTACTGTGTCTAATCTGTTTGTAAACTCATCTATTGAATTCATAATTTCAGTTATTGTGTTTTTCTGCTTTAAAATTTCCACTGGATTCTTTTTTTATGGATTCCACTTCTCTGCTGAAAAGTTCAATCTCATAATCTATTTTCTTGAACATATTAATCACAGTTACTTTTAAAGTCTATGTATCATAATGTCAATATCCTGGTCTCTCATAGGTTTATTATCACTGTATATATATTTTTCTCTTAGTTTTGGATCATTTGTCTTCTGGGTTTTTTTTTTAATGTGACATTTAATCCTGAATATTATGTATGAAAAATATTTTAGTTAATTTGAGGCCCAGGATGAGGCTATTTTCCTCCAGAGGTTTCCTTTTGCTTCAGGCTGGCCACGGGAAGGAAGGCAGCTCAGCTTCGTCCAAATTGGGAGGAAGCTGTCGGAAGCTCAGTTCCAGTCTTTGTAGGGGTTGATCTACTCAACGCCTCGGCCCTACGCCAGTGCTATAGCCCTCAGTGTGTCCAGCTGAAGGCCCGGGGTGCTTGTCACAGACCCCTCTCTGGCCATCAACAATGACTGCCCCCCCACCCCCGTGAGACTCAAAAGCTCTGCTGTGTCTCAACTTCTTGTCCACTGCGTGTGTTATGGACTGAACCGTGTCCCCACATTCATGTGTGGAAGCCCCCACCTCCACTGTGACTGCATGTGGATGCGGGGCCTCTAAGGGGGTGTGTTAGTCCATTTCGCGCTGCTGTAAAAGAATACCCGGGCTGGGTCATTCGTGAAGACAAGGGGTCTGTTTGGCTCGCGGCTCTGCAGGCTGTACCAGCAGCGTCGTGCCAGCATCTGCATCTGGCGAGGGCCGCGGGAGCTTCCGATCTGGCAGAAGGGGACTGGGGAGCAGTTGTGTCATATGGCGGGAGAAGGAACAGAGAGGGAGGGGGAGAGGCCAGGCTCCTTTAAACAACCAGCTCTCCTGAACCACGCACTCCTTAGCCGGGGAGGGACCCGCCCCCATGGCCCAAAGTCCTCCCGCCAGGCCCTGCCTGCAACGCTGGCGACCACACTTCAACGTGAGATTCGGAGGGGCCAGGCCTCCAAACCACATCAGGAGGTGATCAAAGCTAAACGAGGGCATAAGGGTGAGGCCCTAATATGGCAGGAAGGGACCGCGGAGACCGCTCCCCTCTGCACACACGGGAGAAAGGCCACGGGAACACGTGCCAGGGAGAGGGGCTCCACCAGAAACCAGCCCCAGGGAACCTTGACTTTGGGCTTCCAGCCTCCTGACGCCTGTGGTTAAGACGCCCGGTCTGTGGTATTGTTTGGCGGCGGCCTGAGCTGCCGCAGCACTCTGAGCACCGGCTGCCTCGGCGCAAAGCTCGCCTCCCTTCCTGGGGTCTTCGCCCTCAGAGTCTTCCGAGTTGTGCCAGCAAGCTGGTGTCTTTAAACAGATTTGTAAACTATTTTACACGGATTTTCTGGTTATTTTTGTTGGGAGGGCGTGTCTGACCCAGCTGGTCCTTCCCAAGCAGGGGCAGCGCCCTCTCGGTGCCCCGGCGTCTCCGCACCTGCCGCGCGGCCAGCCCGGTGGCCCTTCCACGCGCAGCGCTGGGAACTGCTTTGGTTCAGAGAAAGGCCCTCAACCCTTTGATTCGTCCCCCATCCGTGTTTCTATCTCCCTGAAAGTCGAGCCAGACGGACACAGCCCTTCTTGTCCCGAGCCTCGGTGCTGCGTCCCTGCCCACCTTCCCTCTCCCACCTCGCTGTCCTGGGACAGTCCTGCGACTTCCTTCCGAAACTCTCCAGCCAAGTCCTCTGCGGGGCCGCTGCGCTGATTCGGCCTCTGTCGGGGGTTCCCGTCCGCGATCCTCCTGGCTTCCCAATCCCCCTCTCGGAGTCCCCCTCACTGCGCAGCCTGTTCCTGCCGCCTCCTTCGGGGTGGGCTTGGCAGGGCGCCGTGGCTCCGGCGTGCTGGGGGCGTTGGGCAGACAGTGGGCAGGGGCCACAGGCTGGGCCCCGACCGCCACGGGAAGGACACTTTCCTCCGGCCGTGGGCATGCAGTGCCCCGTGCACTGGCAGCTGCCCTCGCCTTAGGGCCTCCTCAGGGGGACGGTCCCTCTGTCCGGGGGAGTTCGGGGGCCTTGGCCTCCTGCGGCTGCAGCTCGGTGTGAGGACAGGGCTGAGGGTTGTCCTTCCCGAAATCCGCTGCCCACTGGGGTCCCCCTCGGGCTGGAGTGTCTCGGGAGAAGCTCTCGGTCCCCGGTTCCTCCCCTCGCCGGCGGCCGGCTGCGGCTGTTCCTAAGCTCTGGTTTCTCTGTCTGCTCAACCCCATCTGGCTCTGTCATGCACAAGTTTCTCACAACCGTTTTGCCCAGAGACACATCCTTTTGTGTCTCCCATGCTGCGAAGGATACTTCTTTGCATTTTTTCTGTCATGAAGAGGATGGGCGCGGGCGGGGAAGTGTGGGAGGTGCTCCCGCCCCGCGGTGCTCAGGCGCACGCTGAACTCGCGCGCCGTGGCTTCGTAGCGCGCTTTACCACTCAGCGTCATAGCAGCATCTTCTGTTGCCGATCGCTGTTTCACACATCCCCTCTGGTGGTGACGCGGCCTTTCGCCGTATGCAACGACCACCATCGAACTTCTTACTGTCACACACTTCGTCGCCAGGCCATCAATTCTACGATGTCTGTTTTTCACTCGGACAATCCTGAAGCTGATGTGTCTCCAGCCACAGCCTGTTGGAGTTTGACGTGTGCGTGGGACGTAGTGTCACATCTCATAACTCACTGTGTCTTGGAGTCAATGGCACACCGTGGTTTCTGAACACTGCCTGTCCCACGCACACCACGGCCAACAGCCTGGGGGTTCCGATCCCCAGCGTCCGCCTTGGGAGGGGCTGGTTCCTGAGCTGGCCGTTCCCCCCAGGGATTCTCTGGCTGAGGCCACGGTCCAGATCCCAGCAGGCGGGGCCCGGGCCCAGTGGCCTGGTGGGATGGGCAGTTGCTCAGACGGGACTTCTCCTGGGGAGACCTCACCACCCTTCCCCACTCTGCAATGGCGTCTCCACACTAGATTTCAGCAATTGCCTCTGTGGTTTGTTGCTAAATGGTAGCTCTAGCCAAGATAGTCAATTTTTCAAATTTTTTTAAAAAGAGACAGGGTCTTGCTATGTTGCCCAGGCTGGCTCAAGCGATCCTCTTGCCTCTGCCTTCCGAGTAGCTGGGACTATAGCACAAGCCACCACACCAGCTGAAAGTAAATTTTTAAGAGTAGAAGGTGATTTGTGAAATTAAGGTCCACGAAAACTTGGCTCTCTGGCTTTGCAACACTGCCCAGCCGGCTGGACCTTACTCCGGCAGGACGGAAACACTTCAGATGCTTGGATTCAAACCCAGCCCCTGCTGTCCGCTAGCTGTGCAGTCCGGCCGCCCCACCTTCGCGGGCCTCCGCAGTGCCAGCTCGGCGCCCTACTTGGCACTCCGGAGGGACCGGCCCATTCTGTGGGAGGGCATTTGGATCACAGACACGAGCCAGGCCTTCTAGGAATCCACGCCTGGAAGTCCAGGAAAGGTCCTGCGTGGCCCAAGTTCTCCACATGTTTTCCCTTTCCTTGTCTACACCAGCACCATTTTGCCACAGGTGGGCAGGGTCTAATCCTGGGTTTGCACTGGAGAGGCCACAGAACACACTGGCCAAGCTCACCCCCTGCCCGAGGTCAAATCGCAGTCGTCCTACTAGGACAATGCGACCCTGTGCGAATAATTTAAGTGCCTCAGTTTCCTCATGTGTACCATGGTTTGTGTTGAGGACTCGGTGTGGAGGGCGCAGAAATGTCATTCCAGAAACGTCAGCTAAGTGGTCGGGAGACTGGCCTCCTGTGCCTGCCCACCCAGCTGGGGCTAGGTAAGGGCAGAAAGGAAGCCTCGGGGACTGTGGGCGAGGCTGGGGGCCGGGCAGAGAGGAAAGACGAGGCCAGCCCGGTCTCCCCTTCTCAGGGATGCCAGACTCAGGAATCCACACGTCCTCAGGGGATGAAGCCCACTGGGGAGGGGGCTCAGGCGTGGGGCACCTTTGGGCCACCTTCTTTGGTTACCCCCAAGTTCTTCACTAGGTGACATCCACTCAGGTTGGGGAGGCAAGTGGAGCCTACTCCAGGAGTGGTGGCCTGCCGCAGACCCGCAGCCCCGGACGCGCTCGGCCATGCTGGCCTCCTGCTCCTGCCCGCAGGGGCCGGGTTGGGGGAGGAGCACACAAGAGGGTGGGCACAGAGTTCTCGGGTCCTGGCCCCTGATCCCGTGAGCCTCCACTCCCCCAACTCCCGTGCCCCGCGCCCCCATCTCCGTCGCCCCTGGTGCCCTGCGCCCCCGACCCTCCTCCCCTGGTGCCTCGTGCGCCCCCGACCCTCGCTCCCCCGCACCAAGTGCCCCGCGCGCACCCAACGCGCGTCCCCGCCGGTGCCCCGCGTTCTCCCCGACCTCTATTTCTCTGGTGTCCTGCGCACCCCCCGACCCCTCTCCCGCTTGGTGCCCTGCGCGCCCCCGGGCCTGCCACCCACGAGAGCCCCCGGTCCGCGCCCCCGGCCCCGCCAGGGTCGCGCAGGGACCCGCCCTGTGACGCATTTCCAACCGCCGGGAACCATGACCCGCCCCGGCGCGCGCCCGCCGCACGGGGCGCGCGCATCGTGCACGCGCACCGCCACGTGACCCCGCGCCGGCCAACGGGCGCGCCGGGATTTGGGGGATAAAGCGCGGCCCCGCGAGCAGTTGCGGCGGGAGAGCGGCGTGCGGAGAGCGCGACTCGCCCGCCCCGGCGCTGCTCCTGCCCGCCGCGCCTTCCCGCCGCCGCGCAGCCATGTCCGAGGAGAAGCCCAAGGTAAGCGGCCGGCGCGACCCGGCCTCCCGCCCGCCGGCGCTGCTGCACCGGGCGTCCCCCTCGCCGTGCGCGGCCCTCCCGACACCAGGGGACCGGGGCGCCGACCGGGACCCGCGCCCCGGCCACACGCGGCCGCCCGCCCCTCCTCGAACCTGCCCGCCCCTCCCCCGCCCGGGCCCGCTC
>NW_012149718.1:1733564-1750069 GCF_000956105.1 Propithecus coquereli
GGGCCCCGCCCCCGCCAGGGCCCCGCCCCCAGCTCCGCCCCGCCGAGCACGGCCACGCCCTTCCCGCGGCTCGCAAAGGCGCCCTGCGTGGGGAGGGACCCACCGTCCACGGCCGAACGCTGACGCGTTCCACCCCGCGAGCGCGTAGCCCGCAGAGCCGTCCCCGGCGGGGCCCCTCAGTCCTCCTCCCTTCGGTGCGCGGTCCCGGTGGCGCGCGGCGGCAGCGCGGAAGGAGCGGCGGGGCCACCCCGGGGCAGCGCTCCGAGGGCCTGACCCGCGGGAGCCGCACCGCCGTCCGCGCCGGCCAGCGCCCTGCGCCCCACGCCCCAGTGTGCGCCCCCCAGTCGCGGTCCCGAAAGTGCGTCCTCCCCTCCCTTCTGCGCTGCGGTGTGCGCCCCCCAATGACGGTCCCGAAGGTGCGTCCTCCCCTCCCCCGCGCGCCCCGGTGTGCGCCCCCCAATGACGGTCCCGAAGGTGCGTCCTCCCCTCCCCCGCGCGCCCCGGTGTGCGCCCCCCCCTAGTCGCGGTCCCGAAGGTGCGCCCTTGGCTCAGGCACTTGGGCCGTGAGTCCTGGGGAAGGTCTGCAGCGGTGTTAGCCGCGCTTATTGGAAGAACCTTTGTGCAGGCCTGGTCTGGGCTGTTACTGTCGGCTCTATTTGGTTACTGTGCTGTTACTGTGGGGGGGGGACGGGGAGCTGGAGCCTTGCAGGTGGGCCCAGGGCTGCCCCAGAGGCCGCCCTGGTGGAGCCTGCCCCATCCACCCACGCGAGGTTCAAGGAAAAGTGAGCGCCAGGGAAACCTGCCCAGGTGCAGGTGGAGCGGCCTCTGCTTTTTACATTTTGATTTTGACTCAGCCTTTTATACCATTTCTCCCACCCCAGGTCATTTGAACAAATACTTGTTCGTCTTAGGCCAAATATAAATGTCCATTATGTTTTTGTAGATGGCTTCCTCTAATGAAGTTTAAATACAGTAAAATATGCACATATTTTTCATCCGTGTATGAACTTGGCTGTGCCACACTGTCAACTTCCACGGTCTGATTAGGTTGAATACATTGTTTCCTTACAGAGTGGCCACGCGGTTGCCACCTGGCAGGCCCGCTGCTGGGGTTCCTGTGTGCCTCCCGGGGAGGAGGGTGGCAGCTAATGCCCGGGTCAAGGTTGTGGAAGTAACACCTGCAGGGTCAGGCAGGAGGGCAGCGCGTCTCTCCGGGAGAGCTGAGGCAGAGGGTCGACCTTAGTGAATTGAGGCTGTTTTTAGGGCTTCATTTTTTTAAAACTCGTAAGTTCACTTGCTTGTTAGGAATTCACCAGGAGCCTGGGGAAGCCATTGTTCCTGGAGTCCCTCTCTTCCAGGACAGGGGCCCAAGTGGCTCTGCCTGGCTGTGGACACCACCTTTAAGGAGAAGACACCTGGATCTTTTCCCTAAAGGAGCCACCGCATCCTCACGCCTTGGGGAGTGAGGGCCGTTCACACAAGGATCCCTGGTCCCATCCTGGCCCGGAGCCATTTGTGCGCTCCTCCCTCCCATGGCCCAGTTTTCTCCACACTGGAGAAAACTCCAGTGGCCTCCAGGAGTGTGGACGGTGCCCGGCCGCTGGCCTGGGACCCGAGTGGGCAGATGAGTGCCGCCTGGACTCGCACTGCCAGGCCTGCTGCTGGAGCCTCTTCCCGCCGGGGCCCCGCTCAGGCCACGGCAGCTCCCTGGACAGAGAGACACATCCCCAAGGTCTCCCGGAACCAGTGCGGTGCAGTTCCCTGGCCCACCCATGGGAGAGCCTTCTGCACCCCAGGTAGGCACTGCCGGGACAGGCATCCAGGGAGGGGAGCAGGGCCTCCTAAGCACCCCCCAGCCTGGGAAGATGAGTGGGTGGTGGCTGGGGCCCATAGCTCCTAGAGGGACCAGCTCCTCCTGCCACACGGCCACATGCTGACAACAGGCTGAGTGGAGAGGGGTGAGCTGCAGGCTGCTGTCCAGACGGCTTTCAGCCTGGCCCAGGGGGGTCTGCTGCATTGTTCCATTAAAAACTCTGGCTCCTTCATTCCCAAGGTTCCTGTTGGTGCAGGTGGCTGAGCGGCACCTCGCTCTGCAGACTGAGCTGCACCAAAGCCGCTCCCTGCCCCTCGACATAAACTTTTGACATCGACACAGATTGTGTTTCCAGGCAACAGGAAACCCATTACGCTGTTGAGCAGCTTCGAGTGTGTCATTAATTACATAAAAAATACTGCGAACTACCACCGTCGAGATAGGACCGTCTGAAAGGAGACACTGCGGCTCCCTCTCACGTTTGCCGATTTTGGCAGTGAGGAGGAGCCTCCGACTGCCGCCGTCCGGTCTGCGACAGTTCGTGCAGGGTCTTCACCGCACTCCGTGTTCCTCTCGGTCGTGCACGCCTGCTTTCTGTTTTATTCTACCAGTCATACGTAACTTTTTATTAGTTTCATAAGAGTAATTTTAAAACAAAGATGGATTTTCTCTGATTTTTTCCTAGATTTATTAAACAGACTTTTTTCTTTGATTTAATGATGGGAGAGGACTCTAGATTTGCACTGCGTTTTCTTACACACGGATGGATGCTTAGGAGGTAGAAGTGAAAAATGAATTCTGTGCAAAAATAAGACAATCACATGAGCAACTCTGAATTGCTAGAGAACTTTAGGAATTAGGTTGGTTTTGAGGACTGAAAAAACCCAACAATTACCAAAAGACTTGCCTTTGAAATCGAGGGCATTTTGAGGCTCGATTTTGAAGCCATTTCTGTGTCTTCTGCAGGAGGGCGTGAAGACGGAGAATGACCACATCAACCTGAAGGTGGCGGGGCAGGACGGCTCCGTGGTGCAGTTCAAGATCAAGCGGCACACCCCGCTGAGCAAGCTGATGAAGGCCTACTGCGAGAGGCAGGTGCGCTCTGGGCGGGCGGGACTCTCCCGCTTCCTGGGACAGATGCGCAGGGCTCTGGGGTGCCTCGGGCTGGGTTTTACGGGTTGTGTCCTGGACATCCGTTAAGGTGTTTCTGGTCCGCACTGTCCCGTGACTTGGCAGGTGCATCTCGAGGCTTGCCCAGCTGCGTGTGGCTTTTCTTCCGCGAGACAGCCTCCTGGCTGGTGGAGTGTCCTCCTTGGGGGGGCTCGGCACTTCTGTCACGCTGCTGGGCTGCTCGGGCTGGGATCGACGCCCGGCGTTCATTCCTTAGGGGCTGCCAAGTGGCGCATTCTAATGCAGACCTCTTACTCCTTTCCAGACTCTTCTATTCTTTCCCGTAATCTGTCAGTTTGAGACCGTGAGCCGGTTCACTGGCGTCCCCCAACACAGCCGGCCGGGTCCCTGCGCCCCGGGTGCTGTGAGTGTGGTCGTGAACTCCGTCCCACGCATTGCTCCGACCCCCTCTGCCTTGCTCTGCGTAGTGCCCAGATGGACCTGCCTTGGAAAGTGGCTGCCTCGCCAGCTGCTCATGACGGCTTTGCTCTGCGGATGCCGCCTGGAGTGTCGGGTGCTGGGGCCACCGTGCCCGCGGCCCGCCCAGCCTGCAGCGTGGGCCGTCTCCAGGGAACCCCCAGAGGAACGGCATTTCAAGGCGCGTCTCGGAGGCTACCATTTCTTAAATGCTTCAGGGCCGTGGCGGTGGACTGCCCTTTCGTTTTACTCTCTTGCCTTGGATTTTTGTTACAAACGATTCCGGAAAGCGGTTTCCTCCCCTCCCCTTCCCCTGCTCCGGAGAGGCAGCCCCTGCCGGCTCTGACCTTTCCCGCGCTGTCAGTGAGCAGCGTGCTCCTGTCTCTCTTTCTTCTGATTTTTGCCTGTGAAAGGTGAGAGTGAGCTTCCCGACACTGCTGTCCCCGTGTGCCCCCCCCACCCCGTTCCTCCCAGCAGAGTGGGTGGCGCAGTGCTGCGCCCTCCCGAGTGGGGAGGTACCGTGCTGCCCTCTGGCTCTCGTCTGAGTCTTGGTGCTTACTGGGTTGGTGGCTTCCTGGGTGCCCGTGGCTAACTCGTCACCCCATGTTCTCCCCATGCCGTGGGATCCCCGCCGTGTCGGCAGGCCCCAGAGGCCACCCACACAGCCCGGGTCTCTGCTTTCCCGACGCCCCCGTGCCCTGTCTGCACCGGTGGCCTTGGAGGCAGCTGCACAGCCGTGGTCCCGCAGCCTCCTGCCAGAGTCACTCTGGGAACTTCTTAGCCTCCTTCCTGCTGTCCTCTGGATTAACCTTCTGCCCCTCTTGTGACGGAGCGGAGCACATGCGCTAGTCCCTCGCCAGAAAGGGCGTGTAAAGTGCAGCGTCCTGAGACGTGGCGTGTCTGAGAGTGACTTTTGGTTTGTATGAACCCCTCACGCTTCAATATTCGGCTGCGTGCAGCATTCTAGATGGAAACTCATTTTCTTTTGTGGAACTTACTGTATCATTTTCTTTTAGCTTCCAGTGTTAACGGTGAAAAGTTCAATAATTCTGATTCTCTGTCCTTTGTATGTAACTAGGTTTTTCTCTGAAAGCTTCTGGGACGTTTCCTGAAGTTTCACGAGAAGCAGGTGCTTCCGTCACTCACAGCCCTTCGGCTTGGGGACTTGTTTCTGTGTAGGAACAGTTCCCCGATAGTCTGTCCTCTGGGCTCTGTTCCTTCTTTGTGGAATTCCTGCTCCTCCTGTGGTGAACTGTCCTAGATATTTTAAATTTCATGATTTTCCTCCCAGTTTGCGGTGGGTTTTGCGGCTGCTTTGGTCTCCTTCCCCGGGGCAGGGGTGGGGGGCGTCTCCGCTTTGTCTCCCCACGTGCTGTGCACGTTCTTATCGTCATGACTTTTCACTTCCAAAAGTTCTCGTTCTTTCTATTCTTTTGAGTGTTCCTCTTTTCTCAGAAGCAACTTGGTGTTTTCTGGATGTGGTGTTTCTTCTTACCTGCCCCAGAACTCGGGCCATGCGCGTGCATGTGTCAGAGCGTGCACGTGTGATGCAGCGTCTCCTGCCCCTTCCTCTTCTCCTCTCGCTCCTCCCTCCCTCCCTGGTGTGATCTCCCTGCTCACACGTGAGCGTGACACACTGCAGCCAGGAGGAGCCGTGTACGTGGGTGGGCATGTGGGCATGCTGTGCATCCACGTGGGGTGACCGCCTGGATTGGGGGTTCTCGGGAGGGGCCTGGAAGCTGCGGTCTGAGAGTGGATTCCCCAGGCTCCAGCCAGCATCCTGGGGGCTCATCTGGGGGTGGGGGGGCTTGGCGGTGGCTTTGGGGACACTGGCTTTCACTGGCTGGTGATCCGTCCCTGGCGTCCTGAGCCCAGAGCTCGGCGTCCACCTCTCCAGAAAGTAGACCTCCCGTGTGCCACCTGCGGGAGGGACGTTCCCTGGCCTCTCAGGGTCATGGGGACCCTGCCCTGGGAGGCCGGATGTGGACTTTCGGGCAGTTGTTGGGAATCTCTGCCTTGCAGGCCTGGTGCGCCCAGCCCCTCTGCCCCAAGCCCTCGGGTCTCGCGCCTGTCAGACCAGCAGTGACCGCGGCTCTGCAGCCGATGCCCACTGCCTGCGGGCCACCCTCACCTGCTCTCTTTGTCCTTATTCCTCTCTTTCTGTCATCTCAGTGGGGTTTCAGGAGGGAGCAGAGGTGCACGTTTTAATCCTGTCTTGTTTCAGTGAAATCAGAACTGCTCGTTGGATGAAATTCTGTTTCTGACCTGGCCGAGGTTTAGTCGTTCCCTCGAGACGCAGGACGGCTGCACGTTCTCCCTCTGGGGGGAGCGTCACCCTCCTCCAGGCCCCGTTGTGACTGTGTCCCAGCTGTATACAGTCTTGTCCTCACGACCCTCACCGTCCCCTGGCCTGTTTCTCTCTGAGAATTTTCTGAAGGGGCAGATGGTGGCGCCAGCGGTATAGAGGTTCTGCTCGGCTTCCGGAAGGAGATGGGAGGGATGGGTCAGGGCGGGTCAGGGCCCCAGGGATGGAGAGTCAGAGCGTGATGTCCGAGCGCATGGGGCAGATCGCAGCCACCGGCAAGTTTCTAGATTCCACTGGTCATAAATCCGGGATGCTGCTATTTTGATATAAACGTTTCATTTTTGACTTAAGCTATGTTATCTGCAAGTATTTAACGGTAATTGTTTTTTCTTTTCAGGGCTTGTCAATGAGACAGATTAGATTTAGGTTTGACGGGCAACCGATTAATGAAACAGACACTCCAGCACAGGTACGGAAGCCGGCGTGGTGGGTGTCCAGGGCTACCCCTGCTCTGCATGCGGGTAATTGCGTTGGGTGGGATATTCTTATTCGAGAATTGTTGATTGGTGCTCATATAGAATGCCTCACTTTTTCTCAATGATTTTAATTAACTTTAAAATTAAATTTTCAAATGTGAAAACTGTGCTTTATCAGACGTCCCCCCTCGCTGTGTGTTGGTGGAGGCTGGGTGCTGGGCCCGTGCTCGCAGCCAGAGCCGCGTCCCCCACGTGGTCCCGACACAGTCAGCGTGTAGCTGTTAACCAGGGACTGGCCGGATTCGTGCCCGCCTTTCTGCGGCAGTGGCTGGGGGAGGCCGTGCCACCACGCCTCACTGCCCCCAGGCATTTTCCTAAGTATTTACCCCACTCGCCAAAGTATTTCAGATTTGCACCCTCGTGTTACTGTGCCTCTCATGGCAAAAGGAGCTTTGGACTTGGAAATAGACATTCTTTTAACTTAAGTTCAGGTGGCAGCTCTTGTCATTTGTCACCTGATGGCCTTGTGATCCAGAGTCACTTAGTCTCTTGGAGTCCCATGTTTGTCTTTAAAGTGGAGATATTAGTAATGCCTGTTTTCCTCCTTTACAAGGTTGTGGGAATCAATTGGAATGTTTTACACGAACATACTTTTGCAAAACATTTAATACTTTATTTAATATTCAGTATTTAATAAATGTTGGAATATTTTGCAATAAATATTTGATTTGTAGCCACCTTAGGAAATCATACACTGCCGAGAGAGTGGTCGGCTCTGTGAGGATTGACAGGGCAAAGAGGCCTTGCGGGGTAGATGGGCTTGAGCGGGAGCGGGTCGGGGCAGGCTGCAGACAGGGGCAGAAGCGGCCTGCCTGGGAAGGCACACTTGCTCCGGGAGCTGGGGGGCTCTCCCTCTCGCCCATGGGCTACCGCCGAGGTGCCTCTGTAGCAGGGGGAGGCGCCGAGAGCAGGCAGGGCTTCCCTGTCTGTTTCTGAGAACATTCCTGTTTCTGTAGGAATTGGCAGAAGCTTCCTCTGTTCAGAGGAAAGGGCCGGGGTAGACGGCTTTGTGCCCACTGTGCGGGAGAGGCGCGTGGGAAACGTTTGCACCATGTCTGCCTGGACTTTGGAGGAGGGAGAGGTGGGAGAAGCCCGTGGTGGGTCCCTTCCTTTGGGGATACCTTACGCTTGGGCCCTTCTTGTGAGATCTCGTTGGCTGTGATGTCCCAGGCCCGATCCCCTGCGCTTGTTACACAGTGCGCGGCTCCTGCGGGTCCTTAGAATTAGGCCGCTAATGGGATGTTCTTAATTAGAATCTGATTTTGTGTGATTTTCAGTAAGAATTTTAGACATTACAGTTTGTATTTTACACTCAGTTTTTTATCGGTTAACATTTGTAACTTTGGATATTCTTTCAAGAGTTTTGTCCAGGGAAGCCTGGTGAACCAGTCGGGGCTACGTGTGCAGCGACACCTCTGTTCCCGAGTGCTGCACGCAGGGTCGGACCAGGGCAGGGCGTGGTCAGGCGATGTCCCTGGCGAAGGGGAGCGGCTCAGGGAACACGCACTGCAGTTAGCACGATCCTTCCTCTGACGAGAAACTAACGTGCTCCCTTCTCTCTCCCGTGCCTGCGATGGCTGACAGCTGGAGATGGAGGACGAGGACACCATCGACGTGTTCCAGCAGCAGACCGGGGGCGCGCGGGAGACCAGCCGCCTGTTGGGCGTGGCCTCTAGAGGGACCGTCCTCGTGCCGGTTGCCCTTCCTTGCATTGCCGTTGAGTAGTGACACGTGATCGCCAGCACGGAGGAGTCTGCGGAATCTCGAGGGCATTCACCAAAACGATTTTCCTCTCTGACCTCCTGCGAGTGCAACTCAAAACTGTGTCTGCGGGGACGGATCTGCGACTTAAACTGGGCCAATCAGAATTGTTATCTTTGTTCAGGAGAAATGAGTTGCCGGGTTTTGGGGGTTTGTTAATGTTTTCATTTTCTTTTTTTCCCCCTCTACCTATAGCATTTTTTGCCCCAGATTTGTGGCCTGAATGTTCGTTTAGTCCGTGGACAGGAACTTGCTCTGGTGTGGGCTGCCCCTCCACCGCCGGTTCCAGTCACACAGCGCTCGTGTGCACGCGGCGTGGGTCTGTCGGACAGGCGTCCCGCAGTGGTGGGGACGGAAGACAGAGTGTCACTGGCTATTTGTTGTAGGCACAGGTTATTAAAATGCTAAATATTGCAAATTTAAGCTTGGTCAGCTTGTGATAAAGTTGAGGGGAAAATACTGGACTGCTTGTTAAAAAGTAGAAAATAACAGCCCTTTGGTAACGTGGCCCCACGTGCTCCCTGCTCCTGCGTGTCCCCCTGGGGTCCGAGGCCCCCCCATCAGTGTCTGACAAGGGTCGGCACAACAAAAATCGACTTTTTCCCTCTTCTTAATATAGAAGACAGTAATTCCCACATTTCTCATTTGGTGATGGTGTTGTGGCCTCAGGTTTCTTCTAGTATTTGCTTCTGATGAGTAATTATGTTCTATACATAAAAAGGTAAGATTAAGTAGTGCTGAATTTTCAGTTACGTTGTTGTGTAAAGAGCTACTGCCAAGCGTGGTTACCGACCCGTGGGAAGAGGACCTCGTGCCTGCTCTCTCCTCGCGGGTCTGTGCCGTGCGGCTTTCCAAACACATCCTGAACTTGCGCGTTACTGTGGTGATCAGTCCTGTGACATTTTGGGGATCTATGCCAATTAAAAATGTTCCTCGTTCTGCCTGTTCTTCCGAAAGGACCCACTGCCGCTCAGTGGCCGTTCTCTGCCTTTTTTATAGTCACCTGACTGATGACCCATCATCTCTTGCTTGCTGGAAATCTTGCTGAAAATGTCCTCAGTTCCTCTGTTTTGCTGTGTGGGTTCGGGTGGGGTGTGTTAGCTCTGCTGTTTATTCACAATTTGTACATTATTCGTTGTCCTTTCCTACTGTACACAGTAAATATAGTTTGGTATTCTGTCTCGGCTCACACTGAACTCTGCATTTGAGGGCTAGGGCACACTGTCACACGTCAGTGTTTGTGGGGACCGTTCGGCAAGGCCATTAAGGAACTGTGACCTACACGCTAGTCACTGGAAGGTTCCTGCTCACCGATGGCCCCCTGCCCCTCTGCAGGTCACCAGTGCTGGGCTGGCATCTTCCCAGCCGGGAGGGCGTCCCCTCTCCTAACCGGGCCCTCCTGGTGAAGGGACCTGCACCCGCACGGGGAGGGAGGACCTTTGCTCTTCCTCTGGGGTTCCACGTGTAAAAGAGGGCGGGTCTTGGAGGCTGTGAGTCTGGACGTTAGTCCGGGGCCTCTCCGCTGTTCCTGGTGCTGGCATGGGAGTGTTTTCCGCTTGCAACTGACAGCCTACTCGTTTATCTGCCTTAAAGCTGGAGTGAACTGATTCTAATTTGGCTTTAAGAATTTCCCAGTATACCGTGTTGTGACAACATCGGGGTTGAAAGTGGGCTTTTGTAGTTAGTCCGTCAGTTGAGTGAGCACAAGTTGAAAGATCAAGGGCAGCCTCAGAAACAGCACTTGACCCACTGGCACCCACGAGTGTGTGCACAGTGCAAAGAGGGGGTTTGCCAGAGAGCCAGGGAAGGGCTGCTGACACCTGGCAGGGAGCCCCTGCACCCGTCTGAGGAGAGGGCTGCGAGCCAGGTGCCTGAGTCAGAACAGTGGCCAGTTCACGTGGGTACATTGAAACAGTGCCGCTGGAACTTCCACTCACAGCACCTGACAGTGGAACAAACGGGATGTGCTCTGGAGGTTGTCTTTTATCTTAGAAATTTATGCAAATTGTGCATTTGGAATAACACATCTGTTGTTGGTACTAGTTTTTTTAAAAATATTAAATTACATGAAGCTAACTCCCAGAATTTTTGGGTTAAATTGATGCTTCAGGAGGAGCTAGGCCCTATTTATCCTGTTTGTTACCTGTGCCTAGGGTTCCAACTGGAACTTTCCCAGTTTTAGCAATGAAAGGGCCACGCCCAAGGAACCTCCTTAGTCCCAAGCAAACTGGGTTGTCACCTTAGCTGTGCTACACAAGTGCACAGCTGGAGAAGCAGGAGGTTATTAAAGCCGTACCATGTAACTTAGGTTAAGCTGTGAGACCCCTTTTATACCTTAGAACTTTAGTTGCCAAAAAATAAGACACTAATTTTATTCTGTGCTGTCGGCCTCCCAGGGTGTGTTGCTTAGGAAAACCACTAAATATTACACACGTGCTCCTCAGAGCCCTTGGGCCCCCAGTACCAAGTGATGCAAGCAGGGAGCTGCCAGATTTAGCAAATAAAAACACATGAGCAGGCGTGGTGGTGTGCCCGCAGCCCCAGCTACTTGGGAGGCTGAGGTGGAACTCCTGGGCTCAAGTTCAAGTCCAGCCTGGGCAACAGCGACCCCATCTCTAAAAAAAAAATATATATATATATATATACACACGCACACATACATACATAAATAAATAAAAATACAGGATGCCCAGTTAAACTTGAGTTTCAGATGAAGGACTGACAACCGTGAGGAGGAAGAAGTGTGGCAGAGGTCCTGGTTTTCTGAAGATAAGGCCGTTGTACCAGCCACGTTGAGGTGAGAGAAACTTCCATTATGTTTAAACAGCACGTATTTTTGGATTTTTGTCACTCGAAGGTGAAACTAATCCTGATACAAGCTGTAAACCACATTTCTGAAAATAATAATTGAAGAACACAGTGCTCTACGATGAGTAAGGCAATGTCTGGAAAAGATTGATGCGATTAAGAAAACAGCAAGCATCTGCTGGGCTCCATTCTTTTGAGCATCACAGTATTGGCAACGATGCTTTTACGACCCACATTTTCCATACTTGGAAAAGAGGAGCTGTTTTCCTGGAGTAGCAGTGGGCACTGACCGATTTGGGGGTGTGGGGTGCAGTCTCACAGAGGAGAGGGCAGCTCTGGAACGGGGAAGGAAACTCCACGAGTATTTCCACAAACCAATTACTCTTTGAAAGTGTCTTGAAGGACCATGTCATTTTTATAAATCACTGGTCATTTGAAAAAAGCGTTGGACTGAAAATTTGAAATTTAGGAAATTTTCCTACAGTATGCATATTTGTGCGGTTCACACTGTTAGATTTCGTTCCATTCGACAGATACTCAGGGAGAGCATGCCGTGGCCGGGCACTGAGGCTGCACCCAGCGACACATCAGAATCAAAGACCCCTGCTGTCGTGGAGTATGTTTTCTGGTTAGAGGAGATAATAAAGTTCCCAAGTTAATAAAGCTCAGGTAATGAAAATAAAAAATGAAAAAAATAAAAGACAACAAATACAGATAAATTATACAGTGTGCTAGTGAATTCTGTAGCATAGTATTTTGGGTAAGTGCTGTGGGGAAAAATGAAAAGCGGGGTGCGGGTGGCCACGCGGAAGGGGTGCGGGGACGGTACAGGAGGGCGGCTTGGGGTGGGGCCCAGGCAGAGCAAAGGCCACTGTCCACCCGGCTCTGCTCCGAGTAAAATGGGGAGCGGGGATGTTACTATGACCTGATTCATCTTTTAAGTGGATCATCTGGAATGTTGGAAACAAAGGAGGGGAGAGGAGGAGGCAACAAATTAAGAGGCTGTCGCAACAACCCTGGCAAGCAAGGAGAGCGACTTTGTGCAAGGTGCGTGTGTCCTCGCCGGGCACGCGCAGCACTCCAGGTGGTACCTCCCTGGAGTCAGTAAGGAGCACGGACCCAGCACCGACGGGCTCGCTCCATGGCGGGGGGCTGGAGAAGACGGGGGGGGGGCCCTCGGCGGGCCTGGCGGACGGGGTCTCCCCACTGTTAGGTCCCAAGCCGAGGGAGACAAGCCTCAGGTGTAGTAAACGCTGTTTACGTGAGCACCTGGGTGCAGGTGGCTGGAGGCCGAGAAGAGCGTCCAGGCGAGAAAGGGGAGCGCGGTGGCCTCTACAGGGGGTTTCGGGGAGGGGGCGTGAGCAGCTGGGCCACAACAGCTGTAATAAATTCCTTTCGAACCACCAACTTCCGAGACCCCTGCAGGGACGGGGCGGGCCAGGAACGCAGGCTCAGCTGCTGCATCTCCGCAGGGTCTGGCCGAAGTCTGGGGAGGTGAGTTTTCCCCAACGTCACCCTCCCTGCCCGACCTGCGCCGCCCTCGTGGTCGCAGCCGGACTTCAACTCCGTTCTCCCGGGCTCCGCGGCCGTCCCGCGGGCCTTACGGTCACTAGGGTTCCACTGCCGCACTCCGTCCTCCGCGCACTTCCCGGTGCCCACCTGAGCAAACCAAGCACCGCGGCTCGCCCACGAGAAGGTTCTGGAACCCGAACTACCGCTGAGTCGCACTAACAAGGAGTGAAAGCGCTACGACCACCAACTTGGTCACTTTTTCGAGCCTGAAACCTGAGCAGGGGCGTCGGGGCGCTCGGTGCGAGCCTGCCGCGGCCGTCCGGGGGTCCGGGCTCCGGCGCAGCCCCCTCCCCGGTGCCGCCCGCCCGCCCACGGGCAGTGAGCGGACACACTCGCCCGGCCGAAGCCTCCACAAGACCCGGGGCCTGAGGCCTCCGGAGTTGCCGGGACCGCGCCAACCCGGGCCAGGCCCTCGGCCGTCAGCTTTGCTCCCGTCGCCCGCGCGCACACCGCGGCGACCGCGCATGCGCTCCGCGCCACGCCCCGGAGAGGCTTCTGTGCGCGCGACGGCGACCCGGAAGCAGCCCCCGGCGTCGGGGCGAGAGCGACGGGCGCGGATGAGGCGAAGCCGCCAGGCGCAGCTGTTGCCGGGCCATGGCGGGGACGGCGCTCAAGAGGCTGATGGCCGAGTACAAACGTGAGTTCGGGGGCCCCGCTCGGGCGGCGGGGCTCGGGCTCGGACCCCGGCGCGTCCCGGCGTCCGCCGTGCGCCCCGCGGTGGAGCCGGCCGGCGGCCCTGCCTGCCTGCCGGGTGTGAGCCGCGGCCCCGCCTGCGCGTCCCGGCTCGGGCCGAGTGGACTTGGTTCCGGCCCGCGGGAGTCACAATGGGGAGCCCGCTCTGTGCGCTCTCCCGTGGCCGCTGCCTCCTCTGCGATGTGTAAACTGGAAAGAGAAGCCCTCGAGAAAAAAAGACGCTAGCACTATGTTAGTTTAGAATGCTTAAACGATTAAATGAGATCTTTGAGGTTTTTTGCTTTGCTTTTTTGGTGGTGTTTTCTTGACTCCTCTGGTCATAGAGGACTCCGAATTGTGTAGCCCGCGAACGTGCAGTGAGAGGCGGGGGAGGAAAGCCTGACTCGCCTACCGAGAAGTTACGCAGAGGAGAGGGGAGTGTTTGCGTCAAAAGCGGAAACGCTCATTGTGATCAGATTGAGGCGAAAGGTCAGATTTTGGCTTTCTCTCTAATAAGGGAACAGGGTTTTTGAACAGTGCCACCTGTCACTCTTCCTAGGTAGTGTTCAGAAAACGCGTTCGTGTTTTCCTAGCCAGTAAATGTTTCTGTTATCTGGGGAAAGCAAAGGGAAAAATGAGAAGCTAGGAACACTTGGCACCCATCCTGTTACAATGAATTCTTATTTTGAAGAGTTGCTGTGAGAAGTTTTGGGATGCCATTGTGTTTGAAATTGCTGGAAACCTGATTTGCTGGTGGAGACAAGACGGTAGCTGGATTGTGGTTAAGAGCGGGATCCTGGAGCCGAAGACCTGTCCTCAGACGGTGCCTCTGCTTATTAGCTCTTTGACCTTGGCCTCCTCTCTTATTAACCTCTGCAGTATCCTCATCTGCAAAGATTAAAGTTGTCACTGCAAGTGAAGAGCTTAGTGAGATACCTGATGTGCAAACCAAAGTGTTACAAATACACGCTCTTAGCCTTTCTCCCGGTATTTGCAGGGATTGGTGTCAGGACCCCCGTGGTTACTAAAATCCATGCATACTCAAAGTCCCTGATGTGAAATGGCATAGTATTTGCGTATAACCTATGACATCCTCCCCAACCTTGAAGTCATCTCTAGATTACTTATAATTCCTAATACAATGTAAATGCCCTGTAAATAGTAGCTATACTGTACTTTTTTTACTTGTATTATTTTTTATTGTTGCACTGTCATTTTTTATTTTTTCCAAATATTGATGCAAGGTTGGTTGAATCCGTGGATGCAGAACCTGTGGCTAGGGAGGGCCTGCTGTAAATGCTCAAATGATGCTTGCCACCTCGTGTCCTCTAAAGTAGGGACATACAGACATACCTCATTTACTGTGCTTTGCTTCATTGTACTTCACAGATACTGTGTTTTTTACCATTCAAAGATTTGTGGCAACGCTGAGTTGACAAATCTTAGTGGCACTATTTTTCCAACAGCATGCATTACTTTGTGTCTCTGTTTCATATTTCGATAGTTCTTGCAATATTCCAAACTTTATTATTATGATGGTGCTCTGAGATAAGTGATCTTTGATGTTACCATTGGAATTGTTTTGGGGCGCCACAAACTTCACCCATATAAGATGGTCAACTTAGTCGATAAATGTGTGTGTTCTGACTGCTTTGCTGACCTGTCATTCCCCTCTCTCCCTCTCCTCAGGCCTCCCTATTCCCTGAGACGCAACAATATAGAAATTAACCCAATTAATAACCCTACGGTGGGCTCTAAGTGTTAAAGTGAGAGGAAGAGTTACACGCCACTCACTGTGATTCAAAAGCTAGAAATGAGTCAGCTTAGTGAGGAAGGCATGTTGAAAGCTGAGATAGGCCAAAAGCTAGGCCTCTTGCACCAATCAGCCAAGTTGTGAATGCAAAGGAAAAGTTCCTAAAGAAAATTAAAAGTGCTACCCCAGTGAACACATGAATGATACGAAAGTGACACAGTCTTATTGTTGGTGTGGAGAAAGTTCAAGTGGTCTGAACAGAAGATCAAACCAGCCACAACATTCCCTTAAGGCAAAACCTAATTCAGAGCAAGGCCTTAACTTTCTTAAAATCTGTGAAGGCTGAGAGAGGTGAGGAAGCTACAGAAGAAAAGGTGGAAGTTAGCAGAGGTTAGTTCATGAGGTTGAAGGAAAGAAGCTATCTCCCTAACGTAAACATACAAGGTAAAGCAGCAAGTTATCCAGAAGATCTGGCTAAGGTCATCGATGAAGGTGGCCACACTGAATAACAGATTTTCCATGTAAACAGAACAGCCTTTTACAGTGCTGGAAGAAGATGCCGTCCAGGACTTTCATAGCTAAAGAGAAGTCAATGCCTGGCTTCAAAGCTTCAAAGGACAGGCTGACTGTCTTGTTAGGGGTTAATACAGCTGGTGACTATAAGGTGAAGCCAGTGCACCTCTATTATCCTGAAAATACTAGGGTCCTTAAGAATTATGCTAAATCTACTCTGCTTGTACTCTAGAAATGGAACAACAAAGCCTGTTGACAGCACATCTATTTACAGCATGGTTTAGTGAATATATTAAGCCCACTGTTGAGACATTTCTTTCAAAATATTAGCGCTCATTGACAATGCACCTCGTCATGCAAGAGCTCTAATGGAAATGTTTAAGGAGATGAAAGTTGTTTTTATGCCTGCTAGCATGGATCAAAGAATAATTTTGACTTTCAAGTCTTATTATTTAAGAGAGAACATTTTATACGGCTGTAGCTGCCATAGATTGTGATTCCTCTGATGTATTAATGTCTGGGCAAAGTAAATTGAAAACCCTCTGGAGAGGGCTTACTATTCTAGATGTCTTTAAGAACATTTGTGATTTGTGGGAGGTCAAAATACCAACATTAACAGGAGTTTCAACCCTCATGGATGACTTTGAGAGGAGTTCAAGACTTCGCTGGAAGAAATGGCTGCATACGTGGTAGATACGGCAAGAGAAGTGGAACCTGCACATGTGACTGGATCGCTGCAGTCTTGTGATAAACCTGTAACAGCTGAGGAGTCGATTCTTATGCGTGAACAAAGTGGTTTCTTGAGGTGGAATCTACTCCTGATGAAGATGCTGTAAACATGGTTGAAATGACAACAAAGAATTTAGAACGTTCTATGAACTTAGTTGATAAAGCAGTGGCAGGGATTGAGTCCAATACTGAAAGAAGTTCTGCTGAAGGTAAAATGCTGTTAAACGGCATTGCATGCTACAGAGAAATCTTTTGTGCAAGTAAGAGTCAGTTGGTGGGGCAAACTTCATTGTTGTCTTATTTTAAGAAACTGGCCAGGCCTGGTGGCTCAAGCCTGTACTCAGCGTTTTGGGAGGCCAAGGCGGGAGGATCACTTGAGCCCAGGAATTTGAGACCAGCCTGGGCAACATAATGAGACCCCACCTCTACAAAAAGTTTTTTAAAAATTTAGTTGGG
>NW_012149718.1:1750868-1798574 GCF_000956105.1 Propithecus coquereli
GTTGTTTTACAATGATCCTTGACTATGAACTAAGTAACGAGGGTGGCATCAGTCTAAGGTCGATGAGGCACTTGCTGGGCAGATGTCCTCATAGAAGTATCTTTGTACGAGGTTGTGGTTTTGGCAGTCTTTTGTGATAGTTTCTGTTATCAGGTAGTCGTGTGTGAGGACCCCCCCTTTCAAGGCCTTGCTTGGCTCCGTTTGTCAGGGTTTGGCAGATGTGTCTCCATGTCGATGCTGGCAGCTTTCACCCCCTGAACAGAGCTTTGGATATGGGGGGGCTGTTACCTCTGTCTCCTCACGGGAAACCTGGCTGGGTGTCAGGCATGTGAACTCCTTCCAGTTTTTGGCATCATGGTCTGTGTTTCTGTCTCTGTTTCAGTTTTTTTTAAGCCCTGTTTCTAGACTGAGCAGGCATTTTCTCATTTTTATGGAGAAGGAAACTGTGAAGCCCCTGCGTAGGGAATTAAGTTCAGGCTGCTGCTTCAGGCCAGTCTTTGCATTGTTGGACTTGTATTTCCTAAGGATATTTACATTAGCAGAGATTTTTTTCCTCCTTTTACCATCCTTACGAAAGCCTCATCCGTTATTACAACCACATTGTCACTTAGTTTGTAGTAGTAAAACTTCAGTAATGGCTGACTTCCGAAGCTGCTGTGTCGTGCGTGTCAACGTATGTGTTTTAGAGTATGTGTGGAAGGTGGGACTCTGAAGGTGCGTCCCTGAGATCCGGTGCCCTGATTATTCACACACTAGCACTGTGCGGAGCGACTTGGGAGGTGTAATTAAGGTTACTCATCAGCTGACCTTAAGAGAGGGGGATTGTCTGGGTGGATCTAATAATCCCATGAGGCCCAAAAGCAGGAGGTGAAGGTGAGAGAGGGTCAGAAGAGATTTCAAGTGTGACAAGTCACCACCTGCCATGCTAGCTGTGGAGATGGAAGGAGGGGCCGCGAGCTAAGGAAGTCAGGCTGCGTCAGAAAGCTGAGAACGACCCCAGGAGCCTCAGTCCTGCAGCTGCCAACAACCTCAGTGAATTCGGAGCAGCAGCACCTGCCAGCCCCTTGATTTTGGCCTTGTGAGCCTCAGAACCAGCTGGCCCGTGCTGCGCCCGGACTTCTGACACATGGAAACTGTGAGAGCATCGACAGTTACCGCTTTAAGCCACTAAGTTTGTGCTGATTTGTTAGAACAGCAATAGAATGAATACGGTGTGTTATTAAGGGGATTTTTTTTCTGTATCTTAGTAATGTGATGAAATTCCAGTCAGTGTTTTTTGTGTCTTTTCATCTAGTTTGTCCTCCTAATGCATTTTAAACTATCACATCCCAGTGTAAAGGTAGGCTTTACAGGATGCCTCTCTGTGTGAAATGGGGTTGAGATAGATTTGGATAGATGTTCAGGCAGACTTTATCTTATTTGGGAATACTAAATAGAACTGCAGAAATTTAGAGGTGGTAGGACCTCAGGTATGATTCTGTTCAGCCTCCCTAATTTTATAGATTTTGCAGGAAGTTGAGTAACAGGCAAAATGATTTGCCTGGGTTCAGAAAACTGGGGGAAAAAGAGAGCCAGGAAAGAACCCAGATATTCCAAACTGCTGTCTTGTCTTGATGTTTTATCTTTACACATGGTGCAGCCTTTCCCAGGCGTGTCAGAGGTAGATCAGGTGTGAGTGTCCTGGGGCTGCCATTCATGTGCCACCCACAGGGGGCTTAACACAACAGAAATGCTCCCTCACAGCTCTGGCCAGAGTCCAAAATCAAGGTGTGAGCAGCATCACACTCCCTCTTTGGGCACTAGGGGAGAGGCCTTCCTCGCCTCGTCCAGCTTCTGGTGGTCGCCAGCGTCCTTGGCATTCCTCGGAGTTCCTTGGCTTGTGTAGCATAACTTCAGTCTCTGCTTCCATCTTCCCTCTGTGTGTTGCTGTTCAAATTTCCCTCTTACAAGAAAACCAGAGGCTGGGCACGGTGGCGCACACCTGTAATCCCAGCACTTTGGGAGGCTGGGGCAGGAGGATCTCTTGAGCCCAGGAATTCGAGGTTATAGCGAGTTGTGATCGCGCCACTGCACTCCAGCCTGTGTGACACAGCGAGACCTCGTCTCTTAAAAAGTGTAGATGAAGTGAAGAGTTGAGATGTCCCCATTTGACAGCCAACACAGTCATTAGTTTAGGGCCCGCCCAATTGGCAAGCCCTCATCTTAACTTGATCACATTACTTCTGCAAAGACCCCATTTCCAAATAAGGTCATGTTCACAGGTCTGGGTGGACTTGAATTCTGAGAGGACACTATTTAACCCAGCACAGTAGCTATTCGGTCATTAAATATGAAACATCCGATTTCGAATCGAAAGTGTAGTTTATTATAGCTCTAACAAGAAGTGGTACAATTAATCAAAGTATGCACCTGAACTACCGAAACTGTTTAGCCATCTTAAGGGTAGCTTGTTTATGCCAGCAGCAGAGAAGCCTGGAGAGCGAGTGGTGATGAAGTCGAGAAAGGCGTTTTCCACAGCTTGTTAGAATTGAATATATTTCTTTGCAAGAAGTGGTCCAAAGCCTGGAAGAAGTGGTAGTCAGCTGGGGCCAGGTCTGGTCAATACGGTGGATGACAGAAAGTTTCCAAGTCCAGCCTTTGTAGTTTGAGCAGTGTTGTTTGTGTGACATGTCGTCGACCATTGTCTTGGAAGAGGATTGGCCTGTCTCTAGTGACCAATCTTGGCTGCTTAATCGCAAGCATCCTCATCATTTCGTCCAAAGGTTGCAGTAGACACCTACCGTAATCTGTTGACCAGGTTTCATGAAGCTGTAGTGGATAATACCAGCGCTGGACCACCAGACACACACCATGAGCTTTTTTTAATGACTGTTGGGTTTTGGACTGTGTTTCGGCACTTCACCTTTTCCATTGTGCCAAACACTTGCGATTGACAAAAAGAATCCGTTTTTCATCACACATAACAATATGATGTAGAAGTGGTTCCTTTGTGTTGTGACAGCAAAAAAAGGCAAGCTTCAAGATGATTTCTCTTCTGACATTCGTTTAATTCATGCGGAACCCATCTATCCAGCTTCTTTATCTTGCCGATTTGTTTCAAGTGGTCCAATGTCATTGGAATAGTTACGTCAAACCTTGCTGCTAATTCACGCGTAGGTTGAGACGGATTCGCTTCCACTACAGCTTTCAGCTCATCATTATCCACCTTGGTCTCAGGGCGCCCATGTGGCTCATTTTCAAGATCAAAATGACCAGAGAGGAACTTCTCAAACCATCGACGTACTGTGTGTTCATTAGCTACATCCTTCCCATACACTTAATTGATATTTTAGGTTTTAGGGCTGACCCTAAAAAAAAAAAAAAGATATTTCGAGCTGTCTGTGCTGTATTGGTTCCGTGATGGAACTCGTATTTGAAAATAACTTGAATTTTTGACTTATCCATGATTTCACAAAAATTGTTCTAAAAAAATTAGGTGATCACAAGCCAAACCGTGCATTTGAAAGAATGAGGATGTACCTTCACAGTAAAAATAAAACAAAAAGTGTCAAAGTGAAATGTCAGAGATATCAAGTAAAGGAAATCAGAGATTCCACACTTAATAACCTAGGTAATAGGAGCTTGAAACTTAGGTGTCTCAGAGGCCTGCTCTTCCCCACTGCCGTTGCTCCTGCAGCCTCCCCCCCTCAACCGTGGCAGCCTCATGCTCCCGGTTATGTGGGTTAAAAACTTCAGAACATCCTTGCTACCTCTCTTTGATACCCACATGTAATCCGTTGTCCTCTCTGCAGACTGCATGCCAGCGTCCCCACTCCCTGCTCACCCAAGCCACTGTCACCTCTGGCCTAACTTCCCGCCTGCCCCTCTTCCTCCTTCTCTAGCTGCATTTTCTTCTGCTCTCAGCGTCACTGTAAAAACCTGAGACCTTGGTGGCCAGTGAGGCTCTGCGTGCTCTGCCTTGGCACTGCAACCTCTTTGGCCTCGTGATTGTCCCCCAGCCCTCAAGGTGTGGTGACACTTTCCTTCCCTGGCTGGCTTCACCACCGCGCCTGCCCTTTTCAGGGAGGGGTCCTCCCTGAACCACCTGACCCAGTCTGTCCTTCCCGTGACCGTCTGCTTTCCCTGTACTTGCCTCTTTTTGGTTTAAAAAAAAAATTTATCGTAAAGTATATTGTATGTGTAAAAGTATATAAAAGTGTATGTTCAGATTAAATAATAATAAAATGACTGTGTCCGTGATACTCAGATAGAACATTAACTTAGAAATCTTTGTCCTTCTGCCGCTACCACCAGAAGTTACTGCCCTTCTGAATTTTGTGTCGATCTTTCTTTACCTATTTCTCAACAACATACCGTTCTCTTTACCTGTTTTTGAACTTAACTGAAATGGAATTGCACAACTGCAAATCAGATCTTTTGCTCAGCCTTGTTTCTGAGATTTGTTTATGTTGAAGCATGTACAATCACGTGTCCCTTGACGACAGGGGTACGTTCTGAGAAATGCTGAGAAATACGTCGTTTGGCGACTGCATCATCGCCTGAACATTGTAGAGTGTACTTACGCAAACCTAGATGGGCTAGCCTGTTGCTCCTAAGCCACAATCCCGTACGGCGTGCTACTGTTCTGACGACCGTAAGCCACTGCGACACAGATCACTAGGAGATAGGAGTGTTGCAGCTCTCTTTTAACGTTATGGGACCACCTTCGCATATGCGATCTGTCCTCTACTGAAATGTCATCACGCAGGGCGTGACTGTAGGTGTCGTTTGTTTTCACTGCTGAGTAGTATTGCACTTTACGAATCAGCCAACATTCATCCATTCCATTATTGGTAAACATTTAGACTATTTGCGATTTTTTATTTCTACAAATAATGCTGCTGTGAGCGTTGTTGAATATGTCTCGGTGCACATGCATGCAAGGTATACATTTCGGGTGTAATACAGGGTCACGGGGCACTCACATAATCAGCTTTACTGGATAATGCCAAGCTGTTTCTCTGTGTGGTTGTCTGGTGTATGTTACCGTCCACAGCAGCAAAGAGTTCCCCTTGCTTGTAACGTTCACAGACACCTTGGTGGTATGCAGTGTTTCATTTTCCTGGTCCGATGGGCGTGGCATGGTGTCTTGAGGTCTTCTCGTGGACCTCCGTGATGATGAGTGGGGCCGAGCATCCTTTCCTGTCCTGTGTATGGGCCATCTGTAGCTTTTCCTTTGTGAAATGTCTGGTCATGCCTTACCAGTTTTATATGAGTTGTCTGGCTTTTTCTCATTGACTTGCAGGAGTTCTTTATGTGTTCCCTGTCCCTTTGCATATCCCTAATCCCGCGTTGGTGATGTGTGTTACAACTGTTTTACCCGTTTGTGCTTTGTCTTTTTAGCCTTTGTGGTGTCTTTCTTTCACCACCACCTTTAAAAAAAGTAGCTTTGCGGCATTGCACACAGTAAACGGACATAGTATTTCAAGTGTGCAATCTGACGCATTTTGATGGATGTGCATTCCTGCAAAACGCAGTCAAGGTGACGGATACATCCCCCATCCCCTGAAGCTGCCCTCTGTGTCCCCGTTCCCAGGCAGTAGCTGGTCTTTCCTTAGGTAGATTGTTTTGCATTTTCTTTCCTGAGACTTCTCTCACTCGGCATGAGTGCACTTGGATTCATCCGTGTCGCTGCTTGCATCAGTAGTAGTTCGGTCCTTTTTCTTGCAGAGTAGTAATTCCATTGTGTGGATAGGCCACAGTTTGTTTACATGGTTACCTGTTGATGGACACTTGGGTTGTTTTCGGTTCTTGGCTTTTACAATAAACCTGCTATGAACATTTGTGTACATGTCTTTCTGTGGATACAGGCTCTCATTCCTCTTGTGTAAATACTTGGGTCACATGTGAAGTGTGTTTAATTTTTAAAGAAACCACCAGGCTCTTTTCCCAAGTGGTTGTACCACGTCGCATTGCTGCTAGCAGCATATGAAGAGTTCCAGTTGCCCACCTCCTTGCTGACACTTAGTATGGTTAGTTTTTAAAATGCTAACCGTTCTATTGGGTGTGCAGCGGTATCTTATTGTGGTTTTAATTTGCATTTCCCTAATGACTAGTGATGTTGAGCATCATTTTATGTGTTTATTTACCATCCATGTCTTTTTTGATGAAATGTCTTGAGTCTGCTCAGTTTTTAATTGTGTTGATTTTCTTGTTGTAAGAGTTTATTATGTAATGTGGACGCAAAGTCTTTTGTTGGATATTTGTCTTGTAAATATTCATCCTGCAGCTTTCCTTTTTTTTTTTATTGTGGTAAACACATAGTGCTACCCTCTTAACAGTTTCAAAGTGTACATTATAGTATTAACTGTGTGCTCATTGTTGTACAGCAGATCTGTAGGACTTTATCTGTGTGACCGAAACTATGCCCATTGAACAATGCCTCATGTGGCCTTTTAATATTTATGATGGTGCCTTTTAAAGAGAACGGTTTTTTTTTTTTTTAAATTTTGATGAGGTCCAATTTATTGACTTTTAAAATAGTTGGCTTTTGTGTATTTAAGAAATCATTGCCAAATGTCAGATCACTAAGATTTTCTCCTATGATTTCTTCTAGATGATTTATACTTTTAGCTCTTAATATTTAGATCTGTGATCTGCATCAAGTAAAGGTTTATATATGATGCAACATAAAGGTCAAAGTCTATTTGCAGATTATTTGCAACTGCAATCCAGTTCGAATGCTGTATTAGTTAGCTAGGGCTACAGCACCACAAACTGCGAGGCTTCACCAAAGAAATCTATTTCCCCACACTCCTGGAGGCTGGACGTCCCAGGTCCAGGTGTGGCCGGGCTGGTTTTCTCTGGCGCCCTTGTCCTCTGTGCTTCTCTGTTCTAATCTCCTCTTAGGAGGACACCAGTCAGAGTGGACCAGGGCCCACTCTGATGACCTCATGGAATCTTTATTACCTCTTTAAAGACCTTAGTTACACACTTTTCTCAGCCTTGCTTTTTTCATGTAATATGTCCTGGAGTTCATTCTACACTAGCACGTAGAGGTATTTACAGCCGCAAAGTACTGCGTTGGTAAATTGTCGTAATTTGATGGGTCCCTACTGATAGACATTTGGGTCCTTTCCAGTTTTTTGCTATTACAAATAATCCTGAAGTAAATAGCCTTATGCATATGTCTTTTCTTATTTTTGTCAGTGTATCTATGGGATAGATTCCCAGAAATGGGATTGCTGGGTCAAAGGTTGAATTTATATTTCATTTTGCATGGAGGCAATTTTTAAGCCACAATTTTAAGAAAAATAAGTTTTTAACAAATTAGCGTTCTCAAGGAATCAGTGGCAAGGAGTGGTCTTTGAAAATTTCTCTGATATTAAGATCTGTTTCTTTTTTCGAACTTGTTCTTATCAGTGAACATACGAAACCATATATGGCTTTTTGTGTGTATGTTTGGGGAAGAAAGTGCAGTCCAGAAACATTCCCTCCATTCTCCGAACTAACTTCCTGCAGTTCTCTGTTGACCAGCAGAGGCTGCTGTTGAATCACGATGCTGCTGGGAGGGCCGCGCACGCCGGGCAGCCCTCCGCCTCGCCTCGGAGAAAGAAGAGCAGGTCCTGAGCTGCAGTTTTTAGACCACCCTCTCCCTCTCCCTGCGGGGGGCTGTCACGGGGGAGGTGCCAAAGGGGAACTCCAAGTGCAGGATCGGGCCAGCTCTTCTTGGCACAGACTCCTCCCGATGGCCCCATGAAAGCGATGAGTAGAACTCTTCTGTATTTTGTTCCTAGGCAGCCTACTGTGTTTCCCCTGCTCCTGCCCATTAAGCAGTTTAAAATCCATCTGCCTTAGTCTGTTACTTTTTCTCATAATAGGTGATTTGACTTTAGACACAAAACCTGGGCATTTCAGATGATTGGGTGTATAGAGCCTGGCAAATTGGGTTCTTTGGTTATTTCTCCCAGTCCACTCCGCAGGAGGAGATATAAAGGGAGACCATCAAGGTGTATCATGTGAAATCCAAGGGTCTTAGCCTTCCTGACACTTGACCTCATTCACCTTTGATTCTTCCCTCCTTGAAATAAGTGAATGCACTTGGCTTTTGGGGTCAGCACTCTTCGTTTGTCCTGCTTTGCTGGCATCTCCTTAATGTCTCTTGCTGTCTCTTTCCTCTCCTCGGTGTTAGCGTACCCTTGGTAATAGCGCTCCGCTGTCTTCTGCACCTTTGTTCCTGCATCAGCGTTTCTCAACATACGTGACTACAGCTGTGAAATCGTTTTTCTTTGTGTGCGCCTTGTTTGTGGCAGGATGTTGAGCATTTCTGGCCCCTTTCAACTGAATGGCAGTAGCATTCCCCAATCACTGTGGATGCCAAAAAATGACGCCCTGTATCTCCAAATATTTCCCGGGAAATACTGCTCAAGAGGGGCCCAGCCAGTCCCCAGGGGTTACGTGTGTTTGATGCAAAAAACTCCCAAATTTATATCTCCAATGTCAGTCTTTCCTTTGAGCTTCAGACTCACTTTTCCAACCACCTGCCTGTCATCTTTGCTTGTCTGTGTACTACACATCTCAGCCTTAATGTATGTTTAAATTAGAACTGCTGGCTTTCCCTTTAACTTGCTCCTCCTCCCTTTCCATCCTAGTGTATCACCGTTTACTCAGTTGTTTGGGTTGAAAACCTGGGACCATTCTTCTTCTCAAAGACCACATCTGCTTCAGCAAGCCTGCATCCCCCCTGCAGAGTAGACCACATCGTACCACTTGTACAGTTGCCGCTCTGGTCCAAGCCACCTGCCTGTTGCAGCACAACTTTTAAAACTGTTCATTAGCATGAAATATAACTGACGTAAAGAAAAGTTCAGAGAAAGACATGTTCAGCTGAGTGAGTTAACACAGAGACATCACTGCCCAGGTGCAGGGAAGTCATCAGCTTCAGAGAGAGCAGCACTGTGCCCCCAACCCCAAGGTGGCGCTGTCCGTACTTATAGGAGCATTCCTGTCTTGCTTCTCTTCGTTTTTCCACAAAAGCATGCATTCTTCAATAGGATAATTTAGTGTTTCCTGTTTTTTTGTTTGTTTGTTTTTGAGACAGGATCTCACTCTGGTACCTGGGCTAGAGTGCAGTGGCATCATCACAGCTCACAACAACCTCAAACTCCTGGGCTCAAGCGATCCTCCTGGCTCAGCCTCCCAAGTAGCTGGGACTACAGGCATGTGCTGCCTTGCCTGGCTAATTTTTTAAAAATGTTTTGAAGAGATGGGGTCTTGGTATGTTGCTCAGGCTGGTCTCAAACTCCTGGGCTCAAGTGATCCTCCTGCCTTGGCCTCCCAAAGTGCTGGGATTACAGGCAGGAACCACAGTGCCCGGCCTGTTTTTGAACTATCTGTAAATGTAATTTTGTATTATGTATTCTTTTAGGTTTGGCTTCTTTTGCACAACATTATATATTGCATGTAGCGGTGGGTTATTTATTTTCATTTTGTTCCATTGTATTAATATGAATACCACAATGTATTGATCTCTTGTGGATGTTTGGGTTCTTTTCCGTTTTCTAGCTATTACTAATAATGCTGCTGTGAGGAGTCTTAGGCATGTCTTGGGTGCCCGTGTGTGCAGCGTTGCCGTTGAGGAGAGACTGCTCAGAGGAACTGCTGAGACAGAGTACGTGATAACCACAGTCTTCCAGAGTGGTTAAACCAATTTGTACTCCACCAGCAAAAGTGTTCCTGTCCCTTCGCATCCTTGCAGATACTTGCTCCTGTCTGTATTCTGCACTTTGATTTATTAGGTTGTTCGTGTGGGTGTAGTAGTATCTCATTGTGGCTTCGCTTCACATTTCCCCAGGATTAATGAGGCTGAGCACCTTGTCGTGTGTTTATGGGCCACTTAGGTGGTTTTTTTTTTTGTGTGTGAAGTACCTGTTCAAGTCTCTTGCACATTTTTCTTTTGGGTTGTTTATATTTTTAAAAATTGATTTGTAAGGCATTTTTTAGAAGTTCTGAGTATTAGCCTTTTGTTGGTTATATCTGTTGAAATTTCTTCTTCAGAGCTTATCTTTTCATTCTCTTAAAGATATCTTTTGACATCAGAATTTTAAATTTTAATGTTCTTAATTGTATCAGTCTTTGTGGTTAAATTTATCGACAGTCCTATTTAAGAAGTATTTATACTAAGAGCTTGAAGATACTCTCCAGTATTGTCCTCTAAGAGATTTATTGTTTTATATTTCATAAAACAGCTAAAATTAATTGGGGGGGTTAGCTTTATTGAGATAAAATTTACACACAATAAAATGTGCTGATTTCAAATACATAATCCTTTGGGCTTTGACCAGTATACAGTGTGTGCGGCCATGGTTATAGCCGTGACACAGGACGTTTCCATTGCCCGGAAGAGCTCCCTTGGCCCCCTCACGGTCCCTTCCCATTCTTTCTGGCTCCTGGCAACGTCTGATTTGCTTTCCATTACTGTAGATTTGCTTTTTCTTTTTTTTTTTCTTTTTTTTTTGAGACAGAGTCTCACTGTGTTGCCCGGGCTAGAGTAAGTGCCGTGGCGTCAGCTTAGCTCACAGCAACCTCAAACTCCTGGACTCAAGGGATCCTCCTGCCTCAGCCTCCTGAGTAGCTGAGACTACAGGCATGCGCCACCATGCCTGGCTAATTTTTTTCTATATATTTTTAGTTGTCCAATTAATTTCTTTCTATTTTTAGTAGAGACGGGGTCTTGCTCTTGCTCAGGCTGGTCTCGAACTCCTGAGCTCAGACAATCCGCCCGCCTCGGCCTCCCAGAGAGCTAGGATTACAGGCGTGAGCCACCGCGCCTGGCCAAGATTTGCTTTTTCTACAGTTTGATATAAATAGAATCATACAATGGCCAGTATTTTGCACCAGGCTCCTTCCACTTAGTGTAATGCCTTGCGAGTCACGTATGTTGCATGGATCCATAGTCTGTTCCTTTTCATTGCTCAGTAATATTCCATTGTAGCCCTAGATACTTTTGTTCACTTTCCAGTTTATGGACATTCGGGTTGTTTCCAGTTTGGGGCTATTATAAATTTAGCTACTGTGAACATTCACATGTGAGTCTGCGGGGACATAAGACCCAGGAGATTGCTGGGTCATAGGGTGAGTGTGTGTTTAACTTTACTGGAAATGGTCAAGCTGTTTACCGAAGGGCAGCCAAAGCATTTGGCATTCCTGCCAGTGATGCATGAGAGATCTAATTGCTGAACTTGTCACCCGTGGTGTTGGGCAGTCTTTTTAATTGTACGCATTGTATTGTGACTAAATACAGGTATTTGTAACGTTAACAATATTCACCAGTATCTTACTGTGGTTTTAGTTTGCATTTCCCTCATGTCGAGCATCTTTTCATTGCTTATCTGCCTTCTGTTTAGTCGGTTCAGGCTACTGTAACAGAAATACCACAGACTGGGGTGGCGGGGGGAGTTAAACGACAAACGTTTATTGCTCACGATTCTGGGAACTGCTTGGACTTCTGGGAAGTCCAGGATCAAGGCTCTGGCACATCTCGTGTCCGATGAGGGCTCTTTTGCTGGTTTGCAGTTGGCTGTTTTCTCATCATATCTTCTCATGGCTGAGAGAGAAGTCGTCTCTCCTGTTTCTTCTTGGAAAGGCACGACGTCCCGCCACGAGGGCTCTCCCCTCACGGCCCAGGCGCCGCTCAGAGGCCCCGCCTCCCAGCGCCACGTATGTTGGGATTTCAGCATACGGATTCTGAGGGGACACAGACATGCCCACCATAGCACCGTCCCGTCTTTTTTGGCGAAGGGTCTGTTCAAATCTGTTGCCCCTCCCTCCTTTTTTCTTGTATGTGTTTTGATTTTTGTATGTGGTAAAAGCTTTAGTTTTTGGTCTTACAGATGAGCTCGTTAACTGAGAAGACTGCTCTTGCCTCTGCGGCAGGTGCTTTTGCAGCAGGCCGCGGGCTGTCGGCCTGGGGGCGCTGCTGGCGCTGTCTCCATCCTGGTGCTGGTGCTGAGTGACGCCGAGCCACACCACACGCCCTAATTACTGTGGCTCTCTGGGGGGTCCTGACAGCTCACAGATGGAGCTTTCTAGAGAGTGTCCCGGTTATTCCTGGTCATTGCATTTTTATGCATCTTTTAGGGTCACCTTGTCTACCACTTGGTTGAGTTTATGGTAAATTAAAAAAAATTACCTTGCCAAATTAAAAGAAGAAAACCTTCTGAGATCTTAACTGAGGTTGCATTGAATCTGTAGGTTCGGTTTGAGGAGGATTGATATTTTTGTAATACTGAGTTTTTAATCGATTCACATGATATAATCCCTATTTACTAAGGTCTTTTAAAACTTTTTGTTAATGTTTATGTTCTGTTAGAGACCTCGTAAGTCTGTCAAAGACTTTCTTCCAAGTGTTTTCTGTTATCAATGGTGTCTTTTTTTAGACTTTCATTTTCTTTCTTTTTTAAAATTTTTTTTATTTCAGGGTATTATGAGGGTACAAACATTTTGGTTACATTTTATGTATTTGCCTCACCCAAGCCAAGGTTAGAGGCATACCCTTCCCCTCTACAATGCTTCCCGTGTCCTTTAGTTGTGGGTTTACCCCCCCCATCCCCTCTAATCCCTGGAGAGTATTACTGCCATGTGATCACCCTAGTGTTGATCAGTTAGTACCAATTTGATGGCGAGTACAAGTGGAGCCCATTCTTCCGATCTTGTGGTGCCTCACTTCGAATAATGGGCTCAAGTTCAATCCAGGAAAATATAAGAAGTTCTAGATCACTGTTGTTTCTTATGATTGAGTAATATTCCATTGTACACATATACCAAATTTTAATAATCCACTCATGAATTGACAGGCACTTAGGTTGTTTCCACATCCTTGCTATAGTGAATTGTGCTGCCAGAAACATTGGGGTGCATAGACTTTCATTTTCTGACTTGCTAACACAGTCAGCCTCTGGGTCCAGGAGTTCTGATCTGTGGATTCAACCAACCATGGATTGAAAATACTAAAAAAAAAAAAAAAATTGTGTCTGTACTGAACACATACAGACTTTTTTCTTGTCATTATTCCCTAGATAACACAGTATAACAACTAGGTAGCATTTACATTATGTTAGGTATTGTAAGTACTCTAGAGACAAAGTGTAGAGGAGGAAGTCCACAGGTTATATGAGAATACTCTGCCATTTTAGATCAGGGACTTGCATGGATTTTGGTATCCACGGGAGATCGTGGGACTGATTGCCCATGAACACCAAGGGATGACTGTACAATTCAGTTAGGTATATTGACCGCATATTCAGCAACTTTGCCAAACTCACTTTTCTAGGTTATCTTTGCATTCTTTGGACTTTCTATGTGTATAAGCATAGCATTGTGAATAATGAGTTTTATTTCTTTTTCAGTCCTTATGCCTTGTATTTATTTGGCAGGGATTTATTAATTTTCTGTCTCTTTAAAGAGTCACCTTTTGGTTCCGTTGATCTTTTCTACATTCACGTACTATCTTACTGATTTCCCCAGCACTCTGCCCAAACAGGGAGTGCATTTCCGGCCTGTTCCTGACCCAGTGTCACCACCCTTCCTGCTGTGACTCTGCCGGCTCCTGTTCCCGCCTTTCCAAAATGCCCACAGGGCAGCTCATTCTGCAGCAGCCTCCGCCTCAGCAGGTGGAAAACTGAGAGGCCAAGAGCTGAAAGGGCACCTTGGGGCGGCTCTGGGTGGCGGAGCTGGGCCTCGGGTCTTCCACAACTGCTATCTCAAATTGCGGTTGACTCTTCTTGTTATTTTTATTTTCGGTGCTGAAGTCTGATGTTCTGTAGAATGTCAGGTCTGTGGGGGCTGACAGAGTTTGTAGAGGGGTAGTGAAGATCAACAGATAACTTACAACACTGTTTGTTATATTTGATAATGTTGAACTTTTGCAACCTCAGCTCTTGTTGATGCTTCTAGTCTGTTACGTTCAGAAAGGTTTGTGCCAACTCTTAAAGTGACAGTGCCACTCAGTTGGAAAATAACATACTGTGTTAGATTTATGAACTTTAATCAGAGTAACGGCAGGAGCATTTTGGAAAGACAGTATTTTGTTGGTGTAAAGAACTGTTCACATAGTTCTTTCACACATTTTCATCTGTTAATGTGTGAACTCTATAATTTATAGTCTCACGTACTTTGCAGACATGTTTTGTTAAAATGACAGTGTAACATTCATTGTTTAGTAATGGTTTTGCTTTTTATTTTACAGAATTAACACTGAATCCTCCAGAAGGAATTGTGGCAGGTGAGGTACAGATGCTAACATCCTTATCCTTTACTTTTAATTTCTAAAGTTGCCTTCAGAGTTAAAATGTGGAATTTTTCTTTCCCTACAGGCCCCATGAATGAAGAGAATTTTTTTGAATGGGAGGCATTGATCATGTAAGTTAATCATACGTGTATTGTTCTTAGGGCTTTATTGGAAATTAGACCTAAGAATCGCTTTAGCAGTGTGGCTGTGCTCACAAGCGTCACCTGGAAAAAAGTAGCTCTCGTACCTTCCAGGTCTCCTCTGGTCTGTTACTCTGAAAGCAGAAAACAACCTGAATATTGATCCAAAAGAAATGACAGTTTCCTTAGAATCAATGAAAGGTTTAATTATAAATATTACATATTTGTAGTTTTAAGATGGTAATTTTGGAATATTGTGTGGTCTTGGTGAGTTATCCTCAAAAACTGTGGGTGGCTTTGGCTTCCAGCCGTCCCTGGAAGTCCAGGGTTTTGGCAGTGAGAAAGGGTCCTCAGAGATGCCTGTCAGCCAACATGGGCCCTGCCCTGCCCTTAGGCCGGGACTTCTCTTCCTTCTCCTTTCCTGCATCGCCTCCCCCTGCCGCCTCTCCTTTCTCTGTTCGCCTTGTCTGGGCTTGTGGGCCTTGAGTTGCTTCTGACCCAAGACATGGCTAAGCTATAAGGTGAGCAGTGTGGTTCTAGATTTTGTGGCATTTAACTTGCAACGTGTTGCTTGGAAGGAGACGTGGACCCCAGTTCTAGAGTGTTCCGTAGCCCCGACTCAGGCCTTTTGCTTTTGTTCTTTCCATCTTAGACATGCAATTTTTAGCCACTCTTAGACTTAGTATATTTGCAACAATGTTAGATTAGGTAAAATTCAGGAAGTTGAAATTTATAATCAGTCTCTCAGTTTTCTCCTAGTGGATTAGTTCTTTTAGTTCACTAGAACGTCCCCAGGTTGGCTTTCGCAGGATTGAGAAGTGCTCCCGCGGGCTCTGGCCTGAGTTGAAGGCGCATCTTAAACTTCATCACACTTTGGAATTTCCCTGTCGCTAGCACCGCGTAGGTTCTCGTGCTCCGTGTGTTACTGTGAGAAACAAACTGCTGCTAAGTGCCGTCTGTGGAGGTTGGATGATGTATGAAAATTGATGTGAAAATGAGTCTTTTTGATAAGTAAAATGTTTTTTTTGAATCATCAATAAACACTATCCAAAGAAAGTACAGCAGGCCTGACGTTTCCTGATAATTTCGAGTACCCTGATTTCTTGGGCCTGTGGCACATGTTTTTCCTGTGTCTAAAGCTTTCTGAGTCGGTGTTGTACCTAACACGGTTTTCTGTCTTTCGCTCTAAGGAAGTTACAAGATGGGTGTGAAGCCTCACAGTTAGCGCTGTCCTCGCTAGTGGAGTGCTGCGCTCGCCCTTGTTGTCAGGGGCAGCCTTCTCGTATTTGTAGAGGCAGGAGATCATACGTATGAACTCACGTGTAGCCTGCTTGTTTCATCTACCGTGTCGTGTGTAAGTAGACACACCTGCACTCCACACACGGGTCCGTGGTTTGGAGGATGTCAGCTCGTGCGCATCCACAGTAGCTTTAGTTAGAAGCTCATTAAAGGAACAGTTGAGCCTTCCAATGTGGTTTTTAAAAAAACGTTCATTGTTAAAAATCTGTTAGGGCAACTATTACTAATTTTAGATAAACAGTGTAAAATTAAACCAATATTTTGAAAACCTATCTTAAAAAGTAATTAGAGCTATTTTTAGGTAGAGCACTTTGTGTTTGAATAAGGCTTTTGCATTTGTGTGGAATTCCCCTGCTTGAAGATCCTGGTGAGTGTGTGGGTTTTGAGGCCGTTTACAAATGTGCTTAAAACATCTCTGAGGGAATTAACTGTCCTCTCCACTGCTATTTTGGCAGACAGCTGACTGAGCTTTTACCCTCAGCGATAGGTTTTCTCCTCTCTCCTCATTCTTCGATGGTTTCCAGGGCCACTTCTGTACCCTGATACTTCTGAAAACCAGGCTCGCCTCTTGGAAGTCTCATGCTGTCAGCTCCTGCTGCCGTGCTGCCTTTGGGGCGGTGAAGAGAATGTCTTTTCAGATACTCGGGCAACACGTGCATCACCTTGTCTGAGGATGCAGGCGTGTCATGGGCAAACCCGAGTCTTCGCCCTGAAAGAACAGGGTCAAGGGACCGGGACATAGTACATAACAAAGGAGTAAATAGGAAGACTAAATAATAAGTTTGCCACAGGCCACATGTCTCGTTAACAGTGGGAAATAACTAATGCCTCCGAGGAGCTTAAGGTGAAGCCTGGGCACGTGGTCTGGCAGAGACAGAGGCCGGGGGTGTGGGCCCCCGTGGCTGTGTGTTGCAGGCATGGCCTTCTGGTCTGGGCCCAGTCACTTTGCCTCGCTGACCGTCGCTCGTTTGGACCAGACAGAGAGGCTCAGAGTCCTTTAGACAGAAAGCTTCAGGTCTCACCCAGCCCTAGGGTCCGTGGCCTGTGTGACCGTGTTGCCACTCAGCTGCAGTGTTGAGGGTGCAGCTGCAGAGGGCAGATGCCTCTTCCACTGGAGCACTCCTACAGGAGAGCAGGGGGGCCTTTGGGGGACACTGCTCAGCCTCCACGGCTGGACAGTGGCCTGTTGTCACCTGTCTAAACCGGTAGTTCTCGAGGCTATGGTAAAATAAGTAGGACCTTCTCCTTACTAAATGGTGACTGGGGACCCTTGATTGACTATACCCCCCGGCGCATGTGGGTCCAGGTTCTCCAGCTGGTGTACAGCAGCCCAAGGTTCCAGCCGTCCCAGGGCAGGCCTGCCAAGGGCCCTTCCCACGCGAGGCGCAGTCGTTACGACCATGGTAGCAATCCTTTACGTCAGACTTCTCATTGACTGAGGCTTGGCATGGAGTGTCTCTTGTCGGTATTGTGCTCTGTTAAAATAAATGTATTAAAATAGATGTTTGTCATTTGTATTGTATGTTCTCTGACCCAGCAATCCCAACTGTAGCAGTCTCTCCAACAGGAGTGCTGTAAAGATCCCTATGTGAGGAAGTTCTTTGCCACCTTCATCGTAGTGTCAAAAACCAGCGGAAACATCACTGTCCCACATAATTTACGGCACATCCATGCAGTGAAATGCCATGTAGCACTGAAACGACGCAGGTAAAATCTGCATCCTGGCGTGGAAAGATGTGCACAACGTGTAAAGTGAAAAAAGCAGATTCTAGAATAATAGGCCCAGACCAGTGGTTTCAACTAGGGGCGAAAGTGCCTGTAAGGCACATTTGGCAATGTTTAGAGACATCTTTGGTTGCCATTACGGGGGGTGGGGGAGCTCCACTTCAGGCACTTGTGGGCAGACCGCCAAGCGTCCGCCAGGCAGGACTGGCCTCCAGAGGTCCGAGGAGCTGACGTGCAGAATCCTGGTGTGCGTGAGACGTTTCCCCACGTACATTTCTTAAACAGCTTTATTGAGATATAATTCACACACACTGTTTTACCTGTATTAAGATTACAGGCCAGTGGTTTTAGTAAACTTCTAGAGTGTTGCAGTCATCACCACAATCCAGTTTTAGAACATTCCACAACTGCCTGTTTGCAGTCAGTTCCCACCCCCATCCCCAGCCACAGGCAGCCACTGCTCTGTCTTCTGACCAAAAGTTTGCTTTTTCTGGACTTTCCGTGAATGGAATCATGCAACAGCTAATCATTTGTGTCTGGCGTCTCTCTCTTTGCACATGTTTGTGGGTCATCCGTGTTGCAGCATGTGTCAGTAGCTCCTAACTTGTCGGTTCCATGGCTGATGGACATCTGGGGTTTCCACTTTTTGGTTCTTTATTTTATTTTATTTTTTTTTAATTTTTTTTTTATTTTGGCATATTACGGGGGTACAAATTGCCCCACCCAAGTCAGAACTTCAAGTGTGTCCATCCCCCAGACGGTGCGCACCGCACCTATTAGGTGTGGATATACCCATCCCCTCCTCCCCCCCACCTGCCTGACACCTGATGAATATTACTATTGTACGTGCACTTAAGTGTTGATCAGTTAATATCAGTTTGATGGTGAGTACACGTGATGCTTGTTTTTCCATTCTGGGGATCCTTCACTTAGTATAATGGGCTTCAGCTCTATCCAGGATAATACAAGGGGTGCTAGATCACCATTGTTTTTTATGGCTGAATGGAACTCCATGATATACATATACCACATTTTATTAATCCACTCATGTATTAATGGGCACTTGGGATGTTTCCACATCTTTGCAATTGTGAATTGTGCTGCTGTAAACATTTGAGTGCAGATGTCGTTTTTACAGAATGTCTTTTTTTCCTTTGGGTAGATGCCCAGTAATGGGATTGCTGGATCAAATGGTAGATCTACTTGTATCTCTTTGAGGCATCGCCATATTGCTTTCCACAGAGGTTGCACTAGTTTGCAGTCCCACCAGCAGTGTATGAGTGTTCCTATCTCTCCGCATCCATGCCAACATTTATTGTTTTGTTACTTTTTGATAAAGGCCATTCTCACTGGGCTTTTTGGCTCTTTCAAATAGTGCTGCTGTGCACACTTGCACACAAGTCTGTGGACATGTGTCTTCATTTCTCTTGGCTAGATACATAGGTGTGGAATTGCTGGGGTGTGGAGTAAACTTACATTTAACTTTTTGAGAAACTACCAGACTTTTCTAGAGTAGCTCATCGTTTTACATTCCCACCGGCCACGTGCGAGAGTTCCACTTTCTCCCCTCCTGACCCATGCTTGCTGTCATCTGACTGAAGCCGTCCTAGGGGTGGGGTGTGGGGGTCTCGTGGTGGGTTCTGTGTGCCCTTCCTGAATGACTGCTGACGTTGAGCGTCTTGTCCTGGCTTATTTGCCATCCATAGGTCTTCTTTAGTGAACTTCAGAACTTTTGCCCATTTTTAATTAGGTGGTTTTCTTATTGTTGGGTCGCAAAGTTTTTTTTTAAATATATCTTAGATATAATTCCTTTATCAGATACATGATTTTCAAATATTCTAGTCTACAACATTCCTTTTTGTTCCCTTAATAGAATCTTTTGAAGCTAATTTTGTTACTTTTGATGAAGTGTAGTTTTGCAACTTTTTTCTCATATGGATCATGCTTTTTGTGTCATATATGACCAGAGGTTTGCTCTCTCTCTTTTTTTAAGAAGTTTTATAGTTTATAGGTTTTGCATTTAGATCTTTGATCCATTTTGAGTTAGTTTCTTTATATTGAATCAGGCAGGAGTCTACTTCATTCTTTAGAGTGTGGAGACCAGTTGTCTGCACTATTTGTTGAAAAGACTGTCCTTTCCCCATTGGCACCTTTGTCAAAAATCAACTGGCCAAAAATGCAGGCGTTACATGCGGTCTTTGAGTTTCATTCCATTGATCAATGCCTGTCCTTAGGCCAGTACCACTCTTGATTATTGCAGCTTTATAGTAAATTTCAAAACTGGGAAATGTAAGTCCTCCAACTGTGTTTTCCTTTTTCAAGATTGTTTAAGCTATTCCGGGTTCTTTGCATTTCCGTATACATTTTAAGATCAGCTTGTCAATTTCTATAAAAATGCCTGCTGGGATTATAATAGGGATTACATTGAATCTTTAGATGAGTTTGAGGAATATTGCTGTTTTAGCAATACTGAACACTCTAATCCATGACCATGGAATTTCTCTCCATTCATTTAGCTGTTTTTAAATTCTCAGCAATGCCGTGATCCATTTTAATTTCAAAAAAATCCAGTTTCGTGACCGGGCAAGGTGGCTCACGCCTGTAATCCTAGCTCTCTGGGAGGCCGAGGCGGGCGGATTGTTTGAGCTCAGGAGTTCAAGACCAGCCTGAGCAAGAGCGAGACCCCGTCTCTACTAAAAATAGAAAGAAATTAATCAGACAACTAAAAATATATAGAAAAAATTAGCCGGGCATGGTGGCGCATGCCTGTAGTCCCAGCTACTCGGGAGGCTGAGGCAGGAGGATCGCTTGAGCCCAGGAGCTTGAGGTTGCTGTGAGCTAGGCTGACGCCACGGCACTCCTAGCCCGGGCAACAGAGTGAGACTCTGTCTCGAGAAAAAAAAAAAAAAAAATCCAGTTTCGTGGGTGAGGGTGTGTGAGTTTATACTCACGTAGGGAAAAGCCTGGAACAGTAACCCAGTGGTTACCTTGGGAGGCGATTTCAGAAAGGGCAGTGAGGGAAGTATTTGCTTTTTATTTTATATACTTGTGTATTTGAATATTTTCCAACACGCATACATTTTTCTAGTTAAATGAGGTCAAACTTTATGTTGTAAAAGTGATTGTCTACTTTAGAATTCACTATAAAGTTCTTAAAATTGATGAACTTACCTAGTGCACTTTAAATATAGTTCAAATATATGTGACTTAAAAGTTTTTTAGAAATATCTGTATTGCAGAAAATTAATGAAGGTATTGCTGTAAACTCCTTTTGAATAGATTAGTCATGAAGATGCTTACGTGGAACAAAAGTCTGTATTTGCTGCTACCATGGTTTCCTGAAATGGGAGGACCCCCTTTTCCTTCCCCGAAGTTCTTAGCATTGCTTCTTTACATGAGAACCACCTGGGGTACCTAGACTACAACCTGACAGAAGGAAGCAAGGATCTCCGTGTCCATCGCAGGCCAGGGCCCAGTTAATGCCACGACTTGGTGGGGCACAGCAGAGCCAGTGTCCTCTGACTTCTAAAGTGCCCGGCGTGGGGGCTGTGCGTACAGCCCACCTTGGTCGCCCTGCCCCGGGCATCAGTGAGGTGGGAGCACTGGCAGGACGCTTTTGCCGAACCGCAGGGCAGAGATTGAAGGAAGGAGATGCGCCCACACTCTGACACCGCGTGCCCCGTGGTCCTCCCTGCTGGACCCTTGCTGAGGGTTCTGCAGCAAGAGGGCGCTGGGGCCTCCCACCCAGAGTGGAGGGTGTTTAGAAGCAGACTGCCTTTATTTCTTCCACTCCATGGTTCTGCCTTCTGGGGAATGACCACCCCTGTGTAATCCATTCAGGTTTTAAATACTAATGACTGGCTTATATTCCCCATGATTTTGATACCTTGTCACATGTGTGTTGGAGATGTTTTGTCAGAGTGCTGTGACAAACATGCCACAGAGCAGAACAGCAGCAAACAGTCCGCTTCTCTAGCACCTGCCTGCAGCCGGACCGACGTGCTCACTGAGGTCCTGGAACACGCCTGGCGGGCACATGGCTCAGTGACACCCAGGCTTGCCCTGGTTACTGGACAGACCTCTCTTACCTTCCTGCTGCGATCGGTGTATAGGCCTGCCTGCTGCTGCTGTTATCTAGAGAGTGACAGTGTTAGCAGTCAGAAGCCAAGAAGAATTTTTCACGTGAGTTCATGTTAAGATAGAGGAGCACATCTCTGATTGTCACGGGCTTTGTACGTGACTGATGTCGTTGATGCATGGTTGAAGTGGCGCAGCTCTGGGGCGGGACGAGGTGGGAGGCCATCGTCCTGTGTGAGGGGTGGGAATTGCTGACACGGTCAGGTTTAGACCATGGATGTTGCTCTCTCCGTGTTTGGTTTGCATCTGCTTCCCCTGTACAGGAAAGCGAGCGGTTCACAGTGGGACTTCCTACGTAGGGTGCAGTGTGGTTATGACGCTTCACTCCAGGGCTTTTTTTGGAAAATAAATGCTCTCCGTCTTGTCTCAGCTCTGAAATAGTTTATGACGTTACCTTAATCAGTAAGATGGAAAATAATTTGCAGGCTTTGAAAAATTTATATTAGCTTTGCACAAATTTGTTGTGTTTCCTTCTTGTTCGTTCTTTTGAAGATTTTGAGACAAGGCCGTCTTCAGTGAAAGAGAGGTGAGGTTGTGCGGGAGCGTGGCAGTGGCACTTGTCTAGAACAGCGCTGATGATGTCACCCTCCCGCAGTTCGGGAATCTGCTCGGTGGCGTTTTCCGCAGAGGAGAGGCATGCTGCTGCACACCGGTACCCACCGGCGTGCTTGTCTGAGCACCGGGCATTCTGGAAGAGAGAAAAACCCCATTTTCAAGCCGGTGGTGAACAGAACATTTGCACATAGCTTTGATGTCTTTGATGAGATGTGGGCGCACTTTAGGAAATGTTTGGTCCTGCTTCTGAGGCTGCCAACGACCCAGTGGATCTTTTTAAATACAATTTTAAAGAAAGCCTTATTATGAGACACAAAGAACTGTTATCAAGGTATTGAGCAAATGCCATTTGGCTCATTCCAAAAACACTACCCAGACATTTTTTCTTATTGTAGACTGAGAGCTGCCAGAAATGCTGAAGAACTGGCAAGCGTCCCTGACACGGTAACAGTGCCACATTCAAACATAGTGTCTTCGTGCACCCGGCTTTGTGGTTAGCAGTCTGAGCTTGTTGTGTTCTTAGCTCCAGTACCAAATTCATTCCGGACCTTGACTAAGTCATCGCATCCTTGGACTTTCCGGCTTTGCTTGCTAGTGAAATGGAACAGCAATCCTTGCTACCCTCTGGTCAGGAGGCCACGAGGAGTAGGACAGGAGTGGATTATGATGTGCTCTGAGCTCTTGCACTGGACAGGAGGCTGGGGATGATCACACGCCACTGGTATCTACGTACAGTCTATGCTGGCCCTGTGTCAGGAGGAAGGGGCTTCAAGGACATCCGGTCAGGCGACTGCGGAAGAGCAGAATGACTCAGGCCACCCGGCGGTGGTGGGCTGTCACCTGGTCTGCCCTCTGCAGCGCCGGGTCCGCTCTGCTGCGGTGCCGGTAGCCAGGCCCATGCTGTGCCTCTTGCAGTGGCGTTCCCAGAGCTGGTCCCATGCCAAGGCTCCAGGGGGCGTCCTACGGGAGCATTCAGCCCCTCCAAACAAAGTAGCTATTCACTATCCAAAAAGTAGCAAGGACACAGGTTTCAGAATCAAGATCTGTCTCTTACATTAAAAAAGGTTTGGCTCTGGGAAACAAGGGCGGCATTGTTCTCATTTTGAGTTTTCCGCACAGACCGGCCCCATGGGGCCTCGGTGTCTGCTGCGGTGCCGTCGACAGCCCTGAGTGTCACCGCCTAGTGAATATTAAAGCTCCGCAGTTTCTTTTTTGTTTTTTTGTCCTTTTCCTTTAATTGTGGGGATAAATACTGCTTTAATATTTTCATATCTATTTTTTATGAATTTCACTGAACCAAAATAATTTATTAAGATTTTAAAACAAATTCGTACTTTTAATAAATCTATTTTTTAAATGAAGATTTGGGATAAATATATTTTCATTGTTTTTTTCTGTGCCATATCTGGGATTCGTTTTGAAGGCAGCAGGTCGGTGTTGACCCGTCCTGTGGTCATCTAGGTGTCGGCCCCTGCAGAGGTGCTTTCTGCCCGAGCAGGTCCTGTCTAGAGAGGCAGAGCTGCTTACAGAGGGACTCGCTCTCAGTTCGCGTGAATAGATGGGGTTCACTTTCTTGCTTGTCGGTGTGGTGGTTCATACCCCGAGTAATTTCTGCTGTTTCAGTGTCCATAGCTGTCATTCGGCAGTTATGTTTTCTTATTAAACTCACGTAATATTGTTCATGATCTTTGAACACTGGTGTGTTTTCCTAATGAAATTTGTAGGGAAGAGGAGCTCATCTCTCCCGAGAAGGTGTCGGCTGGGTAGCTGCCCCTCTTCCTCTCCTGCCGCCTTCACATCTTGTATAGGTCAAATGGTATTAACTTATACCTGTTGGGTTTTAACAGTTGGGCAGGACTTCTGAAATGGTCTAGTCTGTTTGTGCCATTTACATGGGAGGAGAACGTAAATCCAGGGAGGAGTGCGCATGCGTGCGTGTTTGTGCCGGTGATGGGGAATTGCTTGAGTGTGGGCGCAGCCTGGGGTCCTGGTGCGTGTACGCGCCCGGCCTCTCACACTGAGTGTCAGTGAGTGATCGCGTGTGCGCTCTTCGTCTGCTTCCTGAAGGTTGCCAAAGTCACTTCTCATGCATGTTTAAAAATAAAAAATAGTCTTTGAAATACAACTCTGAGCCCCTCATTTAGCGAAGTACAATAGAGTCTTGCTGTAACGTGCCATAATTCATAGCTTTATCCTAAAATGTAATTTACCACATCTACAGAAAAACTAAATCCCCAGGATCTTGCCACGCTGGCATTAGTTCTTTTCTCTGATCCCGTTATTATAAATATAAAGAGGTTCTGCTGCCTGCCTCTTACCTCTATTAGTGTAAAAACTGTGGCTGTAATTCAGCGTTTGTGCTCATACCTAAGATTTAAACCAGATGGGAATCGGAGAATGAGATATTGCTTTCCACTTAGAAAAAAGAACCAATTCATTATTATTGAGAGTAGATAATCTTCTCATGAGCATTTGTAAAGCAGTAAAAATTTCCTTAGCTTATTGTGGTACACGTTGAAAAATGTACCTTGAAGTTCTGACTACATATTTTTATGTCTTCTAGGGGCCCAGAAGACACCTGTTTTGAGTTTGGTGTTTTTCCTGCCATTCTGAGTTTCCCACTTGATTACCCGTTAAGTCCCCCAAAGATGAGGTTTACCTGTGAGATGTTTCATCCCAACAGTAAGTGCTTTCGGGAGTGGTTTTTGTGGTACCTGGAGAGGTACGGAGATTATATACCTACAAGAAATGTAGCACGTCTGTTAAGTAGACCTTTAAAACATTTTCTTAAAAAGAAAACGTTTTCTTATGCAGTTTAGCAAAGGCATCATGGCAGTATTAACACCCGATTTCAATTTCGAAGGTCAGTTTAATGTAGATAAAATATGAACCTGAAGCTGTGGATGCCATCAGACCCAGCCATCCCGCTGTACTGGGAGGTCAGGAAGAAGCTCGACGCACGCTGTGTGCTCAGAGTGGGCTGCGCTAGTCTTTGTCTCGGTGTCATCTTTAATGGTGAAAACGCTGGACTCAGTCTAGGTTTTGTACATGAGAATTATGTTAAATAAATGGCATATGTAGGAATGTGATGTAGATACCTAAAGCGATCTAAATTAATAGTGCTGTAAAACAATATTTATACTGTATTGACTGGGAAAAGCAGTAGGAATGTTATAATTTCATCTTTTAAAAAATTCACATGTAAATGTATATATAACTTGAAAGGTAAGCACAAAAATGTTAAAAGTGACTCTTTTTTTCCCTGATGGAAATTATTATTTCCTTTTTATAAATCTTCCTTCCCACTAAAATAAACATGTATTACTTTTAAAAAGAGGAAAAAATAAGGTTACTTAAATAAATTATGCGTTAGCTTATTTGGAAATGTGTCCAGTGGCGGGGACTGGAATTCCTGCACAGCTGTAGTTGCTGTTTCTTCCTTTTACAAGTGGGGATTATGTATAAGAGTTAATAAGGAAATATGTCGTCAATGATTGCATTTAGAATAATGTTTCTTCTTATAAATGATTATTATTGCCACTAGTAATCACGATCTTCGTAGCTGTGGAGAAGAAAAGCAAATAAGATACTCTAGTTTATACAAATGAAAGTCACTTATTTGCCAATGCCTTATCCTACACTTTTCTGCATATCAGATAGCTAAAGGCTAGTTTAACTCACGAGAGAGTTTATGGAATTTTCTGAATCTCTGACTTCTCTGTTGATTTAAAAATGTGTCTGTTTGGCGCACCTCCCTGTTCTGTGCCCCTCTGGGCAGCGCCTGCCCAGACCCTCCCTGCCCCGGAGCTTTTCGGTACGTCCCGCCTGGCGGGAGCTCTCTCTGCTGCTGGACTTGCCGTCCCCCCTCTTGCGTAGAGCTTCTCGGCAGCTGCTGGTGGTGGTGCACGTACGTAGGTAGTGAGCCCTCCTCGGAGAGCCTGTGCGGCGCTGCTTTTCTTACCAGCGTCATTTCAGCCTCGTGTACGCAGGAGATGCTCATAAACCATCCTTCCTTCAAGAAGGTGGGCCAGGAGCCCCAGGTGGTTGCTGCCGGCTGATAAGTGTGTGGAGGTTCATCATGCTGTTGTCTACTTTAGTATGCTTTAGCATTTTCCTTAATAAAAAGTTAAAAAATACCTTATGGTTGATAGATAAAAAGTGATTGAAGAAGTAAACAATTCCAAGTTGTCTAACCATAAGTGAACTATGAAGAGGATTATAGGTAATTAAAAATAACGAGATTGTGTTGAAGATAAGTATACTCTTCAGCACAGTACTTACGCGTGGTATTAGAGACAAATACGGCGGAAACTGATTAAATTATGCGACAATGTACTAAGAAGAGTCTGATCATATTTTTAGTGTTCTGATAGTTATTTTTAATGTTTAGATAATTAACATGGTTTTAAAATTTTGCCTTATTGTAAGTGGATATGTGTTATTTTTATTTTGTAAAAATAATTTCCAAGAATCAGGTTCTATCAATGTCATAAAAATCGATCAGTTGATAAATACTTTTAAAAATAATTCCCATTCCTGAGAGTTGGCTGGGATATGGTGGTGAGCAGGCAACAAAGGACCATCCAGTCTGAGGGCAGGGACAGACACTGATGGAAGAATCGCATGGATAAATCAACAGCCACCGCAGGATGGTCCAGGACGCGCCCTGCAGAGCTGGCCGCCTGCGGGAAGTGAAGCGGGAGGTCCCCGGTGGCCGTGGTGGGGAGGAGGCAGGATCTAGCGTTGCAAAGGCCTGTGTAGGAAGTGAGGGGACAGGAAGGCAGGGGCCACACCAGTCAGTGTGTGGAAGGTTTTCATGTTTGTCCAGGAGCTGACTCAGCTCAGGGTTCTGAGCAGGCATGAGGGAGTCGTGTAGCCAGAGTGGTCTCCAGAGGGTCCCTGGCTGTAGTGAGCAGAGAGCAGACGGGAGACGGCCGGACAGGCCTCGGCTGCAGTGTCTGGGGGACAGATGCCGGCAGCTTGGAGCCGAGTGTGGGCATTGAAGGTGAAGCGGTGGGGGTGATCCCAAGCAGTGTAGGAAGTGGAACTGACAGGACGTGGTGAAGAAGGGGCTGTGGCAGGGACTCCTGGGCCCTGGATGTTTCTGGATGTGCAGAGTCACTGCACGGTACAGTCACCTCGAGGAAGTGACTCTGCAGTGGGAAGTTCCCCGACACCTGCTCTTCTCCTGTGTCAGAGAGGATGGTTCAGAGAGCTCTGGGCGTCCAGGCTCCATGTCTGGACCATAGGTGGACGTCATATGCTCATGACAAGTGTGCACCTAGTTTCTTAAACTCTTTCCTCGCACGGGAACCTGTGGTTCCTGGATAGCAAAAGAGCAGCAACCGCTAAGACGGTAGGTGAATGGAAAAAATGAGGAACCAAGTATAAAAGACAAGGCCATTCGGAGGTAAATGGTAACTCTCAACATTTCTTAATTTTCATGAAATTCTGAACTCGTGAATAAAGGTGAGTGAAATAAATTTATTTTTAATTCGTTATATAATAAATGGCTTTATAATGTTACAATTGCGTCTATCCATGTGCATTGCTGGATGTCTGAGTATATATTGAGCCGTGTGAGGATTCCCCGTGTATGTCAAAGGAGAGTAAGAGATGCTTTCAGCTTCCTCGATCAGACTGATACCTGCTGTGAGTTGAACATCCACCCCTCCCTGTCAGATGCAGGGTCCTGTTGGTGGTGGCGTTGGGAGAGCGGGCTTGTCTGGACGCAGACCTGACCTGCAGGTGTTCTGGTGACCACCTCTCTGCTAGCGGAAGTTACCGTGAGAAGTCTGGGAGCCTTTCTTCTTCTGGATGTTTGAATGATTCCAATTGCCTTTTCAAGCCACGTGAACGTAAATTTTAACAGTCCAGTTCAGGGACTTAATGGTAGATTAGGAAGAAACTAGCTCTAAGAAACTTGCTCTGGAAAGTATTGTGAATAATAATGACATTAGAAATTTTGATGAAATATTTGCCAGATAACTTTTTATTTACTCTTTTTGGATATAATGCTTAAAAACTTCGTGTGAAGATGGAATCGTACTGTGACTGGTTAGAGCTGGTTGGGCCAATGAGTGAGCAGGGCCCCGCGAGGCCCCGCTGGGATCCGTGCCAGGAGAAGCGTGACGCTCAGGGCCCCGGGCTGTGCCCAGCTGTGCAAACAGCTCGGTTTCTGTGTCTGCAACCCTTGTTCTCTTTATCTGGGGAGCCTGCCCCAGCACGGTGTCGCCTCAGGCACAGTTCCCTGGGCTCACCTGGCCACCTCTGCCTCTTGCAGTCTACCCCGACGGGAGAGTCTGCATTTCCATCCTTCACGCGCCAGGCGACGACCCCATGGGCTACGAGAGCAGCGCCGAGAGGTGGAGCCCCGTGCAGAGTGTGGAGAAGATCCTGCTGTCGGTGGTGAGCATGCTGGCAGGTGAGGCCTGTGTGTGCTTTCCAGGTGTAAGCGTACTTCCGTGGTGATCGATTTCTGCGACAGCCTGGTGTGGCATATCATGTTGTTGACCACAATTACCTGTTCCTAGTCCTGGGGCATTTCGTTCATTCAGTAGGTATTTGTTGGGGACACACTGTGTGCCACACACTGTACTGGGGATGCAAACAGCTCAGTGTGGCGGAGACCCCAACTCTAAGGTCCTGCATTCTGGGGGAGCTTTCCAAATCCATCCGCAGTTACAAGCCAGTCCGATAACCCCAAGGTCAGGGTGCACACGGGGGCTCTCGGCCACTTGCCCAGGTGGGCTGTCTGGTTTGAGGGTAGGCCGTGAGGAGGTAGTGGGGTCGGCGGGAGAAGGGAACGACATCTGGGGCAAAGGAAGCAGCTGGGGCCGAGGCCCAGGGGCAGGAGGCGGCTGACGTACGGGGGACTGCCAGTGCGCTCTGGCTTGAGCTAAGGTCGGGGGAGGGGGAGCTCAGCTGGGAGCCCTGGTGACCCTGGGAACTTGGGTGGGGGTTCCAAATTCTGAGCGTGCCTTAGAAAGACCGTCTGTGCAGCAGCCACCAGATGGGGTGACTGGAGGAGAAACAGAGCCTGGGGGATGTGACAGAAGGGCACAGTTGGCCCCAGGGCCACGGGGAAGGGCTGGGCTTGGGAGACCTGGAAGGGGCGGGCTCCAGGACGCTGGCTGGCAGTGGGGGAGGGGGGTGTCACCTGTTTCTGACACCGGGGCTGAGGGTGCTGCCTCTGGGCTCAGGGATATAGAGAGCAGGATTTGGGGAAGAGTTTGGGGCGTGTGGCAGAAGGGGCCTCTGTGTGCCCACAGGGGCTGGGAAGGTGTGGGGTCATTTCTGGACGAGGCTGTAGGTGACGGTGTGGGACAAAGGGCGATCGTGTAGGAGAGGAGCCCTCAGAGGAACCAAGGCGGGTGATCTGGGAAGCTGTGATAACAAAATGCCACAGACACGAAGGGAGAAACGTCCAAAAGGCAAGCACGTGCTGGCAGGAGGCCCTGAGGGTGGACACCCAGGTGAGGCTGCTCAGTTGTTGGAGGCCACCGTCCAGGCGCCGGTGGAGCAGGGTCCTGAGGCATGTGGGGTCAGGGCTTGTAGTGCGCTCGTGCTCTCAGAGGGCAGGCGCGGAGCTCTGTGCACTGCTGCCTGCAGGTGAGGGGAGGGAGGCTCGGGAGGGAGGCGGTGGTTCAGGCTGTCTTCAGACGTCAGCAGTGACATGTACCCCTGTAAACTCTGGCCAGTGCGTTCGGGCATTCTGACCAGGGCCGCGTAACTTCCTGTTCCGGTGCCCTGGCTCCTTCCCGCCTTCCCAGCAGGCCCCGCTGCGGTGACTGCTGGCGCTCCTGGCTAGCAGGTGGGGTCAGGTGTCCACCTCGGCTGCACATCTGCCTGGGGCAGTCCTGGGAGGAGCGGTGAGGGGCCGTTCACTGGTCAGGGTTCTCTGTGAGAGAGAAGTGACCGCCACAGGGTGTCTGGAAAGGTGAAGTGCGCAGCAGCAGCTTGTGCAGCTTGTCCGGGTGCTACAGAAGCGGCAGCCCAGCCTGGTCTCACAGGAGCCTGCGTGGGCCTGTTGGCTTGTCGTCGATTTTCAGAGCATGACAGAAACGACTGGTTTTCTTGATAACTCAGGGAAAACAAAACAAAAAAACAAAACAAAATGACTGGTGCTGGCGTCTTCAGACACTCAGAACACGGGAGCCTCGAGAGGGGTCTTTTTGCCCTGAGATAGGTGTGTCCCTCAGTCCAGGAGCGGTGCAGGCTTCACTCCAGTTCTCAGGGTCTCTCGAAAGGAGCATCAGTGTTTTTATTTTTATTTTATTATTTTTTTCGTGTTTCTATTTTTTTGAGACAGGGTCCTGCTCTGTGGCCCACGTCGGAGTGCAATGGTGCGATCATAGCTCACTGCGGCCATCGGCGCTTTTAAATGAGATGTGAGATCTCGCTAAGGTCTTCACTTTCGAGACTGTTTCATGCAGAGACCATTCCCTTTTCCTTTCAGAGCCCAACGATGAAAGCGGCGCTAACGTGGATGCTTCCAAAATGTGGCGGGATGACCGGGAGCAGTTTTACAAGATTGCCAAGCAGATCGTGCAGAAGTCTCTGGGGCTCTGAGACCTCGCCTCGTGCATGCGCACAGACGTGTGCTCCTGCACACGCGTGTGAACGCACACCACCAACAGTTCGGTGTTCTCCTTGCGAACACTCAGTGACAGTGATACTCTGCTGGTACCAAAAAGGCAGACTTGCAAGAACCATAGCATTTTTTTTTTTTTTTATTTTCTCACCCCAAACAGGCTTCTCTTCTGAAGTTATGATTTATGTAGAATTTTGACAGCTTTCTGCAGTTTAAAGTATTCCTTGCAAGGCGGTTCAGGTAGATCGTTAAAGCTGTCATCACTACCTCTCCAGGCCGAAGCCCCGACAAACCCAGCTGTTCCCGGCTTCCTGCGGGTGCCCCTCCTTCCCAGGTTGGGGGGCTGTGCGTGCCGGACGTCCAGGGATGATGGACGCCAGCCGTGCTCCTGAAGACGGGGGCCCTGCAGCTGGCGCACAGGAAGGGGGGCGACGCTCCGTGTGGCCCTCCTAGTGCTCTCTGCACCGGAGCTTGGCACCTCCTTCCTGATCTCATGTTTTACAAGCAGATGTTTTTCTCATAATCTGGTCACATCTTTTACATTTGTCGAGTATTATAAACGATCACACTTAGAAATACTTTCAGGAAATACTTGTTAAAAATGTGGATTAATAGGAAATGGGGTACACAGAAAGGAAGTTTATTGCAGGTCACACGGATGGTCAGACTGACAGTTTGCTCCTGGTCACATCCACCAAAGAGTCTCGGTCAGGTCTCAGTTCCTGTGCACGGGGGCAGGGACGGGGGAGCCTTGAAGTGTTAGTGAAAGTTTCTTCTGCATCTACAGGAGTTTTCTTTCCTAGTTTAAGATGACAAGCTCTAGGATTTTGTAACATTGTGGTTGTGCTGGGACGTTAACTGTTGGCACCAGAATCATTCGTGGCAACTCGCAGTCAGGAGAGACGCTCCCATTTCTTAGCCCAGAGGAGTGCCTTATCCCCAACGACCGGTGCTCGTGGACGTGGGCCCTTGGGGCTCCCGGCCCCAGCGTGGAGACAGCGCTTTCTCGTGATTTGTGAATTTGATTCGGTTCCGATGTTCTCTAGCATGGTCAGCTGAGCGGCACAGCGCCGGGAGGTCACGTCACAAGCAATAACAGATCTGTGGCATGCAGAATCTAATACTTGGCCTGTTTCAGACAGGTCCAATTTCAATAGGAATTTCTATTTTTGAAATAAGGGATGGTCTGTGAGGCATACAATAGATTCTACTTTACATATTCCTTCCCCTTCCCTTTCGTGGTGGATCCAGTGTGCGTCGACTGACACTCACCCTTGGTGTCAAGGTGTTGACAGTTTCTGGTTGAAGCAGCTCCGTGTTCGCTTCTGTGGATGCCGGACTCTTCCCTCTCAGAAGAGAGTCATTTAAAATTTGAAATGCAATGTAAGAATGTGTATTTGGAAGGGGTTGGGGAAGGGAGGTATTGTACCTAAATAGTATTTGCAGGCACGTGAGATGTGGTCCTCTCCAGAGTGGAGAAAGTGGTTTGTGTGAGCAGCGAGGCTGTGGGCGTGGGCCCACCCCAGGAGGCCCAGAGGGGCACGTGATTACCTGTAGGCTTGCATGAGATGTGGGGAGGGAGGAGAGGCAGTCTCTTTACAAAACAAAGTATTTTTATTCATTTGTATTTATTAAATGAAAAAAAATCCCTTAGCGTCCCTATTCTGTGGTGGAATTTAATTACTGTGTTAAAAATAAAGTTATATATTTTCCCCCATTCTGCAGTGTATTTTTCTTGGTCGTATTTTCATGCAATCAAATGGAAGTCTGAGACCAGGCTGCCCGCCGCGGAGCAGGCCAGGGCCTGGCAGCTGGTCCTGGACGGGCACAGGGCAGCACGCAACCTGACCGTCCAGGCGGACACACGGCACCAGGGTTCCTCACCAGGAATTTTATTCCCAAGACTTGCATTAGCTCCACGCAGTTTGTTCTCTTTGTTTCTTGCTTGCTTTCCTTCATCCTGTCCTCTCTCTGGAATCTCGGTTTCCTTGGTTGGGGTCTGTGGCGGCGTCCGGGAGGACTGTGACTTGAGTGTCGACGTGTGCTCACCAGCCTGAAACTGAAGCAGACACCGTCGTAGGATGGCACCTGTGACTTGTCACCAGCAGGCACCAGCAGGATGCGGGTCACACTGCAGTTCTGCGGGTACCTCAGAGTGCAGCTCACTCTCGTCCCACTTTGAGGTTACAGCCGTTACCGGATCTGCCTCTGAACCGTTTTATCCAGCGTGTTGATAAAGAGGCAGGTTCCTGCTACTGCGTGGCAGCTGACAGTTGGTTTTCCTTCCTTGGCAGCCCCGTGTCTGACTCTGTTCATTCAGAGACGTTCTCCAAGGTGGGGGCCCCAGGCTTGGCCAGGGCCCGGGTTCACAGCAAGCCCAGCTGGGGCCTCGCTCCTGGCCCCTCCTGGCACTGCTTTCAGGTGGGTGCCTCAGCACTGTCCCAGTGTTTTCCGTAACCGTGCTTTTTACCGTCTTAGAACTCCAACGTGACGTCGAGTTGGGGGTCCCCAAGACCACCCAGGGCTAGCGATTCTCCAGGACTCCCCACAGGGCACAGTGGGTCACGCTGCCCATGGCTGTGATTTCCTGCAACGAGAGGACACAGCAAGATCACCAGAGGCTGAGTCCAGGGGAACCAGGGGCGGGTTCGCAGGACACGCTGATCCCCCAGCAAGCGGCTGTGATAGCAACGGCGTCCACCAGGGAGCTCGGCAGAGCGTCGGCGCCCAGGGTTGGCCATGGGGGTGGTCACGCAGGCGCCCTCTGCCTGGATGTGCCGAGATTCCGGACTCCCAGAGGGGAGCAGTGCTCAGCATAGACCGTGTGGTTTGTACAAACAGCTGTGGCCCGTGAGGCAGGGTGGCAGGAACTCCCCGAATCCCAGTGTACAGACGCCTGCCCCAGGCCTCAGGATGGCTGTCCCAGGCCCCCTGTGTGGACTCTGCTGCACAGACACCCTGAATTTTCCCCATCTGGGGGTTTTAATTAGATTTATTTTAAACATTTTGTTTGCTCCATTATACTTTGAGGTTTTTATCTGTTGGCACTGGTTTTCAGCACTTTGCCATGTGGACAGCCATCCTTGGTTTTCCTGCTAGCCCGTCTGCTCCTGGGATGGGGGTGCTGCTGGGGCAGCCAGTGGGGCGCTGGGGTCTCATCTCAGTGTGGGGCTTTGACCCTGCCTGAGGGCCGGCAGTCCCCATTCCCTGCTTGACCTGGGTCTGGCCCCAGGCTCTGGCTCCAGCTCCCAGGCCTCTTGCACCTGCTGTGGCTTCTTCCAGGTGGTTTCTGTGTAGGTGAGGGTACCGGCTTTTCAGAGGTAAGTACTGGCCTGCATCACAGTTTCCTCAAGGAGCAGAGCCTGCTCTGGCTGCGCAAAAGGATGCCCCTCGCCCACCGTGGCCGCCCCGAGCAGATGAGGTTCCCATATGCTGGAGATGGGAACCCAGGGATGGCACGGCACGAGAAGGGGACAGGTGGAGGGATTTGGGGCTGCCCAGCAGAGCGGGCACCCACCGCAGGCCGGGTGGATTCCAGAAAACCTGCCCCGGGGAGACGGCAGGGCAGGCGGAGGAGACAGCGCCGGGGTGGGGTAGGGACTGATGCTGTGGGGTTGTCCCCACAGGTCTGGTGGCTCTTAGCAGGGTGGAGGCCCCCATCTGCAAAGGGAATGGTATTGGGAGGTCCCACCCCTCAGATCCCTCTAGGTTGCCCCCCCCCGGCCCTGTCCCCCCAGAGCCTGGCTTTGTCCAGGAGACAAAACATGCAACTCCCTGTGGGGTCGGGCAAGGTCTGCTTCTGCCCCCACCTGGCTCAGCCCAGCGCACCGCAGCCTGCTGCAGGCCGAGCCCTGGGAGTGTCTCCCAAGCCCCTGCGCCACCCGCTGTCCCCGCGCCTGTGCTAGGGCCCTCACTGTCCTGCCCCTCACTGTCCTGGGGCCCACTCCTGGCACTCACTGTCCTGGCGCCCACTGCCGGGGTGGCTGGCCCATGTCTTTGAGAAGTGTGGGTGCAGGTCACCCCGCACCCCTAACACCCTCCTCGTGGGAGGCCGCGGTTCCTGCCCCTGGCTGCCCAGTGCGAGATCCCAACGTCCTTGACGGCTGTCTGCCGCCCGTGTGCCGCTCCCCTGCCCCGCTCCGATACCCTCCGGACCAGGAGCGGCCTCCAGGGCAGGAGCTCTGAGCCAGACACTCCCGGCTGAAGGTACAGACAGGCGTTTCCTCCTCCAGGTGCGTCACACAAACCCACTCATCCAGACAGCCCAGGTCCCCTCCTCCGAGTGAGGAGTTGAGGCCAGGGAGATGACATCACTTGAAGTGGGGCCCTGAGTACAGCACCGAATCTTGCAGACCCCACGCCAGGGACTGCTGTGGTGGGCTTGGCATCGGTTGCCGGGAGCACCTCCCTTTGGTGGTACGAGCCCCACTCTGCACCACTCCCAGCGCCCGCCCAGGTCTCTGCGGGCAGCTTTGGCCACTCTACCTCCCCCAGCTTCAGCTGCTGGCCCTTGTGACACAGTGACCTCACGACCTCCTCCCACCTCGTCTGGGTCCTCCAGGGCAGCAGCCACCATTAGGCTGGGCGGCCCAGCCGCTGCTGTTGGACTGCAGTGGGCCAGCTGGCCCCAGGGACCAGCCCGGCCTCTGCCTGGAGTCCCCCCACCTTGGAGCTGGGAGAGGGGCTGCTCCGAGCGCCCTGGCCACGCTCCTTTCTGCGCTGGGGTCCAGATCGTCTTCCCTGTGCAGCGACCAGGAGCGTGGGGTGGGCGCTTCTCAGGCTACTCGCTCCTCTGAACAGCACAGGGTGGTCTCACCTCCGTGGGGCTGCGTGGGGTCAGGGGCTGCCTGTGAGTTCAGAGGCGCCGCTGGCCTGTTGGGGGCAGCGCGGTGGCTCCATGTTGCTTCGTTGCTGGCAGGACACGAACACACAGTAGCCTGCTTTCGCCACTGCCTGCCTTAGCTAAATTTGCACCTCGCTGTGGAGCTGGGACAGCTGGTGGAGGGAGCCGATGTGTACAGATCCGTCCTGTAGTCGGAGACCTCGCAGGGCCCTGTCACGGGATGGCGTGAGGGTAGGGCTGGGCCCCATCGTGTGGTGGCCACAGACACCGAAGCTGTGCATGGCACTGCCAGGGCTGACATCTGGGGCTTGCCCAGGTGGGAGTGCGCAGAGCGGGCTCCCGGCAGTGGGGCGGGAAGAACGGTACCTGCCCTGGGCTTCGGATCGTGGGGGAGGTGGTGGCCTGGCAGTTCGGGGCCAGCTCCAGCCAGCCTGCTAGGGCGTGGCCTGGCTCAGACCCCAGCAGTGGGGTGACCCGGGCAAGCTAGGTCACCTCTCTGGGCCTTTGTGAATCCGAAACGGGTGCGATGGCAGTAATCCCCCAGCCCCACAGAGACCGTGCGTGCAAAGCACTTAGGACACGGGGCAGCTGAGAAGGGGACAGCGCCTCCCCCGCGCCTGGCTGCCTTGCCCACCGCCTCCCGCGGGGCAGGCCCCGCCCAGCCCAGTGCATGCACCGTGGTCAGGAAGTTGTCCTTGGCCGTCCTGCTTGCCCTGTGTGTGCCGGGGGTAAGGGGAGTTGGAGAGTATCACAGCCAGCAGCTTTGCCCCCCAGGAGGGCGACATGAGCCACCTCCTGGATACGGCCGCTGGGGCCCCGAACTTTGTGGGCAGCAGTTAGCGAGGAGGCCCCGGTGCGTCCTGCCCAGGCCTGTCCACAGGGAGCTCCACCTGGGGTGGCTTCCCTGCCAGGGCGTCTCCCACAGGGCAGCCTGGGTGCCCAGCTCACCTCCCAGCGCGTGGGCGGGGACCCTGCCAGGGGCCACCATCATTCCCATCTGCACCTGAAGAGCTTTCTGACCAGGGCGGGAGTTCCACGCTGCCTGGGGGCCTGTGCCCGGCCCTCGGATGTCCACGGCTCATCCAGGCTGGGCGTGGAGCGCACGGGCAGCAGGGCCATGGCCCCGGCCTCCGTCCCCAGGACTCCTGTTTGCTCCGGGCCGGTGGCGGGCAGGAGAGAACAGCGGAGACCAGTTCTCGAGTTGTGTGTGCCTGTGCGCGCTGGGCTTCCTGGCAGAGGACTGAAGCTGGAACCGGTTCAGATGGGAATGAGACGTGGAGGATTGTCTCGCTAATGGGTCTCTGGAATCCTGGATAATACACCACCCGAGTTGGAACCACATGAAACAGTCGCAGCTCACGGCAGAGCAGTCGGGGATCCACGGGTTTCTCCCTCCTGGACCAGTTCCCACCTGACAGAGCCGCTAAGCAGGGGACAGGGCTGCAGCACGTCCCAAACGTCCCAAGTTGGGCCAGCCCCGCCCCAGACCTCCAGGCCCCACGTCACTGAGCACGTGAGAGTGTGTGCATTCGTGAGCATGTGCACGTGTGCCCCTGTGTGAGTGCACATGTGCGTGTGCTTGTGTGAGCGCCCATGGGGGCGTCTTTGGAACAGTCCCAGGACAGCATTCAGCCTCCCCTTCTGTCTCCATCTGTCTCTCTCCTCACCGGCCGGGCTGCTCTGCAGGACACCCCAGGAGGGGCCACTCACCCAGCAGCACCGCTGGCAGCCGGCCGCGCGGCACGCTCCTCTCCCGCCACAGGGGTGGCGGCAAAGCTGGCCCTGAGACCAGCTGGGACTTGGGCAAGGCAGACACATGCCCTTTGCTGGCCAGCCCTGGGTCTGCCTGCAGAGACCCCGGGGCCAGGCGGAGATGCCGTGATCCCCTCTGGGCCCACGGAGCCGCGTTTCCGGATGGAGGGCAGGGTGGGGCGGTGGTTAGGGGCTCTGCCTCTGCAGCAGGTAGGCAGCCTCCCCATCCTGCCCCCACCTGCTACGTGACCTCCTCACTGGCGTGGGTTCAGGACAGTCTTGCCTGGGGAACTCCAGTGAGACTCTAGGAAGCTGCCTGGAGCGGGCCTGGCCGTGGAGGCCCTGACCCACTGAGACAGCTCCGCAGATGGAGACCCCCAGGCCATGCGCCTCTGGGCCAGAGATCCCGGAATCAGCTCACCAATGCCTGTCCCCTTCTGGTGACTTCTGGCGGGAAACTGGTCCAAACTACATCCAGCGTGGCATGGTCCTCAATCCGTCCCACCCCTGTATTTGTCACAGGGGTTCTGAACCAGGGCTGCTTGGCCCCCAGGGATGGTGGGCTGTGTCTGCAGACCTTCCTGGCTGTCGCCTGAGTGTGGGGGGCTGCTGGCCTCCAGGGGGCAGAGGCAGGTGCTGACAGCACCCCCAGGGCCCAGACGGCCTCTGCCACAGCAGCTGGGCCCCCAACCCAGTCGTACCGATGGAGCATAACCTGGGGGGCTGCTCCTCCTGGACCCCGGGCCTGCTTCCCCTGGACGGGGATGTGGTGGCGGGAGGGGCAGAGGAGGGTGGAGCTCGCCACACACCAGACGTCGGGCACTGGAGGGAGGGCCAGGAGGGGGCTGGGGAGCCACCCCGTGCCCCCCACCCCGTGACCCCCACCTTGTGCCCCTCACCCTGTGTCCCTCACCCCGTGACCCCCATCTTGTGACCCTCACCTCGTGAAGGCCCCCCCTGCAACACCGTCCAATGGCCATTGAGTTTCAGCCCCGAATTTCGTGGGGGACGCATTCAAACCACATGCTCCTCTGTTGGCTATTGGCTGTTCCTCCCGGTCTTTGTCCCAGCGCTAGCGGCACGCGCCATAGATTGTTACCGCTCACGCGGGGTCTGGAATCGTGTGGGGCCCCTTCCCCGGCTTCCCTGCCCCCTCTCCCTTCTTGTCCCGCGTTCCCTGTTTCAACAATGTAACGACCCTCAGTGCTTTTGTTCCACTCCTTCCCGCTCTGCCCGTCCTGCCGCGCGGCGGTGTCTCTCACTGCCACGTGCGCTATGAGGACGCCGTCTTACAGCGATGCTCTTGCTTTAAGCACACAGCTGTCTCTTAAGGAAGTGGTGAGGGACAACACACCGTCTTTTGTGTCCGTCCTCACGTGCAGGCAGGTCCCCGTGGCGTCACCGACCGCAGCCCGGAGCCCGCCGGCGGTGCAGCATCCCTCGTCGGGCACAAGTGCCCTCAGCACGCACTTATCTGACAATGTTTGATTCCATTTTCGCATCTGGAGTGTATTTTTTCTGGTTATAATTCTGGACAGACTTTTTTTTCCTTTTGTCTGCGTTTTATTCTGGCCGCCACAGTCTGAGGGAAAGTCAGCAGTCAGGGCCGACGCTGCTCCCGCCTGGACAAGGGGTGTTTTCCTCTGATTTTAAGGTGTCTCTTTTTCTTCAGGTCTCAGCAGTTCGACTGTGGCGTGTCTCTGCTCGGTTTCCTGAGTGTGTCTCGCTGAGCCTGTGGCCGTAGGTCCGTCAGATCCGGGAGACTCGTTCGTCGTTTCCTCGGTACTTCCCTGTTCCGTTCCCATCGTTTCTCCTCCTCCAGGACACCGGTGGCGTGTGGGTCGGAACATTTGATGCTGTCCCCAAGTCTCTGTCTTTCTCAGTCTTTCTTCCTCTCTCCTTCACGTTGGCTGCTTCTGCTAGTCTGGTTCAGGTGACGCCCGTCCGGTGAGTTGCTCGCTCCAGACGGGCCACAGCAGAGAAGCACAACTTACATTTTTCAGTGTCCATTTATCTGCTGATATTCCGTATCTTCATATTTACCCTTAACTGTTTCTTCCATTCGCTGAGCCTACCTACTGTGGCTGCCTCCGAGCCTCGCGACACACAGCCTTTGTGTCACCGTAGGTCGACGCATCCGCTCTTCGTTCCCGTGGGCCGCGTTCTCTCCTGCCGTGGCCGGGACCGCTGCGCTGTGCGCGGACCCGGCTGCCGCTCCATGGAAGAGGCTCCGGGTCTCACCTCCCTCTGAGAAGCGGCTTTGAGAGCTGGCGGGTCAGTGGCTCTGTGTAGGTTTGGCCTTATGCTTTGTTAGGTGGGGCCCGAGAAACGTCCCGGGGGCCTCCCATGTCCCCAGCTGGGCAGCCCCAATGTCCAGCCTCTGCCCGCGGCTCTGTCTGGCGCCGTGTGAGGCTTTGCCAGGGCGGGTCCAACAGGGGTCTCACTTGAGGGGTCATCCTCCCTGCCCGTGAGGCCCTTCTGGCTTCTCAGCTGGCCCCCCGGGGTCCCTCCATGCTGGCTCTGCCAGAGCTCTGCGTCCCTGGCCCCCTCATCCGCGCACACCTGTTGCTCCGTCCACACCAGGGCGGCTCCTCAGCGGGTTCCCACGGGGCCCGTCTCTGCGCAGCCCCCTCCCGTCTCTGCCTCCTGGGCTCAGCGGCCCTGCCTGGAGTGCAGCTGTCCCACCTTGGCGGGAAGTGCTCCAGGAAGGGCCCTGTGGCGACTGCAGCTCGTCCCCGGGCCCCCTTCCCCCAATCACGGCCTTCGCCTTCCGTGACCGCCGCCTGTGGGCAGCCGCCTGCATGTTTCGTCCAGGTTTTGGCTGCCAGGGCAGAAGTGCTGCCAGGGCTGATTCCTCTCAGCCAGTGGCGGAAGCCTGAACTATTGATCCCCGTGTTAGAGCCAGCAGGTGTTACTTTTATAATTCGAATCACATAAAATGAAGATTAAAACGTTGGTAAAAGCTGCTACCTATCTCGTGCGGGTCCAACTCTGACCCGGCTGGGGGTATTCCACGGACTGCCGTTCACTCGTCACCCTGGGGGCGGGGACAGAGGTGTGACCAGAACCTTCTGCTATGAGAGTCTCCAGGGAGGGGGTGTGAAAATAGACCCAGTTTTGTTTGATGCCAGTTCCTCATCCTTAAAGATATTATAGCTTTTAGAGCTGATTCTGTTAGGTTTCGGCCCTGGCCACCTGCTGTCTGAGCCCACCCCCAGGGCTGTGGCCTCGTTTGCACGTTCCTAAGCAGACCTTGGCACAGGCCTGCCTGGAGGAGCAGGAAAGGCCAGAAGCCCTCACAGCGAGGCTGCTGAGCAGGTGTGTCGGTGCTGGAGCTGGGCGCTGGCCGCGACTCTGAGCCAGGAGTCTGTCCGCTGTCCGTCAGGCTCCCCCAGGAGGGGAGGCCCGGGAGCAGGTCGGGGTCATCCGGCAGCACCTCTGGCTTGGTGTGCGAGGGGGAGAAGGCGCTGGCCACGGGGCAGCAGGACCACTGGCTTCAGGAACATTGCTCCAAGTTGGCATGCACAGTGCGTGGAGGAGGGCACGCCTGCCACCCCCTGGCCATGGCTATCAGGGAGCCCTCTGTGGGGGCAGAGATGTCGCCCAGTGACTGCCAGAGTGGATGGCACGGAGGAGGGCTGGGCCTGGCGGGGCAGGAGGGCCAGGCTGGCCCAGGAGCCAGGGAAGGTGCTGGGGGCTCCTGAGCCTGTGGGGCGGCCGAGTTCCGGCACCGTGAGGGGACATCACGGTGCGCCAGGTCGAGATTCACCTTCTGGAAGGCCCAAGCGCTGCTGGGGGGCAGGGATGGCAGGGCGGGGAGCGCAGGGAGCAGAGACCGCGGTGGGACCCAGGACCCCCCCAGCCACACAGCGAGGAGGGGCTGCCTGGTGCCTACGTGCACAGCCAAGTGTCCAGGGCCGCCAGCACACAAAGCTGCCCTGGTGACATCTGGGGCTGCCGCGCCCCCAGACACCTCCACTCTCGAGCTGCCCTCCCTGCGCCGCCCTGGGCGGCTGGCGCTGCGTCCATCAGATAGCGCCTCGCTTACCCAGCAGCTCTCCGCGTTCGTGGGCCGCTTCAAGTGTTTTCATGCACCCTCCAGACAGTGATTAGAAAGTAATTAAGCTAAACTTAGCCTGATCGTCATGAGTGAATGAACCACGTGAGTCATCTGTGACCTGCCAGTCTACACTTGTTGGCTACCAGGCGACCGTCACTGCAGCAGAGAGCTGGGGTCCCAGCGGCCTCCACCTCAAGGAGGACAGTGACCCCTTCACAGAACTGCTGTGGCCATGGCCACCCGCAGGTGGCACAGGAAGTCACAGTGTGAGCAGGCGCACACCCCAGGCTGGCCTTGTGGCCGAGTAGTCTATCGCCATGGCCGGAGCCTCCTTGCTGGCCGGGTGGGTGGGTGGAGGGGCCCCACGGAACCAGAAGGTGGTGTCCCTGGCCCAGGCCATGCTGGGGCTCAGGGACCGGCCTCGTGGGCTCCCGGACCAAGCAGGGCTGTTTGTGGCCACTCGCGCTGCAGTCAGACACCTCCGACCTGCGCGTGGCTTTGTGGGGCCGCAGGACGGGCACGTTTCTGCTGGTCACGACGGGCCTGGCGCCTGCTGCGGAAACAGCCCCCGATGTCGGGGCTCTTGTCACCAGTCCGGGGGATCTGTGGAGGGCTCCGCTCCACAGAGTCGCTCAGGGACCCAGGCCACGAGCCACCTCAGGGTCTAAGAGTGCAGGGCTGTCCCCATGCTCAGTCCTTCCCGGCTGGGCTGGCCGCGTGCCGGGAGCGTCCTCGCAGAGCCGCTGCTGGGGGAGCCGTGCGCCAGCTTCCTCTCACTGCCTCCACTGCAGTTTCACGTTTCCCCGCGCCGTTCCATGTTCAGCGCGTCGAGATTTTCGGGTTCTGTCCCAGTGCTGGCGGCCTGGCCCACTGGTGGCATCCCCTTGACCCTTCCTGCCGTCTGTCTCCCTGTGTGGCCTCCTCCTTGGTGGCCTCCCCACCAGCCCCTGCACGTGGGCTCCCTGGGCTCAGCCCTGGTGTCCCCGCCATTGCCCTTCTCCCTCCCGGCCTCCCGAGAGCATCTCTGCACCTGGCCCTGGGCAAACCCGCGTGCCGGCCAGCTGGTGCCGTGGCGCGACTGAGCCCAGTGCCCGCACCGTGGCCTGTGGTGGGAGCCGCTCCTGCCTCCTGCCCTGGCGGGTCTCAAACCCACTCACACCCTGGCCTGCGCTCGCTCCCCTGGACCAGGGCCGTTGCCTCTGATTTAAAAAACTGAAAAAAGCTTCTTAATTCTCAATGAAAAATCAATTTGTGATCATTTTGGGATACTTAGAAAAGATAAAGATCAGCGGAAAGCAGGCCCTGCCCTTGGCCCCTGCCCCGGGGGGCGCTGGGTGTGGCATGTCGTCTGCGTGCGTCGCGTCCTCACAAACGCGCAGTTGCCGCACCAGGATGCGGGGGGGGGGGGCGCCCCTCCCCCGTGGGGCTGACAAGGGTCAAGTAGGCCTTTCCCACCGAGTGGCCACCTGCCCGCTGGCGTCCCCTGCACTGAGGCCGGGCCTGGAAGGACCCAGGCCACTGACCACAGAGCAGGGACAGAGCCCAGATCCTCTCGACTCTCAGCGTCTCTGTTCCCTCCGGATGCAGCCGGACGTCTGGGTGGCCCTGCCACAAAGCCAGCCAGCAGCTGCGCCCGTCCTCTCTGCAGAATTCAGGTCTTCACTACTACAAACACCGCGGCAAACGCTGTCTTTGCACGGACTCTTGACGGTTTCCCTAAGACGCTGGACAGCGGTTGAGGGGAGCAGGGGCCGGAGAGGCCCCATCGCACGCCCTGGCCGAAAAGCCTCACGCGAGCATTTGTCCGCGGGCTGTGAGGCTGGGTCTGTCTCCACAGGGTCTGGTGGCCCCGCAGAGTGGACCGTGAGTACCTGGGGTCCTGCCTGGCCACCCGACCTCCCTGCTCCTCCGTGTGCTCTGGGGCTGCAGCCATGGCCTTCCAGAACCTCCCAGGTTCCTGAGCTTCAGTAGGGGCGCCCTGCCTCTCCTCCATCACTCCAATTCTGCCTGTTCTTAAACACATTTTAAAAATTAAAAAGTAATTTGAATTCTGGGAGGGTTCTCGAGGAAATTACAAAGAGGGTTAAGGTGTTCTTAATTTATAGCAAAACACTGAAAAGTTATCCTCCCCACACTTCTCAGTACCCCCCTCAGGAACCAGCTCACTGGAGACCCACCATGCCCCAGGGCCTTTGCACTGCTGTCCCCTGCCTGACCTGCTCGCCCTGGAACCCCTGTGGCTCATCCCTCTCCTCCCCAGGCCTTTCCTCACATGTCAGAGGGCTCCTCCCAGCCAGGCCACCGCTGAGCCAGGCCCTGCCCTCCACACTGTCTCCCCACTGGTCTGGTCTGTGTCTCTCCACTCCACAGAGAGGACGCTGACCCAGCACACAGAGTGGTGCATGGCACAGAGGAGCTGCCCCATGAGTATTTGCGGAGTGAGTGGTGCCTTCAAGTGGCCGCGGGTCGGGGTCTCTGCCGTACCCGCCCAGCTCCTGTACAAAGGCTCGGGGCCACGTCCGGGGCATTGGCGTGGTCGGGGGTGGCTCTGTGAGTGCACCGGAAGCGCCATCCACTGCCCCCGCCAGGCGTTCAGAGGTCCTCTGAGGGAAGCCTGCCCTTTCCCTCGGCTGCTGCAGTGTCTTCTCTGTGACGTGGCTCTGCGGCTCCTCCGTGGCCAGTCTGGCCGTGCCCCTCTTCTCGTGCATCGGCTTAGTTCTCGTCGGATCAGTCTGAAAACTCCCAGCTTCTGTCTTCTCACGGACCCCTCCTCCCCCTGCCTCTCCACCGCCTCCCGGAGTCCGTGATCTAAGGCGTGCTGGCGTTCCTCACTGTGTACTCTGTCTCTTACCCTTCCCTCTGTATTCTCCGTCCTTTTATCTCTCCGTGGATCTTTCTGGATATATTATCAAATTTCCACTTCACTAATTCTCTTTTCAGCCATGAGTTAAATCTGTGTTAAACCCACCCATTAAACGCTTGGTTTTGGTCGCTGTGGTAGGCAGAATAACGGCCCCCAGAGGTGTCCGTGTTCCAATCTTGAGATCTGTGACCAGGTTCCCTCGCACGGGGTTTGATCACCCAGGTGGGCTCACCTGGGCGGTGAGAGGGAGGCAGGAGGGGCGGAGTCGGGGAGGATGTGGCGATGGGGGGCAGAGGTCGGAGAGACGCGGCCGTGAGCTGTGGGCTTCGCGCAGCCTCTGGAAGCTGGGAAGGGCAAGAGCAAGACGCTCCCTGGACTGCAGAGGAACCAGCCTGGCGCCTGGGCTTCAGCCCAGCGACACCCATTTTGGACTTGCAATCTCCAGAACTGTGAGAGAATGTGGTGTTCCGGGCCTCTAAGTTGGTGGCAGTTTGTTGTGGCAGTTTGTCGTGGCAGCGCAGGGAAGTGAGTGGAGCTGCTGTAATTCTAATCCCGTAACTTCTGTGTGGTGTTTCACACTCGAGTCCACCCTTCAGTTTGCAGTTTCCCGCCGGAACGTTCAAGCTGGTCTAGAACTTGACACCTCGATCCGGTCGCTCCAGTGTCTGGAGTCTCTTAAGAGCCTGACTCTATTTTCTGTCATTTTGGCCAGTTTTTGTCCATGCGGTCGTGTATCCCTGTGTCCCTGGTCACCTTGGCATTTTATTTGAAAATGTTTTCATAAAAAGTAATCTGCGGCCTGAGGTCATGTTATTTTCTCCCAGGTAGGATTTTACGCGTTGCCTCTGCCAGGTGCCCGCAGGCGCTAGGACCTGGAGATCGCCGCTTTCTGGGCTGATGAGGGACTGGAAGCCAGGCCGTAGGCCACCAAGCGCTGGCTTGTGTCCCCGAGGGTGACCCTTCCAGGCCCTGGCATGAAACAGAGGTGCGTCCCAGGCTGCGCACCGTCGGGGGAGGCCCAGCTTAGCCGCCCCCTGCGGGTTGGAAGTGCGCCGGGGCAAAGCGTTCCGGACGCCCGGCCCATCTCTTCGCTGTCAGTCGTCTCTCGGGTCGTAGCCCAGTAGTGCTTGCTAGCTTGTTACCTCTTCGATGGCATGAGTGAGATTTAAAAAATATTTGCGTGGCTCTGTGTCCAGCAGGAGGAGGGCGCAAGTGACCTGGTCTAGCCCGCACAGGTGCAGAGGCGTCTGTCTTCCTTCTGTTTGCTACGGCGCTGCTGTAAGTCCAGAGCTTGTTTTTCACGTCAAAGCCACATGTATACACGTTTTACGTGGTTACCTCTCGCACCGAGGACTCCCCGCGAAGCCCTTCTGCTGGCTGTGAACACAATTCTCTGAGAAGCTGCAGTGATGAAAGATAAAGTATCGGCTGGAACCGCCCCGAGCGCGCTCATCCTGAGGTCAGAGCCCGCAGCCTTCATCAGGGCCTGCGGAGCGGCCGGAGCCTGGGCGAGAACTCGGGCTGTGGAATCAGACAGACCTGTCTTCCGTCCTGGACCTGCCACGCGAGCTCTGTGACAGAGGAGCAAAGACTCCGCCGTTAACGTGGAGCCTGGCGCGTGGCAGGTGCGCGGCAGCGGCCGTTGCTGGCTGTGCCTCTCCACAGCGCTGGGCTGAACCGGACCCCCCCCCTGGGTTCCCCGAGGGTGGGGTGCCTTGACCCGCTTTCTACTGAAGTGTCTTCAAGGCCCCTGTCCTCTCCCAAGACAGCTGCCACCGTGAGCACGGGCACGTGGGCCTGGCCACGGACGCGCAGAACAGGTAGCCCAGGGCCTCCGAGCGCCACGGACGATGAGTGTGCAGTTTCCCGAGGGTGCTCTTCTTGCATCTTCTCTGGGCACAGACACACGTCGAGACCAGTCTCAGGCTGCCTTGTTAGTGACAGCACCCAGCTGACGTGGCCCTCGGCGCTTTGCACTTGAAACCTGGAGTCACACTCGGAACGTGTCCAGCTCCCTCCCTCCAGCCACCTGGAGATGCCATCATTTCCTTATCGGGAGAGTCTATCTATTCCGCTCAAAGCCAGGGGCCTTTCCCTGCTTTAATTACCTGTGGCAGGCAGTGACTCACATGGCCGTGGAGTCTGACGAAGCTGTTGCCCTTGCTGGTTCGACAGCCACCCGTGTGTGCACACACGCACATATGCTCACACACGCACACTGTCCCCCAAGTCGGCCCCGCGTGGCCACGCCACGTGCAAAGGCGCAGCTCGTCACACGGTTCCCCGTCGCCGGGAGCATCAGAGCTGCTCTCAGGGCGTGTTGAAACGGGATGGACCCCACCCCTGCTCTCTGAAGCAAAGGCCGGGAGGGGCCTGAGAATTTGCATTTCTAATGAGGTCCCAGGTGATGTTCCCGGGGCTGTTCCCCTGTCTGCCTGGGCCTCAGGTCTGACTCAGGTCTGGGTCTGGGCGGCGGAGGGCAGGGGAAGCCCTCCCGGTGTGTGGCCTATCTAACGAGGCACAGCCAGGCCCCGGGAACCAGACTTCTCTAGTGCCAGTGAGGACAGAAGGACAGGAGAACCCAGAGGATGACATGGGACAGGGAGCAGAGGACCCCTCCTCACGGAGTTTTACCCCATGTCAGATGTTTGTATTCCGGAAAGTCTTTTCTTCTCATCGTACTTCTCTGCAACAAAAGCAGACATGTAAACTGAAATTACATCTTAAAGGATTCTATGAACATACGGCTCTAAGTGCTAAATAATTTCTTTTGGACTTTTTCCTAGGGTTTCCCTTAAATTAATATTAATACAAAAATGTGTAAAACTGCACAAACACAACTAAAATAGTTAATAAAATATTTAAAAATACAGCAGGCAATTATTTGGAAAGTGCACCTCTTGCTTAGATGAGCGTTCAGGTTTCTGTGTGGTTTGCGCGTGCCTGCTGCTTGCATTCACGCACCCCTTGTCGTGTATTGATAGAAGAAACAGCTCTCTGGAAATTAAAAGCAACACGAGGATAATGTTTTGGGGCACTGGTTAGTCTGGGCTCACAATGAGTATTTTGGCAACTGTGTCTGGTGCCTCATTTAACCCAGAACTGGCCTTGTGTGGCTGTTACCTTGATCTAAGTCGAGCGGAAGCGCAGCAACCGGGCGGCAAGAAGAGAGGCTGAGAGGCTGTGCCGGACGGAAGCGACTCTGGTTTATAGCGTGTGCTGTAGTCTACTGTGACGCAACAAACTGCCCCAAAACTTAGCAGCCTAAAACAGCCCATGCATGTTATCTTCCGGTTTCTGAGGGTCCTGCATCTGAGAGCGGCTTGGTTGGTGGTTCTGGTTCAAGGCATCTCATGGGGTTGCAGCTGGATGTTGGCTGGGGCTGGCGAGTCCACTTTCAAGAAGGCTCCGCACAGGGCTGGGGCAGCCAGTGCTTGAGTCTCTCCCTGAGGCCGCCCCAGCAGGGGAGCCTG
>NW_012149718.1:1799269-1820775 GCF_000956105.1 Propithecus coquereli
GTGGGGATGTGGATGGTGTCGGTCTGCCCAGCACCTGCTCACGTTTCCCCGCTAACGGCTCCCTGGCTGGCCTTGGGCCACACCCTTCAGGAGACTTGGGGCTCTTGGCTCTTGGACAGGAGGAAGTGCAGAAGCAGAGTGGGTTCCTCCTGATTTCCTGTGTGCTTGTGGGAAGGTGAGGCTGGTCAGGGCTTCCCAGGTCCAAGGCCGACCCCCACAGAGGATGTCAGGTTGCCGCTCAGAGGTCTCTGCAGGGGGCACAGAGAGCCCACCCACGTGGTGCCACCAGGCCAGGGCCTTGACTCGGATTGTTCTGAGTAGGCAATGCTTAGAGTTGGCTTCAAGTTGCATAAAGTGGTGATGAGTTCCCCCCACCTGTCTGCCAGCTGCTGGATTTGTGCATCCTCGCAGAGATGGACCATGCATATTTCCCCAGGTGGTAGCTTGTGATGTTTGCTTTCCTTATTTCTCTTAATGATCTATCCGGGCTCTGTGTCATGAAAAATATCCAGATGTACTTCCTTCCCTTCAGTGGCTGCTGAGCATCCTTTGACTTGACAGTATAACCTGTACTCAAATCCCTTCTCTGTTGACAGTCAACTTGTTTCATCTTCTGTTCTTAAACACAGCACTGTCACATTTTTATGCATATGTGGAGGTAAATTTGTAATAATGTCCTAAGTAGGAATCACTGGGTCAGAAGGTATTGCCATTTTAAATACTGAGAGATTACCCCCACATATGGCTCCTACATCCCCCCGGATGCTGCCCAGCAAAACAAAGAAGGCACATGGTTCTGGTTCTGCCTTCCTGACAGTTTGTGGTGAGCTCCTAAGGCCTCTAATAAACTTTCTGGCAAAGTGTGGGCTCCTTTTCCGAGCATTCAAGATTAAGACTAAGACGGGGACTGAGAAACTAATGCGTAATTGAAAACCACCTGCCTGCCCCACATTCGGAGAGCTGGCCAGGAAGACTTCACGTGTCCTTATGGTGTATCTCAAGGGAGCTGCCTCAGTTGGGGCCCAGAGGGCTACAGGGACATCAATGGGATTTAGGGGTTCCAGAGAAGCCCCTGTAGGACACGCCGCCTGGGTGCCTAGACGCTCAGAAGATGCCAGGTTCTCTGTCCCCTCCCCTCCCTGGGTGCTGGGCTATGGCTGCTTCTGCGTCGGAGACTCTGTTCTCCTTGCTGCCCGCCATGTGCTGCCCATGGGTGGACCCACCATGGCACTGCTTTGTAAAGGGCACACAGATGCACACCGCATGCTCCAGATGCAGATGTAAGCTCAGAGGGGCTGGGGGAGCCAGAGCAGGGCAGGGTGGAACGCCCTGGGTGGCCTTCTGCCCAGGGCCTGTGTTCCAGTGGGGCACTGCCCCTGTAATCTCTGCACATTCACAGGGCCAGGCAGGGGGGTCTCTGACCTTACGTGGCCACCTAGTCCCCCTAGGTGGGGGACTCGTGGGGACCCTGGGGCTGGTCCTCATGGTGAGCTCACTCAGAACTGCTGCACCAGCCCTGCACGGGCATGCAGAGGGGGAGACGGTCTCTGTGCCCAGAGGTGCTCTCCCCTCCCCACACCCCTTGATGAGAGGGGTCTGGGCTATTAAAGCCGTGACTCAACACATATGCCCTTCACATGTCAGCGGTGTTGCTGGCTGACAGGGCAAAGAGTGCCAGTCCGTATTTTGTGCATATATCTATCTTATGTAATGGAGGTGTGTATATATAAAAATTCTTGCTGCAATATGCCAAGCTTCTAAGGGGTTATCTCTGGCAGTGAGATTACGGTTAATTTTCACTTCCTTCTTTTTGTCATCAGCATGTGATGAGGTTTCAACAATTAACCTATTATTAGTTGTGTCATAAGAAAAATAAGATGATTTTTAAAAGCAAATGTATGTCTAAATGATGTCATTTATTTGCTGGATGCAATAGACCAGAGCCGTTGTGGAACACGCGAAGCCTGGCTGACAGCAGCCCTCACAGCTGTCAGCGGGGAATAAAACCGTAGGCGCCCAGTGGCCTCTCTGTCCTGCTGTTTTAGCAAAGCACACAAACAGCGCACGAGCACATTCTCACCCAGCAACACAGGGTGACCGGCGTGTCGGGAGGGCCCGTTCTGGGACCTGCTGTAATTTTGGAATTCTGCCCCAGGAAAATGCAGCTATTCAAGGAACAGTCTGGGCAACAGGTTCCTTATATTTGACTCGAATTAGCATTATTCCATGCTGGGTTCTACACCCTCCACCCACCCATTCCCCGCCACGCACAGCACTGGGTCACGGTGCAGTTAGCCGTCCTGTGGTCGGCCGGTTCCTGGTTCGAGAACAGGACGAACACCATGATATACTTTTGTAAACCTACTTTTATTCTGAATCAATAATGATTTAACACATCTCTTCTGTGATAACGGTTTTTATGGGCCGAATTGTGTTCCTCCAAAATTCCTGTGTTGAAGCTCCGATTCCCAGGATCTCAGAGAGTGCCTGGATTTGGAGACAGGTTCTTCGTCGAGGTCATTTAGATAAAATAAGGTCATTGGGGTGGCCCTGAGCCAATCTGACTGGTGTCCTCATAAGCCGAGGAGCTGAGGACAGACACAGAGGGACAAGTCTGCAAGGACACGAGGACATGCCTCAGAGGAACCAGCCCTGCCGCTCCCTGACCTCAGACTTGCCGCCTGCAGGATGCGGGGGAATCAGTGTTGTGGTTTAAGCTGCTCAGTCTGTGGGACTTTGTTACGGCAGCCGAGCAAACACGTGCAAGGTGAAAATGATGGTTCTGAATATATCCAGAGAGTAAATGTGGGAAAACGTGAGGTCACATCCCAGGTGTTACTTGTGCGGATCTCCCCAGGATGTGCCGCATGTTCTGGCCTGTGAGGACCATCCCTGGCCCTCCTGAGAGCTGGCACTTTGCCCCATTGGCTCCCTTGAAACATGTGTCACACCCTGGTAGCGGGCATCCCTGGCAGCGAGGCCTTCTGGTCCCGTCTCCCCCATGTAACAGGGACGGCCCGGGAAGGGGCAAAATGTGTCACGAGTTGTTTCTTTAAAACACCCCCTGCTCTTTTGGGGAATTAAAACCTGCATCCCCACCCAGGGCAGTGGTCAGAGGGGCAGGGGAGTGTCCTTTGTTCTTTGTGCCCCAGGAGGTGGCTCCATGGAAGTGTCCGGGCAGAGGTCACGAGATTGTCTCGGAGATGAGGCTGATCAGGACTGTCGACTGTAGTTAAACAGCGATTGTTGAAGCTGCAAACCCCCTTTGAAATTCTGCATTTCTGCTCATAGATAGAACGATGGTACTTTAAGACACAAGTCTCCGTCCTCCTCATTTGCTGGAAAATTAATAAACTTCCCTTTCCTTCTCTTCAAACCACTTGTCCTCATTCTTCTGATGTGGCCTTGGGGACAAGTGCCGAACTTTCAGTAACACCCACACACCATGTCCTGCCCGATGCCCAAATGTCCCCCAGGTGTCCTCCAGGCAAGCTCCTTGTCCCTCCGCTTCCTGCATCTGCTGTGGCCACCACCTCACTGTCCTGGGTGCACCTGTAGTCCACACTGTCCCTGGCATCCCCACCAGCCTTGCACAGCCCGTCCCCTGGCCTCCAGGCCCTGTTTCACATGCTGGCGAGGGCACCTTCTCCCCTGAGCCTCCATGGCTTCCCAGATGCTTCCATGGCAGCAGGGGTCTCCGTGGCCTCCCATCCCCCAGAATCCCTCCTGCTCCCCCGACTCCGTCTCCTCCTGTGAGGCTTGCTCTGTCTGCACCCCCTCCGGAAGCACATGGGCTGCTTCCTGACGCTGTCCGAGTGACAGTGGCCCCCAGCCTCTCCTCCCTGCAGCACCCCATGGTCTGGTCTCACTCACACTGTGCTGACCTGCTGCAGCCCCCAGCATCGCCAGCTTGCGGGTCTCTAAGCGTGGACAGGCCCAGCATAGCTGGCACCCAGCAAGCGCCATGTTGGGGCTCATGGGGTGAACAAATGGTGCGTGATTTCTGAGTTATCAGCAAGTGGGGTGGAAAGCGCTGAAACTGAGGTCCCTTGAAGCCCACTGGGGAGGTGGCAGCAGGTTCTGCTCCCGGGATGTGCTCTCCGGGGGAAACCCTGGGCCCACCTGAGCGCCAGACGCCGGGACTGAGCCGGGCCTGGGGGTGCCACATGCGGAGGGACACAGCCCCGGCATCCAGGTGTGGGGCAGCCGCAGGCTCACAGGTGGCAGGACGCTGAGATGGAGGGAGAAGCTGGGGTGCAAGGGATAGAGTGTGAGGAGAGGTTGCTCTGCAATGGGGTGAGGAGGCGCAGTCCCCATGTCAGCAGTGCAGGGCACGTGTCTCCAAGACAAGACGAGAAGCCCAGAGGGAACCAGCACGTCCATGTGGAGGGCAGAGTTGCCATGTTTCTCAAAGTGGGGCAGGGGCAGTCCCAGCCTGTGCTGGCCTTACCAGCCAGAGCCGCCAGGGATTCCAGTGTGCCGGACTTTGAGAACCCCTGTCCTGGCCAAGTCCCTTAGCAGCTTCCCTTAGAGGGAAGAGGGAGCGAGGCTGAGTGGGGAGGGCACCCTCAGGAATGAGGACGCTGGAGAGGGGCTGGGGACGAGCAGTCCAGATGGCCGTGGTGGCCCTCGATGGCAGAAAGGGACGCGTCGTCATCTGCAGCACTGGAATGGGGATGGCACAGAGCTGGGCGGGCCCTGCAGGCCTGGTGGGGGAGGAGCAGGCGGGGCAGGCTGCTCAGCTGCGGGAGGGCGCCAGGCAGTGCAGCGAGGGCGCCCGTCTGCAGCGCACACAGCAGTTCAGCGGGCCCCTGGGCGCCAGCTCAGGTCTGCAGCTGCCTCCTGGAAACAGGCTGACGCCGGGGGCGGTGCTGGTGGGAAGGCAAGGACACGTGTGTGCTGAGGGCCCTCCCCCCCCCCCGCCCCACTCCCCCCTCCCCCCGCGGCCCCGCAGGCCCCCCACTGGGCAGGCAGAGGGACTTGCCCACTCAGGCAGGGAGACGCTGCCAAAGAAAGCCTTGATTCAGGACTGAGAAAGTCCCCAAACTGCCACAAACTCCATTTCTGTCGAAGCTAAAAAGTCCTGCATTAACTATTTAATAGTTTTCCTATCACTGACTGCCACAAAACGCAATTTAAAGTGAACGCAAAGATTTCTAAATCTTTGTGACACTTGCAAAATGAACCTCCCTTTTTGAACTCGCCTTTTCCATATTCAGTGATGGCATTCGCTGCCCTCCCCTTCCCGGCGTCTGCGGCAGGACGTTGAGCAGCGCCCTGTCCCCTCCAGCCCGTCTCTGCCCCGGAACATGCTCCGAAACCCCGGCCCTGGCTTAAGCTCTTTTAAACGACAACCTTTATTAGATTTTAAAAGGTGTACTAGAAAACTGTGAGAACCCACAATCCCAAATAATCCCTGTTGGTCTTTCTAGAAAAAAAGTAATCCACGATTAAAGCCTAGAATATTCAGACATCACAGAACTAAGCACAAGGCCTCCCTCTCGCCACGGGCGGCCCCACAGAGGACATTCTTGGCACCAGACGTTCCCGTCCACACTTATGGGTACACCCTCACACACACTGAGCCCGTCCACACTCACGGGCATACCCTCACACACGCTGTGTTCACACGGGCACACCCTCACATACACCGTGTTCACACGGGCACACTCTCACACACACCGTGTTCACACGGGCACACCCTCATGCCGAGTGTGTTTACACTTACAGGCACACCCTCACACATGCCGACTGTGTTCACACTCATGGGCACACCCTCACACACAGAATGTGTTCACACAGGCACACCCTCACACACACCGAGCGTGTTCACACGGGCACACCCTGACACACGCTGTGTTCACACTCACGGGCGCACCCTGACACACGCTGTGTTCACACTCACGGGCGCACCCTCACGCACACTGAGTCCTCTTCAGCACCTTGCTCCTGGGGGTCCATATCCTGGTCTGTGTCCTTAGAAAGCATCGCTTTAAGACAGCGGTCCCAACCCCCAGGGCTGGGTTTCAGGGAGGACGGTTTCCCGCGCCGGGTGGGGAGGCGGGGCTCGGGCGCCCGGCGCTGACCGAGGTTGGGGGCCAGGCGTTGAGAGCACAGGGGAGGCCACCAACACAGAGGCCAAAATACCCTGATTTGGAGTCACCCTGAGCCTGGCTGGCCACTGGCGCAGCGGGTGGCACCTTGAATCCCGTGCTTCCTTCTCTCTGGGTTCTTCTGGAAGCTTCCCTGTGCCCCCCCCCAGCTCCCTGGTCCTTTCATGGGGAGGAGGGGGCTCCCCAGGCCCCTCCATGCAGACGCCAGGTCGGCCCTGCACAGTCCACAGTCTGCCTGGGGTGAGGGTGCGGGGTCCAGCCACGCGTGCGCAGGTCCAGTGACCCGGAAGTGTGGGCCTCTTGCCCTCTGGGGGGCAGGGGCGGGCGCAGGCCACGGTGGCCGTCCTGCGCGACCTCCCCGGGGCACGGCTCTCTCTGCAGGGCCGGCTTGGAGAGGCCCTGCCGTCCCATCGCATGGCGGGCGCCTTTGTTCCCCGCCCGCTCCCACGCGGCCCTCGCTGGCTCCAGCCGAGGCGAGCACGCCTGCGGTGCCCACTAATTGCAGCCCTGCTCCACCCGCGCTTTGAAGTGGGGCTGCTGCTGGGCCGCAGTTGCAGCGCCCTCCGGCCCTGGGCAGGCTGCCGGCTGCTGCTTCCTTCGGTCTTGTCAACAGGCTGCTGGGGAAATTACAATGCAGCTCAGAGGAGACGGTAAAATGCCTGCTTTTATCGGGTTTAGATTAATGTGGGTTAATCTGTAAAGAATTTTAAGAACATGTTTGTGTGTAGGGTGGGCTTTGCCTGGCGATGGGAGCTGTGCCGCGGACGAGCTGAAACGACAGGCGGTGCACTGGGAGGGCGCAGCGGGGCCCTTTGTCCTGCTCGGAGCAAACGTGGGGACACGGACATCCCACGTCCGTGCCTTGGAGCGCCGCGGTCCAACAGCAGAAGGCAGAGCGCCCTGCCGGGGGCCGCTGTTGTTCTGCCCCCCATTCACAACCAGCCGCCGGAACTCCCAGGTGATGACACCAGTGCGGAGTTTGGTATCGGAAACAAGCCAGAGCCAGTCACTGCAGGAAAAGCAGGGAAACAGCTGCTGCTCACGCTGCCCGCGCTCCCTGGACTCTACAAGCGAGCGGTGGCAAGGTCCTTAGAGACGGCCCCTCTGCTGACCCGCTTCCAGGAGTGCCGGCCCGGGCTGCGCTGGGGCGCCGGCGTCGGGACAGGCAGCGAGCCTCCGCGCTCAGGCCGACGGCTGCCCTCCGCCCACGCCTCTGCCACGCACAGGCACGAGCCCGGAACCCGCAAAGGAAAACTCGCGGCGCCCTCCTGCTTGCAACAGCACAGAACTTACTGAGCCCTGGAAAGGGTCGGTCTGGGCAGAGTCCACACTGCAGAGGCCCTGAGACATTTACGGGGCCTTACCGCAGAGCAGATGTTGTGGGGAGCAGCAAATAAAGCCCGGTGCGTGTCACCCCTACTCGAGGAACGGAGGGGCCTGTTGGAAACGCGCTGCCGTCCAAACCCACACGAGCAGGTCACGCGGCAGTTCCTAGAGCAGCGAGTTCCAGGCTTTTACATTTCAATTTGGGAAAATAAAGTGACATCACATGGGACTCCAGTGTATCAGAGTAAGAAAGGCAGAACTCTTCTGTTGTGGACAGGTCAGGATCCCGAGGCCGCATCCTCTCAGCTCAAGCCTTCCTCCTTCTCCTCCTCCCCCTCCTGCTCCTGCTCCGCTCTCCCAGCCCGTCTTAGGGTGTGTGCTGGAAACGGTTTCAGGGGCGCTGCCGCAGCTTAAGTAGTCAAGGGTTCTCCAGAGAAGCGGATGGCGGGAGCAGTGCGTAGGTGTGCGGGTGCAGGTGGGTAGGTGTGCGGGAGCGGTGCGTAGGTGTGCGGGTGCAGGTGCGTAGGTGTGCGGGTGCAGGTGGGTAGGTGTGCGGGTGCAGGTGCGTAGGTGTGCGGGTGCAGGTGGCTAGGTGTGTGGGTGCAGGTGCGTAGGTGTGTGGGTGCGGGCAGAGTCCGCGTTAAGGAACTGGCTTACGCGGCCGTGGCGCTGCGAGGGCCGAGCGCGCAGGTCTGGCCAGCAGGCTGCGGCCCAGGGAGAGCTGCCGTCGCAGCGGTCCGAGAGCCGGCTTCCGGCAGAGACCCTCTCCCCCGCGGGGGCCAGTCTTCTTCTCAAGGCCTTCAGTCGGCTGGACAGGGCCCAGTAGAGGGCCATCTGCCCCACTCAAAGTCGACCAACCCGGAAGTTAATCTCACCTAAGAATACCTTCACAGCAACTCCCGGCATGTTTGCCCAAACACCTGGGTGCCGTGGCCCGGCCAAGCTGCCACGCAAGGTTAACCGTCACTCTGACAAACTGCAGGGCGCCACTGATTTCCCAAATCAAGGCACTTTCTCTGAGGACATTCCTCGTGGGCCCGCAGCCCGCAGTCCCGGGGCCTGGAAAACCGGGCGCTTTTCCCGAGAGTGTGGGCGCAGCGGGCCAGCGTGCTCTTCTTCTCCGACTCGGCTGGGGGTGGGGACGGTATTGTGGGCCGCCTCCCCTGTCGCTTGGTGATGAGGGCGTGGAGGAGGAGGAGTGGGGTGGGGACAAGCTGCGCACTGCGCAGTCGGACAGGAAACTCGCCAGTGACGTCTGAGTTCCTGACACCGAGGGTGTGCGGCGTGTTCGCGTGGCAGGACTGGTCCAGCGTCTCCCATCTGGGGACGCTTCCCTGACCTCCCAAGGCCAGAGCCCGCCTGTAGACTCTTCTGGTACTTTGTTGTCAGGGGGAAGTCCATGTGGCGGTGTCCGGGGTACGAAAGCAGAGACGAGTGACGTGGACTTCAGACACCGCGAGTGTTGGGGAGCGGGGCCAGGCCGAGCTGGAGCTGACCGGGGCGCTCTGGGAGCAGGAGGAATGTCACACGGCAGCCAGGGGGGGCGCACGTGACAATACGGCATCGGAATTTACGGCGCAACCGTGGGCAGACTTACGGGGAGAGGTGAATTATGTTAACTCTTCGGCAATACATTTGAAAATTTCTTAGGAAACAGAAGTCATCGCTATTACCTCGCGAAGGAGTGGGAAAGCAGGGCGAACCAATACTCGTAAAAGAAATTGGAAAGTGTGAAACATTTGCCACTTAAAGAGCCCCCGCTGGAGTTGGAATACACCGCGTATTAGCTAATCTTACTGGATCAATGGCATTTTTCTCAGATGCGATAATCTTACTGTAGAAATGTTAGAGTATCCTTATTTTTAGGAACCCGTGCAGAAAAATCTAAGGGTGAAAATCATGTTTATGTCCAAGTGATTCAACAACCAAAAGGGGGTTACGTGGGCCACGTAGACACGAGACGGAAAACCCACGTGAGAGCGTAGACGGGGCAGGCGCGGTTGGGGTGTTCGGCAAATCTCCTGTAGGCTTGAAAAGTTTGTAAAATGTTGCAAGGAGAAGGCTCAAAAGTTTTCACAAATGAGTTCCAGTTGATCTTCAGAAAACAAATCCTCACGACAGAGTATTCCAGACCATGACAAGGCACGAAAAGCATTCCAATGAGCTTTTCCGAGTCAGCGCAAGCTCCGTGTCAGCTGTCATCAAGACTTCGAGGTCCTGAGCGGATTTCACGTTTCCCAAACGCCAGGCACGGAGGACACGAGACCAAGCCCAGTGGTGCGTGGTCTGGAGCTGGAGCTTACAGTCCGGTCTGGGGAGAGCACAGGCAACAGTCGCAGCAGGGATTAAAGTCACCAGGAAGGAGAGGCGCACAGGCTGTGGCCGGAGCTCCCCAGGAGGTGGCTTTCCCCAGAGGGTTAATTAGGATGAGGAGGGAGGAAGGTTGCTCAGGGAGGGGCCCGGCCTGGGGACATCCTGGATGTGGGTCTGGCTGGGGCGGAAGAGAGAGGGTGTGTGGGGCTGAAATTACAGCCTGGCAGCGGCAGGACTGCACCCTGGCATGTCGTCTGCACTGGGGAAGCCACCAGGGAGACCTGGCCCAACCAGTTTTGGGTTTTGCGGAGATTGCTCAGAACAGGTCCTGGAAACCCAGAGGGGATGTGGCCGGTGATCCCACAAAGGTGGCTTGGCCAGTAAGGGGGGCCATCGGTAGGTAGGAAGCATTTCCCACTTCGCAAAAGTACATCTGAGACGCCCAGGAGGACGTTGGGTGAGCGCTGCAGACACAGGCGTGGGCTGGGTACCGGTTTCGCAGCCTCTGCAGCTGGGGGAGACTGAGGCCTGGGACACGGTCCGGTCCGGACAGGGGGAGGAGAGGAGAAGGTGGGTGTAAACGCAAGTGTCTGAATGAGGCCTGGGCTGAACCCAGCAGGGCGTCAAAAGAAAAGTGCCTCCCGACCCCATGTTATTTACCAAAGGAATGTAAGGAGGTTCAGCCTTAGGAAAGAGATATTTGCCCCCAATTCCATTGATAAACTAAAATTGGAAATGTGAGATCGGGTCAACGGATGTGCAAAAGCATTCGAGAAGATTCAGCAGCCATTCCTACTCTACGTAAAACATGAAAAGAAAAAGATTCTTCGATGTGAGATTAACTGCCAAGGCCCCCAGCCATTCCCACTGCAATCAGGAACGAAAAGAAGTCCTCTGCGGAGAAACTGATGGAATCGGTCCCTGTTTTCAACATTGCTTTGAAGACTGGAGTTCATGCTGCAGAATAGGAAAACAAATAAATTGGCACACAAATTAAAGCAGAAAGAGGGAAATTATTTTTATTTGCAATGTTCGTTTACCTAGAAAAATGAGATTCTGAAATCACGTAGTAAATCTAATGTTACTAGATACAAGATAACTGCACAAAATGAACCAGTTTTCTTTATACTAGTAATAACTCATCACAAATGGAAACTGGGGGGAGTATGTTCACAGTAACATCATAAATAAATTTATAGGATAGTTACAGGAATAACTTTACAGAAACGGTGCAGGACCTCTACGGTCAAAACGATCAAAAGGTTTTCTCGATAAACTTAATTCAAGATTGGAATAAACAGAGAAATATACCATGTTCCTGAGTGGGGAGACTTCATATCATAAAAATGTCCAGTGTTCTCAAATTAATCCCTAAATGTATTGCCATTCTGGTAGGTCTTCCTATGGTGTTTTTTGCTTGTTTGTTCGATTTTGGTTCGGGTGGTGGAGACGGAAACCAATAGTTTTTAAAGTTCATGTGGACGAGTAAACATGTGAGAATTGTTACACGTTTCTGCAAAGGGGGGCTCGTGCATGTGTCCTTTGTCAGTATGAACGCTGACTGTGAGCACTGTTGCCGAAATGACGCGGTGCTGCCAAAGGAAGCAAAGAGATGAGTAGAACAGAGACGGATACGATGGGCCCAGGCGTGCGCCGGAGCCCAGGCCACCACAGACGCGGCATTTCCCGGTGGGGGGACGGAGAAGGACGTGCACAGTGACTTTCTGGAAACAGTTAAATTCGCTGCATCCCACATTCAAAATCACATCCCAGGTAGAACAGAGATCTGAACATCAGCATACAATAGTAGATGAATCTAAAAGTCGTATTTTAAGACTCATAAGTCTTAAGGAGAATGTTGCTGACTTAATAAGTATTTTAAATACCTGGCGAAATGACACGTAAACAAAGCACTGAGAAAGCGGAGGTGACGGGAGAAGGTATTCGCAGCCTTTTAGCGGACAAAGGATAACGCCCTACTGTCCAAACTACGCTTCGTGTGGTAAGAAGAAATCATTATTCTCTCATTTAAGTAACTTAATACGATCTTCTTATTAAATCACTTTCAAAATGGAATTCTAACCGTGTTTCCCGGAGACAACCGGCCTCGCTTGTGCCTCCAGGTGACTCAGTGGCTGACGGGAGCAACCGGGTGACAGGTGACGGGGAGCCCAGCCCCGGGGGCCTGCCCGGCAGCAGGTGACCTTGGCAGTCAGCTAAGGGTCATTTCCACCTCACCAAATACTCCCAGGCCCATCTAAACTCACCAAATGTACAATGCTCTCTGTCTTTCCAGAGAACTTCGCAACCATCCTTAGAGCAATGGTTGCTAAATACCAAATTATGGTATATCCCAGAGGAATTTTTGTGTCTTTAAATTATTAAAGCCCACATAAGTGACGGGTTAGTTTAACAGAACCCAAAGCCAGGGGAGCGGATATCAGCGTCTTATTTTTGTAACGTGGAGTTATCACGTCCGATTTCTCCGTGACTAGTCTCTGTTCCCTGGTTGGACTGTGGAGCAGGCCCCCGAGGACGCGTGGACACACTTCCCAGGTGCCTTTGGCCAAACAGTGCTGTTCCTGCACCTTGGCCCAGGGTGACCCACCTGTGGTGGCTTCTCTCTCTGATTTCCCAAATGGCCTGTGTCCCCAGCAGAACACGTGGAGCGCTCCCCTCCTACCAGTTGTCTCTGTTTTCCTTGAAGCCGACAAAGGGGGTGACTTGCACCAGGGCGCGGCTGGGGGACATTCTTGGAGATGTCTATTTTCTTGTTTGGAGGAGGAGGTAGCAGACCCAGGACTGCGGTCCCTTCCTGCTGGGCTTGCTGGGCCTGCGACTTCCATTCTTAGCAGCTGGAGGACTTACCCGGCCTGCTTCCCGGAGCGAAGTCCGGACTGCGCAAGGCTTGGGCAGGCTCTGAGCAATCACGCAGTAGCTCTGATGTGCGCGTTTCTCCCGGTGGGTTCCGGGACGTACCTCCGGGAGACTTCGGTGCATTCGATAGGGGGATATGATTTCCACGACAACATGAGCTGGGAGGAAATTGGGATAGAAAACTTTAAGCAAGTTCCTTATGCCTGGGAGCTCCACGCGGGCAAGCTGAGCTGTGTGTCCCCGAGGGAGGGGGCGTGGAATCGGCCAGGGTCACGCAGTCTGGAGAAGGGAGTTCGCAGCTTTTCTCGCATTCAGGCACGCGTTCGTGTCGTTCTGCGTGTGAGCAGAACTTCCACTAATGAACGTGTGCTTGTCCTTGCGTATCTCTAGTATTACTGGGTCAAATGTAACCTAAGGACAATTTTTCCAGAAGGGTTCAAGGCAACATCACTTTGATTCTTTCAATCAAGATATTAGAACATGATACACGGGCGGAGGGAGGGCAAACACCTACCCAGCAGGTGCAATGAACACTATTCATGGCGGGCACACCCATAGCCCCGACTTAAGCATCATAAAAGCTATCCACGTCACGAGAACATTTGTACCCCCTTCATATTTTGAAATAAAAGAAGATGCACAATTTCATTTTTATCAACCAGCTAACATTCAGCAAGAGACTTTGGTGCCAGCGGTCTAGTGGTCGTGGGGTCAGCTGGAATCCCGCTGCTGCTGCTGGTGTTGACCCGCACCGGTGCCGCCTGCCCACCCTGCCCCGCAGGATGTGGTCCCAGAGGCCACTGGGACCCCGCTGGCCTGGACTGGCCCTGGTCCAGGACAAAGCCCTCACCAGTTAGGAGGGAAGAGGCAGCTCCATTCATTCCGTTTGCCAAGACCTTTCGTGCGCGGGCCAGGCTTCCCGCTCCCTTGGGGACCTGCTTTGTCCTCTTGTCAGATTCAGGTTATAACCGATTGTTGCACTGTGTGTGGGGTTCACAGCTACAGGATCCAGCGGGGTGTCCCCCCAGCCAGCCCGGGCCTGGGTGACGTGGGGGGTGGGGAGTTGTGTGTAATAGGAACCTTTTCAGGCTTTTCTGCACGTAACCGCAGCTAACTGAGCCTTTAAACTATGAATTAATATCCGCTGGGGAGGGGAGGGAGCATCTCTCCAACCACTGGGCTTGTTTCATGGAAAGCACCTACCGTGCTCCCGCCCCTTGCCCACTCCTCTCTCGCCCCTCTGTCCTTCCCCTGTCTGTCTGTCTCTCTCCACAGGCTCTGCACAGGCCTCTGTGCTGGGGCTTTCCTTCCGAAACCAGCAAAAATGTGCATTTGGGGGCCTATGACAGGGGCCGGTGAACGGGAAGCTGCCCGGCCTGGACTGCGGGTCTCCACACCCGGCACATCAGCTGTGCTGCGTTTCAGATACTTCGGAGCGGGTGGGGAGGCAGGTATATGTTAATTTAAAGAATGCTCGTATTTAGTAGCTGTTCCGCCTCCACTGGCGTTTCATGTCAGCGGCAGTTTTGAGAGTTCAGGCCCCAGGGCCCCCAGCTTTGGATGAACCCCGTGGCGGCGCGCACCCCTCTCCCTCTCATTAGCTGTTCCCTTTAAGGACGGACTTCCCTCCACAGGGAAATTCCTGAAACCAACAGTTGACAAACCCACACACCCTCGGGAGGGCTGGGCGCCGGATAAAAGCCCTCCGCGGTAGCCCGGCCCCTCCTGGGGACGCCGCCTCTGCCAGGGACCCAGCAGAGCGCTGGACCTGCCTCCCCGGTTCCCCAGCCCAGCCCGGCCCGCCGCTGCGCCCCGACCCAGCCCGCGGTCAGCCAAAGGCAGCCGGCCAGTGGACCGCGCCGAGGAAAACAGGTTTTCTAAGCTTTTTTGGCCTTCAGGTCTCCACTGAGTGATCTATTTTTGACTTTCCTTTTGGAAAATGCGCTTTGCCAATGACTAATCCCAGCCCTGCTGAGATTGTTATCACCTGTCACCTGCAGAGCATGGAAATGAAGAGATAGACCCGCGGCTGCAGCCCCAGCCTGCCAGGGCCACCTGCCTCCCGCCGAGAAGCAACTAGAGGGTTCAGCGCAGCCACCAGAGCCACCTGTGTCCTCGCCACTGGCATGTGGCCGTCGCAGTGACCACCCAGGGGGCCCCGAGGCTGCCCCTGGCATCTAAGGAGCAGCTGCCTCCCTGCAGGCGGAGCGGAGCCTCTGCATGGAGATCGGGACCTGAGCCCCTCATGTCTGCCCTGCTGACACTCTGTGTCCTGCTCCTGCCCCTGGCACCCCCCGGCCACCGCGCCCAGCCCTGGGAGCCCTGCACAGGTAAGGTGGCGGCGACAGGGGGACGTGGGGCAGGGGTACCTGGCGGTGGAGCCGGGAGGGGTGTCAAGGTGCAAATGCTACTTTGTAACACTGATCCGGGTTGCCGACGCTTTCGGAGGACAGCAGTTAGCACCCTGGGGAGACGGGTAGAGGCGGGAGGGGCGCAGCAGGGAGGATTAAAGAGAGCCGCCAGGCAATCACAATAGAAACGCCAACAAGCTGGCAGGCGAGAGGAGTTTCAAAGAGTTAACCAGCAGCGATCTGAGGCCTTCCACAAGTGCTTACCTGCTTGGCCTCCTGGGGAAAGGCCTTACACCTGCTTTAGGAATGAAGTCGCAGCAGCCCTGGCAGGTCCCTTTTCCTCAGCCAGTGGAGAGACACCCCAGCCTGCTTGCTCTGCCCCTACGTGAACGCAAAGAGACTCGTGAAACAGGCACAGCCCCACACCCAGCGCCCAGAGCCAGGGCCCTTTAAGGCTGAGCCCCCGCCTCGCCCCGGTGGCCACAGCAAAGCCAAGAGATTTTGCTCCATCTTTTCAGAAAGGCCATTTTGACCTGCCAATAACCATGACACGCCGATACTTTTCTAGAGTTTCTACTGAGAGATTTTACTTATCAAACCAAAATTTAAAACCCAAAGTAACAGGAAGCTAGACCCGAAAGCTAGAAACCCAGTCATAGGACAGCGAGTGACTGGGGCAGCGTGGCTGTGAGAGGGAGAGGAGGAGGAGGCTTGACTCTCGGGGCTGGTTCTATTTGCAAATTACGCATCCTTCATCCCGGGACAGTCTAGGTCCCGTCCAGGCCCGGGCTATGCAGCTCCTCGCTTTGATAGCACTTGGTTCCCGATGGCACGACCAGGGGATGGCCCATGAGGATCCAAGTTTGGAACACGGACCCACATGGGTGTCGGGGTCCGTAAATGTCCCTGGCCAGCCAGGAGCAGCAAGGCTGTGACTCCACAGCAGCCCACCGAGCGGGCGGGCGGCGGGAGGCCCTGGGTGCTGGGGACAGGACTGACGTGCTTGCTCCCTGGGCTCGGGGCTGCTGCACCTGCCTGCAGCGATTGCCTCGGAACAGGAGATTATGCAAACAACGCGGGAGCCGGGCAACTGCTGCCAAGCAAAACCCCCTGGCTTCACGCGATCAAAGGCCAGTGCCAGCCGTTCCCCCGCCCCGCACAGGGACCCCAGGGCAGCCCGGAGCCAAGAGCCGTTGTCCTCAGCACCCGGCGGTCCTTCCTGGTTTGGGGATGAGTCACAAACATGTATTTTCATGTTCCCTTCGGTGCTGGGAACAGAATCGACCTGCACAGTAATAATAAAGGTTATTTATAAAGCCCGCCCCCTCTCCCCTGAAGGTATGTTGCTAATAGTTAAAAGATGACCCAGTTATTAATACCATGAACTAGAGAAGAGAGATAAAAGTCAACTAAATAATATTGAGCTAAATTTGGAACGCTCCCAAGAGACTTGCATAATGGCCAGCAAGGGTTTCAAACAGTTTTTGAAAACTCACGTTGGTTCCACTCAGTTTGGAAAGCGCACGCGCTTTGCTGTGGGGCTGTGTGCACGGCTGCCTTGGGGCCTTGGCTCCGCGCTCTCAGGTTTCTAAGTTCTGGCCCCCAAGGCTGTGACCAGGGACGGCAGTGTGGAGCTGTGGCTGGTGCAGAGGCTTGGGGGTTTGGGGCCACCTTGGCACCCACACCCTTCCTCTGGCGGTGTTGGGGACAAAGGGACCTGCTCTGATTTCCAGCACTCACTCCCGTCTCTCTCTTTGGCCTGGTCAGACTGCTTCCTAGTATTTAGTTTGCAAATCAGGTGACTGCCAGAACCTGTGGGCTGGGACTGTGAGGGTCCCCAACCCAGTGGGGAGCAGACGGGAGAGATGCATCTTCACAGGCCCTTAGGAGCTTTAGCTTCGAGAGTCTCAGAGGCGGCAGGGAGGCCAGTTGCCAGAAGCTGAGACAACAGAGGCCGCAGTGCTTGGCAGGGAAGAGAGTCCCAGACAGACCAGGAGGCCTGAGGGCGGGCTGGTGGGGACACGCCCACCTGGCTTCAGTAAGAAACAGAGGCAGGAGCTGCTATCTTGTTTCCACGTGGCCGAGGTGGGTATGGGGCCTGGGGAGGTGTGACCAGGATGACACAGGTGCAGGGGTATTGGACGGGGCCCACCAAGTGACCAGCATACTGATGAGCGTGGGCTGCTAACTCCTGGCCCCTCTCACGGGTAGGCCGTGTGGCCAGTTTGCCAATGGGGAAACTGAGGCTGAATGTTTGACCAGTGTCTGGTCCCGACTCTGCTGGACCCTGTGCTGAAGGGCGGGGTAGGTGTACGTCCGTAGGCGGGTCAGCTGTCATCTTCGAGAGTGATGGTCCCGGCAGGCTGTCGGCATGAAGGAGGCTTCCTTGGGACTGGAAGGTAGAAGCAGGGGCTGGGGGCACAGCGGTGGGGTCTCGGGCCTGCATGGGGTGGGCTCCCCCTGGCTGATTGTGGCAGCCAGGATTCCAGGGCGAGATGCCTTTTTACGAGCTGTGGCATCACCTTAAGCTGTGGGGCAGCTGGGCGCTCACAGCCAGCGGCTGACCCCGGCACCGACCCCGGCCTTGACCCAGGCGGGCAGCCTTGGCCTGACAGGAAGGTTGCAGGGCCACTGCTGAGACCCGCAGATTCCCGTAAGGAGTTCCTGACCCTGGGCTGCACGCTGCCTGCGGTGCGAGCCTGGGTGCCCGGCACAGTGGCCTCCTTCCAGGCAGGGCTCATGGGGAGCGGGCGGGGGCCGTGCTGGTGAGTCTGGGCCGGCCGATGGAAAGTCCCTGTCATCCATCACCCCGGCCTGGCTTGCGGGCACCCCTCGGTCAGAGCGCCCAGCGTCAGCCCGTGGACAGGACACCAAGGCGGAGGGGTTCTTGGGAGCCATCTGGGACCACTAGACCCCAGGGGCCGGCCGGGGTGGGCTCTGGGGTGCTGGGCAGAGAGGGGGTGTGGGGACTCCACTGGGGAGGTGCAGCGGCCCCAGGACAGAGGACCTGCCCACCAGAGCTTGCAGCTCTGCCTGGAGCCAAGTGCAGGCTGTGCCCTCCCCCCGGCGGGAGGAGCAAACATTCGGGAGGGGGCACTGCAGCGCCAGGTTCAGCAGGTGACGGGAGCCCTGGCGGGCTGAGTGCGGCAGGGGCTGTGGCCAGTCCTCTGGGCCTGGTGACTGGTGGGGTGACCCCAGGAGCTAGAGAAAGAACGGAGGGGATCTCAGGGACGGATTTGTGTTTTAAAAGTTTCCTGCTCTGGAAGCTCCCTCGAGATGGGGGTGGGAGAGAGGCTTCCAGCCCACCCATCCCCCTCTGCTGCTACTCCAGGTTTTCTTCCACCGACCTTTGCCCTTGGACTTGAAGGCCGGCGCCTGATGGAGCTTGCCTCCCGGGAGCGCAGGTCCCTGGCGAGGTCACCTGACGACCTGAGCCCAGGACGCCATCCCTTGGCTGCGCACGCGGGGCGCAACTAACGCCCCGTAAACGCTGCGGGACGCGAGTGTAATCCCACCGCTCGGTCCCGCCCGCAGCAGGAGCCTGCGGTCCCCTGCGCTGGGGGCCGGGCGCGCGGACCGACCCGCCTCTCTGGGCGCCACCCGCGTGGCGAAGCCGCAGCGGCCCCGCGGTGTGCGCCGTAGGGGAGGCCGCGCCGTCCGGGGGCGGGGGTGGCGTGGGGTGGGGGGAGGCCGCACCGTCCCGCAGTGGCGGAGGCCGCAGGGCCGGGAATGGTCACAGATGCGGGCGGACACTAACAGCGCCGCGGCCTTCCTGTCGCTTCTGTGCGTGTGACCCGTTCCTGCCCCGCGGAGGGCAGGGGCTCGGCGACCTGTGCTGCAGGAGCCCCCACCGTCTTTGCCGCCCCCCAGCCTCCGCGCCCCGCTGCCCCCGGGTCGTGCACGCTGTCGCGCCCCGTGAGTTTGTGAAGCGCTCAGCCAGGAGGGTGGCCTTCGCCCCCGCGAAGGAGCAAACGGGGCCGTCACTGTGAGGTGGGCCCGCACGCTCCCCGCGCTGCTGCCGCCCCTCAGGAGTAAACCATGACCCACCGCGGGCAGACCCCTGCGGTCCGCGCCCCGCCGCTGCCCTCCTCCGCCGCGCTCTCGCTCCCTCCGTCCCGGCCCGTCTCCTCCGGTGGATTCGGGTGGATTCGGACTCCGGCTCCGGCGGGACCTCAGCGCTCGGAAGGGGGCAGAGGCGGAGGCGCCCGCTTCCCTCCGGGTCCGGTCCAGCCGTGGGGAGCGGCGGCCGTGGCCCTCGGCTGCACCCCGCCCGTCCTGACCTCGCGCCAGGAGCCCCCGGAATCGGGTCCGGTGCTCGCTCGGCCTCTCCGCCCCCACGCCCCGCCCCCACCGGTAAGTGGGGTCCCACCCGTCTACACTGCTGCCCCACGTCTCGGCTCCCCGCCCTCCAGCTCCGCTCAGAAAGGCGAGCAGGGGGTTGGGGGTCGTCGGACCCGATCTGAAAGCCCGTATTTTCCAGCGGGTTTTTGTCCTCCGAGGGGCTCGGGTCGGGGTGGGGACCCCGTCTGTTACAGGCTCACTTTCCACCCCACCCCGGTCCGGCTTGGGCAGGTCGCCCCCGTGGAGACTGTAGGGGGCTCCGCGCATCCTCTCCAGGGATCAGTCTGCAGCCACCCGGCCCCTCGCCGCCCTCCCCAGTCCCGAGGCAGGAGCTGCCACCACGTGGGGGGAGGAGCCGCCACGTCTGCGAAACGGACGACGTCTGCGCAGCGAGAGCAAGGCCGGGAAGCGTTTGGGGCGTGCAGGGCGCAGTGCGCGTTCGGGCGCGGGGTGCACGGCAGTCGGTGTGTACGTTTGTGCCTCCTGTTCACGCACGTGTGCGTGCCGAGGGTTGCGGGAGGACAGCCACCCTTTCTTGTCTGTGTCCCCTGAGCCCTCTCCGGGGCCTGGTGTCGGTGCGGGGCGGGGGCTCCCCAGTCCCACCGGGCCAGCGCCTGGGGCCGCTGGGACCCGCGCCAGTGCCACGCTCTCCTCAGATGCGTTGCTCCGCCTCTGGGTCGGGGCCTGAGCTTGGGGCGCGCCGCCAGGGAATGGTCACCAGTGGTTGGGGACAGGCCGCCGCTGACGTCGGAGAACAGGTCAGAGCGTCCAGGCCGGTCTGGCGGGCGTTCTGTGCCGTTGGCTTTCTCCAACTCAGGAGCTGTGAGCCGGGGTGGGAAGTGCTGCATCTCTGTGGTCCCAACACCTCCCCGGTGTGGGGTGTGGACAGTGCCTGGGACATCACCAGGGAAGCCCCCACTCCCCCTTCCTGCTTAGTTAATGCCTTAGTGGGAAAGCCAGCTCACTACATCGTTCGTGGGTTGTTTTTCTTTTTTGTTTGTTTTTTGAGACAGAGTCTGGCTGTCACCCTGGCTAGAGTGCTATGATGTCCTCATAGCTCACAGCAACCTCAAACTCCTGAGCTCAAGCCATCCTCCTGCCTCAGCCTCCTAAGTAGCTGGGACTCCAGGTGGGCTACCACACCTGGCTAATTTTTCTGTTTTTTGTAGAGATGGGTCTCGCTTTAGCTCAGCCTGGTCTTGAACTCCTGACCTCAAGTGATCCTCCTGCCTCGGCCTCCCAGAGTGCTGGGGTTACAGGCGTGAGCCACCGCGCCCGGCCATCATTTGTTTTTTTTGAAATGTCTTGACAAGTATTTTTAATATTTCCGCACAGTTGTCTCCTTTGAAATTGGGCGTGTTACCTTGTACGCATTTACAAATGTGCTTCTGAGAAGGATCCGGTGGGTTTTACCAGCCATCCAGAGGGGCCCGTCGCTCTTGGGGGTGGGAGATGAACTTGGCCAGGGGGAGGCGGCCACACCGTAGAGGAGGAGAACGGCCCCCCGGCAGGCCGCAGAGGTGAGTCCCGGAGATTCTCTGGCCCTAACAGCTGGGAGCTGGGAACTGATTTCTCTCCCCCTCTCTTCCACAGTAGGGTCCCCCAGGACAGTTGTGGGTGAGGAGGCAGGGTACCCCAGGGAAGAAGCAGGGGTCAGGACCCCCGGCTGCCCCCGCAGCCCACAATGTGGCGGGGGACAGGGGTGGGGGGTTGGGTAGGGGTGGTAGGGCCTGGTCTGCTGCACCATTTACGTGAGCCCGGTTCTGCTGGGGCCTACTCTGCACTGACAGGCTCTCTGGGACCCCCTCTAGGGGGCGGCACTGGCCAAGCCGGCCCAGCCCGGGCCTGCGCTGAGGGTCTGGGCCACGTCTGTGCTGGACTCGATGGGCTCCTGGTGTGGCAGCCGGGGGGCGTCACTTGCTCCCGCACTGTTCCAGCCTGCCACACGGGCTCAGGAGCTCGGGAACGCAGGGCGGCTCTGATGTCACTGTGGAGGCAGGGGACGGCAGCTTAGGAAGCAGCTCTGGCAGGAGTGAGGGCTGGTGTGGGGGACTGGGGATCCGGAAACGGGGCCCCATCCTGACTGGCCCCGAGGACAAACCCTCCACCAGTGGCAAGCCTGGCCGTGGGGTCCTGAGGCCCCTACCCTCCGGCCTCTTTCCCCTTGACCTCGCCCCACCGGGCT
>NW_012149718.1:1821300-1826931 GCF_000956105.1 Propithecus coquereli
CAAGGCTGGTGCTGGGGCGGGATCCCGAGGGCAGCGGAGAGGGGGACATGGCCCATGTGCCCATCAGCAGCTGGACTTCTGGCCCGAGGAGAGGCCACAGCAGGCCGGGCGGGGGCAGGCAGGGCGACAGAGGAGGGACACGCAGGAGGCTGGGCGGCAGCAGCTGGGCTGGCAGGAGGAGGAGGGGGCACAGCAGGCAGGTCTGCACACGGGGCGGCAGAGGAGGGACACGCAGGAGGCCGGGCGGCAGCAGCTGGGCTTGCAGGAGGAGGAGGGGGCACAGCAGGCAGGTCTGCACACGGGGCGGCAGAGGAGGGACACGCAGGAGGAAGGTCTGCAGCAGGACGGCTGGCAGGGGGAGGAGGTGCAGCAAGCAGGCTGGCAGCTAGACTGCTGGCAGCATGAAGAGGAAGACCCAGAGCAGACAGGCTCACAGCACACAGCCTTGTAGCACACAGGCACACAACAGACCTGCTGGCAGGCGGAGGGGGTGCAGCAAGCCGGCTGGCAGCTAGACTGCTGGCAGCATGAAGAGGAGGCCTCAGAGCACACGGGCACACAGCACACGGGCTTGCAGCACACGGGCTTGCAGCACACGGGCACACAGCAGGCCTGCTGGCAGGGGGAGGGGGTGCAGCAAGCCGGCTGGCAGCTAGATTGCTGGCAGCACCAGGGCGTGCAGGTGCTGGTGCAGACTGACTGGCAGGGGCTGGACACACAGCTCACTGGGCTGCAGACCAGGGTCAGGCACGGGGCCGGGGCGCAGCAGCTGGGGGCGCAGCAGGGGGGCTCGCAGCAGCTCTCTGGGCAGTCGTCCCCCTGCCAGGAGTCGGGGCAGGAATCGCAGGAACCGGACAGACAGACCCGGCTGCCGTAGCTCAGGTCGCTGGAGCAGACGGACACGGCGGACGCGGCCATGCTGGGGTTGAGCCGGGCAGGTGTGAGTGGGTGAGTGGGTGAGGAGTGTGTGGGGTGCTCGGCACTGTCGGCCTTTATACCCCTCCCGCCCTGTTGTCCCAGCCCCCAGCCGCCCCTTCCTCGTTGGTGAGCGCCGGGCCAGGCCGTCATTAGGATGTTTGTTTGCCTGTGAGGTTGTCCAGCTCGTAAACATCCTGCTGTAGCCCATCCCATTGTTCCCCTGGGGGCAGGAGTGGGCTGGGGGTGCTCCCAGCCGGGTTGTGGGGCAGCGAGGGACACAGGGTCGGGGGGGTGGGACGTGCCTTGGGCCGTCCCTGGCGAGCTGGGGCCCTGTCCTGTCACTGGCCTGGCAGCCCCGGGACACTGGCTCTCCCTGCGGGAGCCGGCCCGTAGGAAGAGCGTCCCGTGGTGCAGACACCCCCTCCAGTGAGGCCCCTTCCCGGGATGCCGGACTGTCACTACCCGGTGACACACAACCCGGATTGGGGGGTGCTCAGTGACCTGCCCAGGGCCATGCGGCTCTGAGGGGCGCCGGGCCTGGACCCAGAGCCCTTGGCCCGAGCTCTGGAGGGTTTCTCCCCCGACGGGCTCTGCGCCTCCTGCGCTGTGCCTGCCGCGCGCCTTGTCCTTGGCTGGGAGGCGGCGGGACTGTGCATGAGGACGAGGACCGAGGGCTCGGCCCCTCCCCGCTCGGCAGGACGGCAGCCCCCTCAGCCATGTCCCCGGGTTCTGAACCCATGGAGCATCCATGCTGGGCCGAGGGCCACCACTGGCCTTTGTCCCTCCAGGGCCCCTCCCATGTGCCCTGTCCCTGTCCCTGTCCTGAGCCTGCGCCTGCCCCCGACCAGCCCTTCCCAGGGCCCCGCTGCAGCCCCCAGCTCCGCTCAGGCCTCTCGAATCGTTGCAATCTCTGATCGCCCGCGCGGTCGCCACATGTAGAGACGAAGTTCAGGAGCTCCTGGCCCTGTGAGCTGCCCCGGTCACCAGGGACACCCTCCCCCATCACCAACTGTAACGCTGATTGCGGTTTCGCATTTTCACATAAAATCACAGTATACATGTGCATATTTCACTATAAAACAAGGCCTGCGTTACAGGATGTGAAGTGCAACATTCTGTGTTGTCCTGAAGCCAGCAACGCTGGAAACTAGCTCTCGTTCCAGTGCTGTGTCTGGTCAGACCTTCCCCCTCGGGGTGCCCTAATACGACACACGCTGACCACCTAGGGCCCGCTGTCCCGCCACCGTGCTGCCCAGGGGCTGGGAAGGGGCTGTGGAGGTGGCTGTCCCTTCCGCCCCACGCAGCAAGTGGCGTCCAGGGAGAGCCCGCCCCCTCCGCCCACGGGCCGCCCGCTCCCCACGGCGGGTCCCCCGGAGCTGGTCAGAGAGGCTGCAGCAGTGGGAGCCCACAGTGCTGGCCCTGCCACGCCTCCCCCTGTCCCACCACGGCAGCGCTCAGAGCCCAGGGAGGGAGAAGAAGGGCCAGGAGACAGGTCCCGCCCCGGCCGTGGCGTCCCTGAGCCCACTAGGCCTGCATGTGGCGGGGCTGGGCATGGGACTGGGCTCAGATCCGGAGGAGAGTTTCGAGCCGTCTGCGTGGGGCTGTGGTTTCGCTCTACTCTCTGAGACCAGAGCTTTCCGCTGTGCGTCAGTGACAGACACTCAGTCCCGCCACCGACGTGTCCGCAGCGAGTCCCAGCTGCTGCTGCTCGTTGTCTGGTGTTCTCTGCTCTGCAAAGCCAGGGACAGCGTGTGCCCGGCCTGCCCGTCAGTCTCCAGAGACCTAACCGTGCCCGGCGCGGGGAAGATCGTTAATAAATATTGGCCGAAAAACATGAACATTTTCAGAGGAATCACTGAATAACAATTTCAAGTTCTGAAAATGGTTCCAATGCACCACCTTTCTCTTACACTGCGTAAAGCGCTCTATCGTGTTCTGTTCCGCGTGTGGGGAGTTGACTTGTGTCAGACCCGCCGTCCAGCTGGGAAAATAGGAAAGCTGGTTTCAGGAGGTACCGAGACCGCCGAGACCTGAGTGACGGGATCCCCATCGGAGGGAGAGTGCACAGACGTTAGTCTGCTAGTTACTGGGGGTTGCTCAAGGCAGTTGCCCATTCACGGCTCACAGCCGAGAGGCCGAGAGGCTGAGCAGAGGTTTCAGTCGTCTCGTGGAATTGGAAGACACAAACCCACAGTGCAGCCCTGACCAGGCAGAGGATTCTGGGAAGGAGCCCGGGCTTTCAGTTGGAAACACTGAGTGTGAGTGAAGGGCTGCTCCCTAGGACGGAGGGCAAACCGGAGCCAAAGCTGGGCCCCACCTGGCATCAGCTCCAGTGGAACTCGGACAGTCTGCCCAGGACCTACTGCCTGCCAGGATCAGAAGTGGGTCTCTGGAGCCAGGTCCCGTCAACAGAGACTGGAGTAATCTTACAATTTTCATGTGCAAAGCCAGACATTCAGTCAAAACTACTGGGCACACTGGAAGACAAGACCAATTGACAAAGGACCGAGAGAAAAAGCAAACACTAGAAACAGCCCTGCAGGAGATCTAGACATCAGAACTGGCAAACATGGATTTAAAGTAACTGTGATTAATTTGTTCAAGAAAATAGAGGACACGGCGTGGAATTTCAGTGGCAAACTGGATTTATGAACCAGAATCCAAGAGAAGGTCTAGACGGGCAGAGCACAGGAACTGAAGGTAACTTAGTAGATTAGCTTAACAGGGTATTAGACAAGACCAAAGAGCAGACTAGTGAAGGAACAGAGATGGGGCGATATTGAGACTGAGCACAGTGAGGGGGAGAAAGGGTTAAAGTACATTTAGTGGAGCAGTAAACATAAGGGACGTGGTGAAAAAGCTGGTTTGAATCCTAGATGGAGCAAATGAAATAGGGTTAGTAAAATATTTGAAGATACAATGGACAAGAAATTTAAATTGACGGAAAACTCATAGATGCGAAGGCATTTAAGAATCTTCAGCACGATAAATACAAGGAAAACCACATCTGGGCACACTGGGGCCCCTGTGTGCCCACAGAGCCTGCTGAGGCCCCCGACAGTCCCTGAGACTGAGAAGCCTGGGGGACATCCTGCCCCAGGTCACAGGGTGCAGGGAGGGTGTGGAGGAGGAGAGGAGGGACAGTGTGGCCCTGGCGTCCTCCCTGTCTCCCTTGCAAGGAGCTAAGACACCCCCACGAGGCCTGCCTCCTGCCCTCTGGTCTGGACACGTTCTCACGCTGTCCTGGGCATCCTCCACCGTCACCACTGTGACCTTCCCTTCCCCACCTGCCCCCACCACCCCGCCCAGCAGGCGGGAGCACTGGAGGCCACGTCTCGGTTCTCTCTCTGCATCCCAGCAGTGCCCGTGCTGGAGCAGAGGCGTCCCCGAGCGTCCCTGAGTGCAGGAGCCCAGGACACCCAAACCATCCCGAGTGGAACTCCTGGGCACTGGGCCAGCTGATGCCGCGTCTCCCTCGGTCCCCCACCTCCCGGCACAGCTGCGGGCCCTGCCGCCCCGGGACAGCCTACCCGTGCCTGGAAGGAGCTGCTTCTACCCACAGTAGGGGGCTCTGGACTGAGCCCAGGTAGGGCCCAAGGGACTTGGCCAGTGAGCACAGCTGGACCCCGCAGGACCTGGGGGTGGCCGGATGGCAGACTTTTAGTTCTAGTCTATGGGCCTATACGGCTATCCTAATGTCAGTACCACACTGTTTTGATTACTGTAGCTTTGTAGTAAGTTTTGAAATTGGGAAGTGTGAATCCTCCAACTTTGTTCTTCTTTATCAAGGTTGTTTTGGCCATTCTGGGACCCTACAATCCATGTGAATTTGAGGATCAGCTTTTTCATTTTTGGAAAATAGACTGTTGGAATTTGATAAGGATGGCATTGAATCTGGAGATTGCTTTGGGCAGTACCGACATCTTAACGATAGTGAATGTCCTAATCCGTAGCATGGGAGTTTTTCCATTATTAATATCCATGTCTTTAACTCTTTCAGAGATGTTTTATAGTTATCAGTGTACGAGTCTTTCACCCCCTGGTTATACTTATTCCCAGATATTTCATTCTTTTGGATGCCTTTGTAAATGAAGTTGTTTTTTCTGTTTCCTTTTCAGATGGTTTGTAGCTGGTGTATAGAAACAGATGATTTTTTTGTGTTCATTTTGACCCTAAAACTTTGCTGAATTCTCTATTAAAAGCTCTAGTAGCTTTCTGATGGATTCTTGGGGATTTTCTATATACAGGATCATGTCACCTGTGAATAGAGATGATTTTATTTCTTCCTTACAATTTGATGGCTTTTGTTTCTTTTTCTTGTCTAATAGCTCTGGCTAGAACTTCCAGTACAATGTTGAATAGCAGCAGTGAGAACAAATGTCCTGTCTTGTTCTTGACCTTAAGGGGAAGCTTTCCGTCTTTTGCCATGGAGTGCAATGCTAGCTGTGGTCTTTTCATATATACCTTTTATCATGTTGAGGAAATTCCCTTCTACTCCTAGTTTTCTGAGTGTTTTTATCATGAAATGGTGTTAGATTTTGTCAAAGCCTTTCTGTATTAATTGAGATCATTTGGTTTTTTCCCTTCATCCTGTTAATATCGTATTTTATTAATACATTGATAATTTTTTAACTCAGTTTTCAGCTGACGATTGATTATTTTTACTGTTGAACTATCTTTGCATTCCTGGGATAAATTCCACTTAATTGTTGT
>NW_012149718.1:1828176-1832716 GCF_000956105.1 Propithecus coquereli
GGCCCTGTATTTGTGAATTTTCTAGCTTTCCTCTGCTATTTATGTCTCGCTTCATTCCATCATGGTTGGCAAAGATTCTTCGTATGATTTCGATATTTTAGAAATTCGTTGAGGCTTTTTTTGTGGCCCCACATGTGATCTGTATCCTGTGTTCCCTGTGCACTGGAGGAGAATGTTTACTCTGCTGCTGTTGGGGAGTTTCTATGTGTCTGTCCTGACCAGCTCGTTTGTGGTGGTGTTCAGTCTCTATGTCCCTGTTGACCTTCTGTCTAGCTGTTGTGTTCATTATTGACAATTGAGTATTGAAGTCTCCAACTATTATTGTAGCACTATTTCTCACTTCAGTTCCTTCAGTGTTTGCATCATATGTTTTGGGGCATATACGTTTATAATTCTTGTATCTTCTTGATGAATTGAGCCTTTTATCAATGTATAACATCCTCTTGTGCATTTGTGCAATAGGTACAATGTGGGTGAGCAGGTCCTTGATGTTCTTAGGGTCTTAGTGTACTGGTGGGGATGTAGGGGTCTTGGAAAGTTTACTGCAAAATCACCTGTGAGTAGTGATTGGTTGCCCACGCTGTGTTGACAATTGGAAACATCAGAGACATGGGGCGATGCCGTTCTTTGTATCAGCTCTGCCCCTGGTACCTAGTGACGTACATGCCAAATCCAAATGTCTCATGGCTTGGAGAGAGAGGGGGTCTCAAAGCAACAAGGTTTTAAAACCATGTTCTTAGGACACATTTCAGATGCTACCTAGGTGAGGTGGGAAGAGAGAGAGGGACAGAGGTGGGGAAAGAGGAGGGAGGAGAGCAAACTGACAGGTCTCTGGATTTTCCCTCCGAGTTCAGATTAGAGAAGCCACATTTATCTGGTTTATATACTTGACATCTAGATCAGATTGAGTTTGGAAAGGTATTTCCACTACTTTAAAAAAAAATGTTGAAAAGAACCAGGTGCAGTGGTGTGCACCTGTAGTCTCGCTACTTGGGAGGCTGAGGCAGGAGGATTGCCGAGTCCAGGAGTTCGAGGCCAGCCTGGGCAACAGAGTGAGACCCCATCTCTTAAAAAACAAAACAAAAAACTGTTGAAAAGCAGATCACCACACAGAAGATAAAATACAAGCTCCTTAGTTTTAGGAAAGCACACGTGCTTACTTAATAGTTTCATCACTAATAATTTGCTGCCGTGTTTCGTGCTTGGGTGAAGGACTGTTTGTACCTTTCCACTGCCCTGTCTGTTCATGGCGGCCCACAGTCAGAAACAGAGGCTGAATATGATCACCGGCGTGTCGTGGGCATTGCTCTGTGAGTTCGTAGACTTCGGTGCTGCTGATGGGATGTCTGATGCCAGCCTAATTTTTCTTTCTTTGTAGGTGAAATTTTTGTTAGTTTGTTTTATTCTCTAGAAGGTTTTGGGAACCACTTACTGTCTTTGGTGTTCTGTAGTTACAACAGGGTGTATGGAAGATTTTCCCATTCGTTTTCCTTGGCAGCTTGAGTCTTTTCAGCCTGAAGACGTGCGTTTAGCTTTGGGGAATGTTATGATGTGAGAGCTTATTTCCTCGTCCTCCCTCCGCGGCCTCATCCCTCTTTCGGAGACTCCAACACGCAGAGGCTGCGTCCTCTGGGCTGCTCCTTGTGGCATTTTTTCCTCTCACATTTTCTATCTCGTTGGTGTTTTGTTCTAAAGCTGAGAGATTTCTCAACTTTATCTTCCAGCTTCTCCATTTAGTTTTAAATATCAACATGACATATACTATCTATGACTTTTTGGGGATAATTTTTATAATTGGTCCTTTTCAAAGCATCTTGTCCTTGTTTTGTAGATGCAACATCTCCCTGAATGTCTTTGAGTGTGTTTGGGATGTTTTTACAAAGGTCTTTTGTGTTCCTTAAATTAACTGTTTCCTCTGGGTGTATTTTTCTTTTTTGAGATGGGGTCTTGCTCTGCTGCCCAGGCTGGAGTGCAGTGGCATCATCACAGCTCACTGCAGTCTCCAACTCCTGGGCTCAAGCGACCCTCCTGCCTCAGCCTCCCGAGTAGCGGGGATTACATGCACCTGCCACCACAGTTGGCTAATTATTTTATTTTTTGTAGAGACAGGGTGTCACTATGTTGCCCAGGCTGCCTGTGAACTCCTGGCCTCAAGTGGTTCCCCTGCCTCGGCCTCCCAAAGTGCTGGGATCACAGGCTGAGCCACCGCGCCCGGCTTCCTCTGGGTGTATTTCTGTATTAGTTTACCTTGATCTCGATTTCTCTTGCTGCCAGCCTCCCTCGCATGCTGCAGTGACACGCGGTGGCCCTGGCTTCTCCGGCCTCCTCTTCTGTGTGTCTGTTTCCTGTTAGAGAAGCTCCCGCCTAGTCGGGGTGACATGGGGCTCTGTGCGTGGGTGGTCTGTCAGTGGTGGCCTCGCTTTGGGGAAGGAGCCGTGGAGCCCAGGGCTGGGGCGAGGACTGTGTGCCTCGTGCACTGGCAGCTCCCTCGGAGCCTTCGCCCAGGTGAAGGTGACCTTTTCCTAGCAACTGGGGACATTCTGGGGTGCGTGTGGGACTGCCAGCTGTTCGGCCTTGGGGGCCTGCTGGGCGGTGCCAGGCTCACCTTCCGTCCCTCCCTCCCCGCAGCCGCCCACACTCCCCCCACAGGGCCTGCGGGGGAGCTCTGGGGCCAGGCTGGGCCTCCTGCTCCCGCCCTGGCCGTCGGCACACCCCTCTGCTTCCCATTGCATGTGCTGAAGTCCCTCGTCCCTGGCACAGTGACGTCCCCTCCCCTGCAGCAGGTCTCGGGAAGGTTGAGACGGGAACAGTGGGCTCAGCAGACTATCTTGAACCGGAAGCACCAACTGCGGTGCGGCCGTCCCAGCTCCCTGCTGCTGACCCGCGATCCACGTCGTTCTCTGACCGCGGGGTACCAGGTCCCGGCGTGTGCCCGACTTCCCCCTCTCGTGGCCCGGCTCTCTGTGGACGTTGGGTTGCCACAGCGCGGCGGCTGTTGGTTTGCTCTCCCGTCGAGAGCAGGAACCCCATTTGTGGCTTCTAGTTTTTATGAAAATTTTTATTATTTTCATCTGCTATTCATTAACTATTATTTTCTATTTTATTTTAATTTTGTTACGAAAATTCCACCCAGCATTGTGCTCGCTGGCTGTATCAGGTGTCTGTGCGTCAAACCATCCTTCTATCAACCCGCTTAGCTTTTTCCTGTGTTTCACAGTAAGCTGCGCCAACAGGACACTGCACTCGGGCACGTGAGCAAGCCTGCCACTGGCTGGGGTTCGGTGTTTACGCTTTGGCATGTGAAATAATGCAGATCTCCAGGGAATCCTTCCATGGATTTTGACAAATGCACAAACACAGGTAACCCAAACCCCACCGAGATTCAAGACACGACCATCGTCCCCGACGCTGTCGGGACCCAGACGAAATTGTGCTTCTGCCCTCCCCTGTCAGTTCCATCCGACTCCCCAGAGATAGCCACCGTTATTTTTTAAAGCTTAAATTAGTTCACCTTGTCTTAAAACTCGGTTTACATGGCCTCACGCGGCGAGCATTCCTGGCCCGGTACCACGTGTCTCAGACTCCCTGATGCGGCTGCGTCACTGCCTTGTCCCCGGGGGTTGAACTTGCTTCTGCATTAGACTGTCTGATATTGTCGTCTACGCTGTTTTCATTGTCGTCATTCTTTCTCTCCTTCTTGAGGTTAGATCGTTTCTACTGCTGAGTCTTCCAGTTCTCCGACTCTTCCTTGCCTACCATGTGGCTCCTGACCCCCAGCCCCAGCCCTAGCGTGTCACGGTGACGCCCCATCTGTGGGTCCACGTGATCCCACCCGGCCACCTGCACCTGCACCCAGACCGGGGTTTCCTGCCTCCCGGAACACGCCGGTGTCTGCAGCGGCGGCCGCACCCCTCCCACCCCGCCGCTGCCAGCTAGGTGCGAGCACCTTCCCCAGCCCTGCACTGCCAGGCCCAGTGCGGCGCTGACCCTCTCGGGGGCCCCCAGACCACGCCGGCACCCCCCTTACTCTGCATCTGCTGAGTCCGTTTCGTCCCCAGGACTCTGCCCTCGGGGAGGGATTTCGCGCATTCCCCTCTCCATCCGCTCCTGTATCCACCGCCTGTTGCCGCAGGGCCCCGAGGCCAGGACTCTGCCGTCAGCACACAGGTATCTCTGCTGCGTGGACAAGAGTCCTGGGGCAGGCGGCCTGTGGCAGGGGCTGCTGGCGCTCTGTAAGGGCAGGTGGTGGGTCTTGTCGACTTTGAAAGCCAGCGTCTCTCACCCCCGGCTCTGCCGTCGCGGGGTACAGGGAGCCACGGGCCACACGCGAGCAGATGGGCTCGCTGGGCCCAGAAAGGCAACTGACAGACTCAGACATGGGCCAGATTCGGCCCACAGACGGGGGAGTTTGCCACCCTGTGCGTTAATGTTTTCCTGTGCACGGCATAAGCTCACAACACGAGATCGCCTCGACTCTGAGACCAAAGAAGAAACAGGATTCGGAAGTTTCAGTCGAGCCAGTGGTGCCACGTGCACGATC
>NW_012149718.1:1834991-1836826 GCF_000956105.1 Propithecus coquereli
TAAAAGGATCTTTCAAATAGGAAAGTGAAGTAAACACTTTTTCAGATGGACAGAAACTGAGAGGCTTCGCTGACACCAGGTGCGTGTTACGTGACATGTGAAGACATTTCTGCATGCCAAGGGGTGTGACAGTGGAGAGAAGTTTCATCCACACAGACAAAAGAAGACCTCCACAAACTATTTTAAAAAGAAGATAAACATAAAAGGCATTACAAAATGATCGATTGTCTACAGTAAACCCAGTGACCACGCAGTGAGAGATTCTCAGCATAAGTGAAAGGAAAACGTGACAACAAGAACACTAAGGATGGGGACGTCCACTGCTGCAGAGCCCTGACACACACAGAGGAGGTGACCTCGTGTCATCGGGACGTACAGTGTGTTATGTTAACGGTGTGTATTGTAAACCCTAGGCCAATTAGGTTTGAGAAGATGTGTGCCAAAGGTGAGATAAATGCAATAACTAAGAATACTAAACCACAAAGAGGCGTAGAAGGAGGAAAGAGGGAAAAGGAATAGATGGGACAGAGTACAACTAGCAAGACGGTATTTTACATTTAGGTGTGTCAACAATTATATGAAGTGCAAACTGTCTAAACACGAAAATCAAAAGGCAGAGGTTTCCAACTGGATGCAAAAGCAAGATCCAACTATATTCTATTACCAGAAACCCCACAGTGAGTATAAAAACATTAATATGTAGGGGAAAGTTAAGCAGATGGAAGAATATACCATAGGAACAGTGATGAAATAAAGTTGGAAAGGCTCATTAATATCAAAGGGGATTTCAGATCATGAAATGTGACCAGGGCTAAAGAGGAATATTCTGTAATGAAAAGGGTCAGTTCACCAGGAAACCTTAACAAGCCCACCTGTGTGAGCACCTGACAGCTCTTTCAAGAGAGTTGAACGGAAAGACATGCGCAAAAGCTGAGAGCGGACGGGAGACCCAACAGAGCACAGTTCCCACTGGATTTTGGCTTCACGGGGCAAGTAGACAGAAAGTCGGAAGGACACAGAAGGCCCGACCGGCACCAGCAACAGACTTGACCTCACTGACGTTTGCAGAACCCCAACCCAACGACACGATGCAAGGATGCGCCTTCTGCTCAGGTGCTCGGGACGGTCGCCAGAAAGACCTTCTCTGCACCGTTGAAACAGTGAAGCTCAACACATGCGAAGGAGTTGAAATCACGCGGTGTGTGTTCTCCGACCACGATGAAATTAAATTAGATGTTAATGAGGAAAGGACAGCTGGAAATGCCCCGCCCATTTGGAAATCAGCCGCACACTTCTATGTAATCCGTGGTTCAAAGATGAAGTCGCTAGAGAAATAAGGAATATTTTAGTTAAATACAAATGAGCAGCCACGTCACAATATGTGGAACTCAGCTAAGCCATGTTTAGAGGGATAAAATGATATTAAATGTTTACATTCACAGAGGAGAAGGTCCTGAAATCGATTATCTACGTTTGCACTTTAAACTAGGAAAGAAAAACAAACGCAAAATAAACAAAAGAAGCAAAATAATTAAAATATCAACAAAAAGAATGAAGTAGAAAATAGGAAAAAAAAGATCCATGAAACTAAAAGCTACTTCTTTGGGAAGAGCAATAGAATTGATCAAGCTCTAGCCAGACTGAGCAGGAAAATTAAGAAGAAGAGAAAACATCAAACACCAGGGTTAGGGATGAAAGAAGGGACATCATATGGGATCTCACAGTTATCTTAGAAATTATAAGGAAGTTATATGAACTACTTAGAGCTATTAATTTGATAACTTAGATGAAATGGACAAATTTCTTTAAAAAAACAAAGCTGTTAAGGCTTATAC
>NW_012149718.1:1836876-1839380 GCF_000956105.1 Propithecus coquereli
TGTCCGGGTTCTGCCCCGGGGACAGATGAAAAGTGTGCCCAGCAACCCCTGGGAACTCCTGGGTGAGAAGGCGGCAGGATGATCCAGGCCCTCCCTGAGCCTGGGGCCCCTCAGGATGCACTGGCCCCCAGGGTCCTTCCCCCACTCCAGCGGGAAACCAAAGCCCGTGCGAGCCAATAAACCGGCCTTCCCCGTCAGCTTGTCTCGCCTTTGTATCGTCACGTGACTGAAGTTCCCCCCGTGAAGGTGCACACCAACCTACGGGACAGCAGCCGCTCCTCAGGGAGCCTTCGGCCCGATGCTGAGCCACAGTGGAGGGTCCCTGGTGGCTTGGGGGTGGCCTGAGGGTGCTGTCCCCACAGCCCCCTCCTGAGACTGCCTCCCTCAGTGGGAGGAAGAGTAGCGGAAAGAATCCTCTTCCTGCAGGATGGGGGAGAAACCGGCCTGGGCCCCAGGTCCCGTGCGATGCCCACAGGATTGCGACAGCAGGGAGGGCGGGACATGCTCTCACACAGGCACCGCCACACGTGCAGAGCAGGGCTGGCTGCCCCAGGCAGGAGGAGCAGCAAGGCTGGGACAGCCTCCCTCTGCACGTCCCGGCTCAGAGGGCCTGCCTGAGACCATCCTGCCCCCACTGCAGCCACCAACACAGCTCAGTAAGCAGCATCAGGCCACCACTGGGGAACAGGTGGAAGTCTGCAGAGACCCCCAGTGTGCGGCAGGCAGGCTGGGCACCCACAGCTTAGGATGGGGCAAAACCACTGGGCTCCCAGCCCCCAGCCTAGGCACAAGCAAGGGCCGCCCACCGCAAGGGGGACGTGAAGTCTTTGGTGCACAGAAGGCAGCCACAGTAGCAAGAAAACCCAGCCAAGGTGAGTGTCTGAGCAGATGGAGTCAGCCTTCCCCTGCCTCCGTCCGCGAATGACCTGACAGAGCAAAGACACCCATCCAGGAGGAAACCCGGCTATGTCACTTTCACTCCTTTACCACATGACGTGGGATGTTCAGTCGAAGATTATGAGACGTACAGAAAAGCAAGGAAAACCCACGCTGTCAAGAGACAGAGCAGCCAACAGAACCAGACTCAGAAATGACCCAGGTGTCAAAGCTGCCAGACACAAACACTGAAATAACAATGACGATCATGTCAGAGGATCGAGTGTGAAGCGTGGACAGCACATGCAAACAGGTGGGAATTTCAGCAGAGAGACGGAATCTATGAGAAAGCGTCAAATGGATATGGCAGAAATCAAAATGCAGCATCAGAAATGAATCCCTTCAGCGGGCTCATCGGGACACCTGATACAGTCACGAGCGGAAGCCTTGAACTTGAAGACAGGGCCGTAGAAACTGCCCAAGCGAAAACACAAAGAGAAACGTGGCGGGCGTAGGTGGGAGAGGACAAAAACAAAACATCGAAGAGCTCTAGGACACGTCAAACCCTCATTTTTGTATGTGGTCTGGGTCCCAGCAGGAGAAGAGAGAGAAAGAACAAGGCAGAAGACACATCTGAAGAAGTAATATCTGAGAGATTTTCTAAAAATTATGAAATGCCTAAAACCATATCCAAAACATTGTGAGAACCCTAAGTTGGGTAATATCTCCCCTCCACAAAAAAGTGACTAGAGACATCTTATTAAACCTGAGACTGTCAAAAACCAAAGGTCGAGAGGAAATCTCGAAAGCATCCAGATTAAAAAAGAATACTACACGCAGAAGCACGAAGATGAGAATTAGATCGGACCTCTAAGCAGAAATTATTATCAATCCAAAAGACATCTCTAAAATGGTAAACCAGAAATCTGTCCACCTTACAAAACTGAAAGGATCTTTCAAATAGGAAAGTGAAGTAAACACTTTTTCAGATGGACAGAAACTGAGAGGCTTCGCTGACACCAGGTGCGTGTTACATGACATGTGAAGACATTTCTGCATGCCAAGGCGTGTGACAGTGGAGAGAAGTTTGGTCCACACAGAAAAAAGAAGACCTCCACAGACTATTTTAAAGAGAAGATACACATAAAAGGCATTACAAAATGATCGATTGTCTACAGTAAACCCAGTGACCACGCAGTGTGAGATTCTCAGCATAAGTGAAAGGAAAACGTGACAACAAGAACACTAAGCATGGGGACGTCCACTGCTGCAGAGCCCTGACACACACAGAGGAGGTGACCTCGTGTCATCGGGACATACAGTGTGTTATGTTAACGGTGTGTACTGTAAACCCTAGGCCAATTAGGTTTGAGAAGATGTGTGCCAAAGGTGAGATAAATGCAATAACTAAGAATACTAAACCACAAAGAGGCGTAGAAGGAGGAAAGAGGGAAAAGGAACAGATGGGACGGAGTACAACTAGCAAGACGGTATTTTACATTTAGGTGTGTCAACAGTTATATGAAGTGCAAACTGTCTAAACACGAAAATCAAAAGGCAGAGGTTTCCAACTGGATGCAAAAGCAAGATCCAACTATATTCTATTACCAGAAACCCCACAGTGAGTA
>NW_012149718.1:1842025-1844184 GCF_000956105.1 Propithecus coquereli
TTTTTCCATCTCAATCTGTCGTTAGGTCCACAATGTCGATTTTAGAATTTCATCTATTGTACTTTTCATTTCTAGCCTTGCCTTTTTAAAAATAGTTTCCAATTCTTGACTGAGATTCTCTGGCTTTGATCCATTTTGAGCTTTGTATATATGGTGTTAGGTAAAGGCTGAACATCTGTTTTTTTTGTAGAGATATCCAGTTTTTACAGCACCATTTGTTAAAAAGACTGTCCTTTCCTCATTGAAATGTCTTGACAGGCTTGTCAAGAATTATTTGACTGTATACGCGAGAGTTTATTTCTGGGCTGTCTATGCTGTTCCTATGGTGTATGTATCAGTCTCTATGCTGGCACCCCAGTTTTGGTTACTATAGCTTTGCAGTAAGTTTTGAAATCAGGAAGTGTGAATCTTCTAGGTCTGTTCTTTTTCAAGATCGATTTGGGTATCTGAGGGTCCACCGAGATTCCATACAAATTACAGGATGGGCTTTTCTATTTCTGCAGAAAATGTCATTGTGATTGTAGATTGCTTTGGGTAATATGGACATATTTACAATATTAACTCTTCCAATTCACGAACATGGGATGCATTCCCGTTTGTCTTCTTTAATTTTTCAACAATGTTTTGTAGTTTTTATTGTATGATTATTTCACTTTTCTTGCTTAATTCTTATGTATTTCCTTTTTAATGCTATTGTAAATGGAGTTGTTTTTGTACTTTCCTTTTGAGATTGTTCATTGTTCGTTTATAGAAATATGACTGATTTTCTGTGTTGCTTTTGTATCCTGCTACTTTGCTGAATTCATTTATTAGTTCTTACAATTTTTGTGTAAAATATATAGGGTTTTCTACTAAAGTCATATCATCTGTGAATGGAGATGATTTTACTTCTTCCTTCCCAGTTTGGGTGCTTTTTGTTTGTTTCCTTCTTTCTTCTTCTTTTTTTTCTTCTCGCCTGATTGCTCTTGCTAGAACTTCCAGTACTGTGTTAAACAGAAGTGGCAAAAGCAGGCAAATATCAGGATTTGTTCCTGATGTTAGAGGAACAGTTTGTAGCCTTCTCCACTGAGGATGAGGTTTGCTGTGGGTCTTTCATATGTAGCTCGTGTTATGTTGTTTGTTTGTTTGGGGGTTGGATTATGTTGAGATGGTTTCCGTCTATTCTTAGTTCGTTGATTGTTTATGTCAGGAGAGCGTGTTGAATTTTGTCACCTGCCTCCCGTGTATTGATTGAGGTGATCACACGGCTCTTTCCCTTCGTTCTGTCACTGTTGGCGCCAAGTCTGAAGTGATCGGTGCTGGCGACTGCAGGGTCCAGGACAGCACTGTCCTTGCGGGGGCGCGTGGCTCCTTCCGGACATGCGCAGAGGGCCTTGCAGCCTTCCACACCTCCTGCCGCGGCTGCCCGCGGGACCCTCCTTTGGCCTCACGTACTTCCCTGGGGACACGCTCGGTCCAGCTTGCTTCCCTCCGAGCTGTGTCTCATGCAGGGTGTTGGTGGTGCCGACTCATGTTGGTTCCTAACTACGAGGCTTTCCCAGGTCCGGGATCCACGGTCACCAACCACAAGTTCTCCGGACCCACGTCCTTCATCGCCACCCACCCTCGGGGCAAGTGGTCTCTGCGCCCTTCCTCCCGTCTGCGAGCTCCCGGGACACTCACAGACCAGGGGCACGTGCTCCGTTCTGCCTCCCGTCCGCCGTGGCGCTTCCTGACCGACGCGAGGAGTGTAAACTTCTGTTGTTGTTTGAGAACCGCCGTCACACGGAGAGGAAGATCTGGAGCTCCAGGTTTTTGGAGTCTCACGAAAGTTGCACAGGTGAAATTGTAGGGAGCAGGGCAGAGTCCGGGGGAAGCCAGGAAAGCACTCTGGCGCGTTTCCAAGTGTACCAAGCACTTGAAGAAGGTGCCATGAGTCACGAAGCTCAGAGCCAAACAAAGCCCGGAAACATCCCCAACAGAAAAGCAGCTCTGGGAGACGCCCCGAGGAAGCAAAAACAAGGAAGTCACAGCTGTGCTCTGTGCTGTCTGGACACCTGGGGCCCAGGTATAAAGGCTGCCGGGGAGCAGTCTCCAGACACCCCGCCTCTGCCCTGCCCTCACCCGCCCACGCCAGCATGTACCACACCAGCTGCTGCTCAGGCTGCCAGCCGGCTGGC
>NW_012149718.1:1844234-1846439 GCF_000956105.1 Propithecus coquereli
CTTAGATGAAATGGACAAATTTCTTTAAAAAAACAAAGCTGTTAAGGCTTATACGAGAGATTTACATAACCTGAATAGTCCCATATCTATTAAAGAAATAGAATTCACAGTTAAAAATCTTTCAACAAAGAAAACTCTAGGACCAAATAGTTTTATTGACAAATTCTACTAAACATTTAAGGAATAAATACTTCCAATCCTACGTGACCTCTTTCAGATATTAAAAGGAAAGGAACCCTTTCCAATTCTTTGTATAAAGCCAGTGTAATCTTGACATCAAAACTGGACAAAAACATTTAAAAAATACTACGGACTAATATTTCTTATGAACACAGACACAAAAATTTTCAACAAAATACTAGCAAATCAAATTCAGAAATATATACAAGAGATAAAAGGTCATGACCATCTTGGATTTATCCCAGGAATATAAAGTAGGTTCAGTATTCAAAAATCAACTTACATAATTCACCATGTCAACAGACTAAAGAGAAAAATCCATGTGATCATCTCAATAGGTACAGAAAAAGCGTCTGATAAAATTCAGCATCCATCAACAATAAATACTCTTAGCAAACCAGGCATTATAGTAATATATGAGCTGGTTACTGAGTTTTAAAATGTCCAGTTTAATCAGTCATTTGGATACGGTCGGTTGTCTACACGCCAGTTCCAGGAGGCAGAGGAAGAGCCTTTGACGTTTCCCTGTACTTTGCCCTCCCCCACGCCCTACTCCTTCCTGCAGGGCAGTGTCCACCCGGAGTCTGCGTGAGGAATTAGCTCAGCTTTTGCTCTTCTGACCGTGTTTTCCTTTCAATCCTAGTTCTGAAGGATTTTTAAAAATAGATATAGAATTCTGAGTCAGCAATATTTGTCTTTCGGCTTTTTAAAGCTGTTGTTCCATTGCCCTCTGGCGTCTATTGTTCCTGCCGAGAAGTCAGTGGTCCCTCATCCTAGTAAGAATCTCACACCTCTATGTAAAGAGCCTTTCCTTCTACTGCTTCATGGTTTTCTTTGTATTTTGGTTTTTATCACTTCAAATATTGTGTGCGCACATGTGGTTTTCTTCCTATTTATACTACCAGGGTTTTCTGAGTTTCTGTGATCAGTAAGTTGGGTTTTTTATTGTTTACTTGTTTGTTTTGAGAAATTTTGTTAATCATCTCCTTAAAACATTTTTATGGTTCCATATTATCTTCTCCTGAGTTTCATATTACACATGAAACATATATGTTAGACTGTTTGATATTGTTTCACAAGCTTTCATGTTTCTTAATTATTTTTCTTCCTTTTCCTCAGATTGGGCAAATTCTACCGATGTCCCTTTAAGTTCATTGACTATTTTTCCATCTCAATCTGTCGTTAGGTCCACAATGTCGATTTTAGAATTTCATCTATTGTACTTTTCATTTCTAGCCTTGCCTTTTTAAAAATAGTTTCCAATTCTTGACTGAGATTCTCTGGCTTTGATCCATTTTGAGCTTTGTATATATGGTGTTAGGTAAAGGCTGAACATCTGTTTTTTTTGTAGAGATATCCAGTTTTTACAGCACCATTTGTTAAAAAGACTGTCCTTTCCTCATTGAAATGTCTTGACAGGCTTGTCAAGAATTATTTGACTGTATACGCGAGAGTTTATTTCTGGGCTGTCTATGCTGTTCCTATGGTGTATGTATCAGTCTCTATGCTGGCACCCCAGTTTTGGTTACTATAGCTTTGCAGTAAGTTTTGAAATCAGGAAGTGTGAATCTTCTAGGTCTGTTCTTTTTCAAGATCGATTTGGGTATCTGAGGGTCCACCGAGATTCCATACAAATTACAGGATGGGCTTTTCTATTTCTGCAGAAAATGTCATTGTGATTGTAGATTGCTTTGGGTAATATGGACATATTTACAATATTAACTCTTCCAATTCACGAACATGGGATGCATTCCCGTTTGTCTTCTTTAATTTTTCAACAATGTTTTGTAGTTTTTATTGTATGATTATTTCACTTTTCTTGCTTAATTCTTATGTATTTCCTTTTTAATGCTATTGTAAATGGAGTTGTTTTTGTACTTTCCTTTTGAGATTGTTCATTGTTCGTTTATAGAAATATGACTGATTTTCTGTGTTGCTTTTGTATCCTGCTACTTTGCTGAATTCATTTATTAGTTCTTACAATTTTTGTGTAAAATATATAGGGTTTTCTACTAAAGTCATATC
>NW_012149718.1:1849795-1852664 GCF_000956105.1 Propithecus coquereli
GGTAACACAGTGAGACTCTGCCTCAAAAAAAAAAAAAAAAGAGAGGCGGGCCACATCTCTGTGTATCTATGAAATGTGCATTTTCTAATTTTGTGGTTTTGAATGACATTAAAATGGAATCATTCTGAACGTAATCTTCTTGGACTTACTTTTTCCACTCTGCGTAGTGTTCGTAAAATTCTGCGTTTCCCGTGGGTGGCTCCTTCATCTGTCTCCTCTGGGAGTTCCACAGTGGCCATGCCACCTGTTGCTCCCAGGACTGCTCTGCAAGGCCGTCCTCCCCGCCAGCCGCCTTCTTTTCCAAGCTGCCTAGTTGCGCGTGGGTACAAGTGGCCTTGCAACCTCCAACTCTTGGACTCAAGTGACCCTCCCTCCTCAGCCTCCCAAGTAGCTGGGACTACAGGCGGCGCCACCATGCCCGGCTAATTTTTTCTATGTATTTTTAGTTGTCCAGCTAATTTCTTTCCATTTTTTTAGTAGAGACGGGGTCTCGCTCTTGTTCAGGCTGGTCTCAAACTCCTGAGCTCAAGCGATCCTCCCACCTCGGCCTCCCAGAGTGCTGGGATTACAGGCATGAGCCACCGCGCCCAGCCTATATACTTCTTTTAAAGTCCTTTTTCTACTTGCATTTGCATTGGTATCTTAATTTTTTAAAATTTTGTTTCCTTCCTGCTGTGGGTCAGAAGCTCACATACTTTCAGTTCGTTCATTGCTGAACTCCAGGACCTCAGCAGGTGCGGTTTAGAAGTCCAGGGCTGACGCGCGTCTGCTCTCCTCGGGAGTGAGAGCGCGTCTCCTTCCACCTACCTGCAGCGCCTGGCCGGGGCTCTCTGTCCCCTTGCTTCTCTTGTCCTGACCCCACTCACACTTGCTCGTTCTTGTACTCAGTTAACACTTGTTTGTCCCCACGGTTACCAACATCTTCAGTCCCCGTCAGCACTGTCGTTCCTTCCCCAGTGTGACATGGGAGTCCCGTCGGGGAGTGCGGGGGCTGGCGAACGCTCTACTTCCCTCCATGTGACACACCCCGTGCCGCAGCTCTCCAGCCAGAGCTCACGGGTGCGGTTCCGGGGACACGGCGGTGTCCTGCATCTCGGCCTCGGCCCGCCTCCGTCCTCTCCTGCTGCTGAGGAGCCCGCGCCTCACTTCTTTTGCTTATTCTGAGTTTAATTTGCTTTTCTTTCCAGTTTAAAGTGCAAACGTAGATAATTGATTTCAGGACCTTCTCCTTTGTGAATGTAAACATTTAATATCATTTTATCCCTCTATACACGGCTTAGCTGAGTTCCACATATTGTGACGTGGCTGCTCATTTGTACTTAACTCAAAATATTCCCTTATTTCTCTTATGACTTCCTCTTTGAACCACGGATTACACAGAAGTGTGTGGCTAATTTCCAAACGTGCGGGGCATTTCCAGCCGTCCTTTCCTCATTGATGTCTAAGTTAATTTCATCGTGATCGGAGAACACACACCGCGTGATTTCACCTCCTTCGCATGTGTTGAGCTTCACTGTTTCAACGGTGCAGAGAAGGCCTTTCTGGCGACCGTCCCGAGCACTTGAGCGGAAGGCGCATCCTTGCATCGTGTCGTTGGTCGGGGTTCTGCAAACGTCAGTGAGGTCAAGTTCCTTGCCGGTGCCGGTCGGGCCTTCTGTGTGTCCCTGTGACTTTCTGTCTACTTGCCCCCTGAAGCCGAAATCCAGTGGGAACCGTGCTCTGTCGGATCTCCCGTCCGCTCTCAGCTTTTGCGCACGTCTTTCCGTTCAACTCTCTTGAAAGAGCTGTCAGGTGCTCTCACAGGTGGGCTTGTTAAGGTTTCCTGGTGAATGACCCTTTTCATTACGCAATATTCCTCTTTAGCCCTGGTCACATTTCATGATCTGAAATCCACTTTGATATTAATGAGCCTTTCCAACTTTATTTCATCACTGTTCCTATGGTATGTTCTTCCATCGGCTTAACTTTCCCCTACATATTAATGTTTTTATACTCACTGTGGGGTTTCTGGTAATAGAATATAGTTGGATCTTGCTTTTGCATCCAGTTGGAAACCTCTGCCTTTTGATTTTCGTGTTTAGACAGTTTGCACTTCATATAACTGTTGACACACCTAAATGTGAAATACCGTCTTGCTAGTTGTACTCCGTCCCATCTATTCCTTTTCCCTCTTTCCTCCTTCTATGCCTCTTTGTGGCTTAGTATTCTTAATGATTGCATTTATCTCACCTTTGGCACACATCTTTTCAAACCTAATTGGCGTAGGGTTTACAATACACACCGTTAACATAACACACTGTACGTCCCGATGACACGAGGTCACCGCATCTGTGTGTGTCAGGGCTCTGCAGCAGTGGACGTCCCCATCCTTAGTGTTCTTGTTGTCACGTTTTCCTTTCACTTATGCTGAGAATCTCACACTGCGTGGTCACTGGGTTTACTGTAGACCATCGATCATTTTGTAATGCCTTTTATGTGTATCTTCTTTTTAAAATAGTCTGTGGAGGTCTTCTTTTGTCTGCGTGGACCAAACTTCTCTCCGCCGTCACACGCCTTGGCATGCAGAAATGTCTTCACATGTCATGTAACACGCACCTGGTGTCAGCGAAGCCTCTCAGTTTCTGTCCATCTGAAAAAGTGTTTACTTCACTTTCATATTTGAAAGAACCTTTCAGTTTTGTAAGGTGGACAGATTTCTGGTTTACCATTTTAGAGATGTCTTTTGGATTGATAATAATTTCTGCTTAGAGGTCTGATCTAATTCTCATCTTTGTGCTTCTGCGTGTAGTATTCTTTTTTAATCTGGATGCTTTCGAGATTTCCTCTCGACCTTTGGTTTTTGACAGTCTCAGGTTTAATAAGATGTCTC
>NW_012149718.1:1852714-1853896 GCF_000956105.1 Propithecus coquereli
TTCACACTCGATCCTTTGACATGATCGTCATTGTTATTTCAGTGTTTGTGTCTGACAGCTTTGACACCTGGGTCACTTCTGAGTCTGGTTCTGTTCGCTGCTCTGTCTCTTGACAGTGTGGGTTTTCCTTGCTTTTCTGCAGGTCTCGTAATCTTCGACTGAACATCCCACGTCATGTGGTAAACAAGTGAAAGGGACATAGCCGGGTTTCCTCCTGGATGGGTGTCTCTGCTCTGTCAGGTCATTCGCGGACGGAGGCAGGGAAAGGCTGACTCCGTCTGCTCAGACACTCACCTTGGCTGGGTTTTCTTGCTACTGTGGCTGCCTTCTGTGCACCAAAGACTTCACGTCCCCCTTGCGGTGGGCGGCCCTTGCTTGTGCCTAGGCTGGGGGCTGGGAGCCCAGTGCTTTTGCCCCATCCTAAGCTGTGGGTGCCCAGCCTGCCTGCCGCACACTGGGGGTCTCTGCAGACTTCTGCCCGTTCCCCAGCGGCGGCCTGATGCCGCTTACTGAGCTGTGTTGGTGGCTGCAGTGGGGGCAGGATGGTCTCAGGCAGGCCCTCTGAGCCGGGACGTGCAGAGGGAGGCTGTCCCAGCCTTGCTGCTCCTCCTGCCTGGGGCAGCCAGCCCTGCTCTGCATGTGTGGCGGTGCCTGTGTGAGAGCATGTCCCGCCCTCCCTGCTGTCGCAATCCTGTGGGCATCGCACGGGACCTGGGGCCCACGCCTGTTTCTCCCCCATCCTGCAGGTAGAGGATTCTTTCCGCTACTCTTCCTCCCACTGACGGAGGCAGTCTCAGGAGGGGGCTGTGGGGACAGCACGCTCAGGCCACCCCCACCGCCACCAGGGACCCTCTGTCTCGCTCAGCATCGGGCTGAAAGCTCCCTGAGGAGCGGCTGCTGTCCCGTAGGTTGGTGCTCACCTTCACGGGGGGAACTTTGGTCACGTGATGATACAAAGGCGAGACAAGCTGACGGGGAAGGCCGGTTTATTGGCTCCCACGGGCTTTGGTTTCCCGCTGGAGTGGGAGAAGGACCCTGGGGGCCAGGGCATCCTGACGGGTCCCAGGCTCAGGGAGGGCCTGGATCCTCCTGCCGCCTTCTCACCCAGGAGTTCCCAGGGGTTGCTGGGCACACTTTTCATCTGTCCCCGGGGCAGAACCCGGACACCAGCCACGGACTCGT
>NW_012149718.1:1857566-1864141 GCF_000956105.1 Propithecus coquereli
CGCCGTAAATAACTCTGGCTCCAGGCGAGTTCCTTGTCCATAAACAGGACGTTCTGGTTTGACTCCGCGCAGGTTTCCTGCTGTGTCTCAGGCCACGATCGTGCACGTGGCGCCACTGGCTCGACTGAAACTTCTGAATCCTGTTTCTTCTTTGGTCTCGGAGTCGAGGCGATCTCGTGTTGTGAGCTTATGCCGTGCACAGGAAAACGTTAATGCACAGGGTGGCAAACTCCCCCGTCTGTGGGCCGAATCTGGCCCGTGTCTGAGTCTGTCAGTTGCCTTTCTGGGCCCAGCGAGCCCATCTGCTCGCGTGTGGCCCGTGGCTCCCTGTACCCCGTGACGGCAGAGCCGGGGGTGAGAGACGCTGGCTTTCAAAGTCGACAAGACCCACCACCTGCCCTTACAGAGTGCCAGCAGCCCCTGCCACACGCCGCCTGCCCCAGGACTCTTGTCCACGCAGCAGAGATACCTGTGTGCTGACGGCAGAGTCCCGGCCTCGGGGCCCTGCGGCAGCAGGCGGTGGATACAGGAGCGGATGGAGAGGGGAATGCGCGAAATCCCTCCCCGAGGGCGGAGTCCTGGGGACGAAACGGACTCAGCAGATGCAGAGTAAGGGGGGTACCGGCGTCGTCTGGGGGCCCCCGAGAGGGTCAGCGCCGCACTGGGCCTGGCAGTGCAGGGCTGGGAAAGGTGCTCGCACTGAGCTGGCAGCGGCGGGGTGGGAGGGGTGCGGCCGCCGCTGCAGACACTGGCGTGTTCCGGGAGGCAGGAAACCCCGGTCTGGGTGCAGGTGCAGGTGGCCGGGTGGGATCACGTGGACCCACGGATGGGGCATCACCGTGACACACTGGGGCCGGGGCTGGGGGTCAGGAGCCACATGGTAGGAAAGGAAGAGTCGGAGAACTGGAAGACTCAGCAGTAGAATCGTCTAACCTCAAGAAGGAGAGAAAGAATGACGACAATGAAAACAGCGTAGACGACAATATCAGACGGTCTAATGCAGAAGCAAGTGCAACCCTAGGAGACAAGGGAATGATATTGAAGCATACATAAGTTTTAAGGAAAAAATAGACAAAATCCTAAAAGTTAATTTTAAATTCACAGCAATTTACAGATCCAAAAGTCTGAGAAAGCTGCAGCATGATTGATAGGTAGAAAACCGTGTCTAAACACAAAGTGGTTAAATGGCGAAAACCACACAGAAAGAGGAACCTCGGCAGCAGCTGTCCGCCTCTGCGTAGGACGTGTGAGGGGCTCACAGGTTGAGACAGACACCGGTTCTCAGCAGGGACCGTGGCGGCCAGAGGACAGCGCGCCCTTCCTTAGCTCAGGGAGCCAACAGCGCCGGCCCAGAACTCCGTGCTGTGAAGCAAACCGTCCAAACCGCGGCTGAAACGAAAACATGTTCAGAAGAGCAAGAGCCGAGAGAATTCGCCGCCGGCAGACGTGCTCCGCAGCAGTGGGGACGGGTGTCCTCAGGGGGACGCTGGCCTGCAGGAAGGCCAGGAGCTGGAGTGTCGGTAGAGCACCAGGTCACTGGCAAAGCCCCTCCCCTTTCCCCATAGCTGATGGCCAGACACCTGCCCTCGTCAAATGCACCAGTCAGCACCTGGGCCACACGTGGACATGTGGTCCCACGGGGCTGCCCCAGTCTCTCTGCTGTGACACGTGGTTTGCTCGGTGGCCAGAGGAGTTGCCTGTGACGGGCTCAGCTTGTGGACACACCTGGCTTGTCCCTGGGCTGCAGGGGTCACTCCCGCACGCGGCCACAATTGGCTCTGGCCGTGTTAGCCGTCTCGTTCTGACCACGGCTTTGGTCTCTGAGGCCCACCGTGGTCTTCAGCCTTGGAGCGGGCTTCCTTATTGTGGGGTCTGACTTACCCAGGGCTTCCTGGGCGACGTGCCCTCTGCCCACCTCCTGACTGATGCGCTGGTGCGTCTGCCCGTCACTCTCGTCCGTCCCAGCTGACTCAGGACGTCAGGACGCATCACTTGGCACAGTGGTCAAGACCATGGATCCGGGAGGACGACCGAGCAGCCCAAATCCCGCTCTCCGCGGGCAGCGGCACGAACGTGCACACGTCACGCAACCTTCTGCAACTTCCTCGCTGCACCTGTGTGCACCTAGGGTGTCGGCCCCGCCCTGTGCAGAAATAAATCTGCTGTTGAAGGCGCTGAGTTCGCGGCCACAGGGCTCCGCTGCCGCTCCCTGCCCCACAGCCTGGCGCTGCTGGCGCTTCCAGCCTCCTCTTTGATCTCCCCACTGCGCCTGCGATCCACCGGGACAGGCAGGGAGCAAGGAGAGGAAAGGGAAGGAGGGGCGTCCCCGTGGCGTTGTGGCGACGGCCTGGCTGTCGCAGCTCCTGCCCTAACTGCCTGGCGGTGCCCACAGTCCCCCTCTGCCGAGCTCTGCCCCGTGTCTGAGTTGAGCCCGGTCCCCTCTCCTGTGGGGCCCACACCTGGGCCTGAGTGCTGGGGGACATCGTCCTCGTCCCTCCCAGGGTGTCCAGCATGGGCCGAGGTTGTCCCACTGCAAGGGACTCTGTCCCGCCTCTGCGGTCTCCTTGGCGCCCCCTCCCCTGGCCTGTAGCGGGTCCAGGGCCCCGGCCTTCCCCCAGGAGCCGGCAGGGCTCTTCCCAGGGAAATGCCAAGCCCCGGCCCCTGTCCCTGGACCTGACCGTCACGAGGGCTGCACGGAGGGAGCTTTGGCGTCCCCGCCTGCGGCAGCAGAGGCACCGGGGGGCGTAGGGCAGCGGGGCGTGTTCTTTCTCCGTCTGGAGGCCAGAGCCAAGGTCCAGGTGTCGGCAGGGCTGGTCCCTCCCGAGGCTGGGAGGGAGAAGCTGTCCCAGGCCCCCCGACCTGGCTCCGGGTGCTCGTCAGGGTCTCTGGCAGCCCCGGCTTCTAGCAGCATCACCCCGATCTCCGAGGCTGCCTGCCCGCGGGGCACGCCTGTTCCAAATCTCCCGCTTCCACGGGACACAGTGGCCACCGACGGCTGCGCGTTGATGGGATTATGTCAGCAAAGACCCCACGTCAGACTAGGAAATGAGGCCGCGTTCAGAAGCATTAGGGTTAGGGCTCCAGTGCGTCTGTTTGGAGGGGACACGGTTCAACCCGCAGAGGGTCGGCGCGGAGCCCGCCGCCAGCCCTTGTCCGAGCTCCCACGTGGCGGCGTCCTGGCTCCCTGGACTGTGGCGTCTTTCGTGCTGGTTCCTTGGGAGGGAGGAGGCCACTCTCAGAGCCTCCTTTGCTGGAGCTCTGGGGCCGAGTCCCCGGCGCGTAAGGAGGGCCAGTACCGGGTCTGAGGGCGCCCGCTCCCGCCAGGCGTGGAGGCAGTTGCCGAAGGCAGGGCCCCGCGCGGGAGGCCGGCGCTGACTCCAGGAATGCCGTGTGTGGGCGGAGCTGGCGTGGCCCCGTGGTTCCGGCGTGGGTGCTGGGGTCGTCGGGTGTGTGTGGATTGCCTGGAGGGGCTCCACGCTCAGCAGAAGGGGCTGTGGGTGCGCAGGGTGCCGGGTGCTGCTGGGGAACCAAGAGATCCCCTGCGAGGAGACAGGCGAGCGCGTCCCTCCCGCGGGAGACTCACGTCTAGGAACCTCGGTCTCCGCGACTCTGTTGAGGAGCCGCCAAGGGGTCCCCGAGCTCAGTCGCCCGCGGCACGGAGAGCCGGAGCCCGAGACCACGAGGGCTGCCCAGGAAGAAAGGGGCTTGCCGTGGGGGAAGCCAGTGGGAGCGGGAGGACCGCCCCGACCGGGCTTTCCTAGAGGTGGAGTGAATGATGCGTGAAGTCGTGAGCGCCGTTGCGTGTTGGGACGGGCGCGGCGAGAAATCGCACTGGCACACGCGTCCACGATCAGAACTGGCAGGCGAGCCCCTTCTGGGGAGGAGCTTTCAGTGTGGCATAACCAGCAGGGTGACACCGGCCGCCCCTCAGTCTCGCGCACAGGCAGGTAGGGGGCGGGTTGCTCAGCGGGGTCCTCGCACGGCGTCCCTGGTGGGGCCGCTTGTCGTATTCTCTGAGTGGTCGATCGGCTGGTGTAAGGATCTGCAGTTACCCCAGGCTGCAGGAGGGCTCCATATTTCTGGGAAAACCACTCGAAAGGGAGGGGATCCGGGAAGCAGAAAGTTACAAAGTCTGGGCGGCAAACCTCGCTGGCCTGGGGACCTGGGACTTGGAGAACCAGGCAAAGGCGTTTTGTTCGCAGCCGGTTGCGGTGTCTGGTGCTAATGAGCGGGTGCCCGCAGGAGGAGCTCTGAGAGCGCCCGCCCCAGTGGCCCCTTCCCGTCCACCCTCCACGAACGGCCTCACCAGGCTGGCCATGCTGTCACCCTGCCCCAGGCTGCGCCCGCCTCGTACACCCCCCGGACCTGCCCAGGGCCCGTCAGCTCTGCCCAGCAGGTGGGAGAGGAAGGTTTTGCTGTTTCCTCGTCTCACGTGGTGTTTTGAAGGCCGTGCCTGATCGGGGGTGGGGGTGGCGGCCTGGAGGCCTCAGCACTGGCGCGGGGGTCTCCCCGTGAACACGCACCTCACGCTTCACGACGAGAGGCTCCGGCCTCCCCCGACCCGGCCTCTCCGAGGCGCTGGCGTCACGGGCTGGCCCGGCTGGGTGCCCACGGGTGCATCGACACGCGCCACCAGCAAACCTGCGTGTTAGCCCGGCACCGCCCGAGCACACGTGTCTGCGGCTGTCCCTGGCTTGCCGGGCAGTTGCCACGGAACAGCTCCGAACGCTCTCACGCACCTGCCCACCGCTGGGCTGCGTTTCGGCCTCGCTGGGGTCTTAAGTTGTCGGGTCCACGCGTGGGCAGTGCTGTGCCTTATGCGTCTTTGGTTGGCGGTGAGGTGGAGCCTCCCCACCCTTTCCAACTCTGTGCCGTGAAGAGTCCAAGGCCTTGGTCCGCTGATCCCCGGCGGCTGCGCTTTTCTTAGTGCTTGAGCGAGCGGGGAGTGGGTACAGTGCTGCGCACGCTCCGGCAGCTGCGAGATCGAGATCGAGGAGTCCCTGCAGGTTGGAATCCCTGCCTTCTGTTTAAAGGTCCTCGCAGGGTTTTGCTCCGTCCCCTCTTCCCTGGGCTGAGCTGAACTGGGGTGGGGGGAGGGGCTAAAGGCCCCGAAGCCCCCAGGAGGTGCCGTCTGCCTGCTCTGCTGTTCTATCTGCTCCCGGCGCTCAGGGGTTAAGTGGGGTGCTTGTTGCTGATCCTGACCCCGCTGGTCTGATGGGTGCCCTCCTGACACTCTAGTGCTAGTGGTCCACTGAGACTGCAGCTTCCTCCTCCCACACTGTCCCGAGGGTTTGCTCTGTGCTCCTCAACCAGCCTTAAGCTCCATGTAGGAAGACTGATGTCTAAGTGACTCCTGAGCCCGTTCTGGGACCCACAGAACTTGCCGGTTCTTGTGAGCACACAGGGGTGGTCCTCAAACTCTGTGGCTGGGCCAGCTCGAGGGCACCCCTCTGTGTGGGCACCGCTCTGCATGGTCTGCCATCCCGGGTCACGTGCCAGGAGCCCAGCCCGGTGCCCAGGGCTCTCAGGGCCCAACAGGGCAGGGTTTCTGCTTCTCCCCAGCTGACCTTCAGCCCGGACAGGCTGGGGACAGCAGGGGACAGGTGCCCGAGCCGCTCAGGATCTGTGCCTGTTCTGCACCCGTGCCAGCTCGGAGGCCGTCCCCTGTGGGCAGGGTGTGGCTTCGCGGTGTAGGGGAGCGGAGCACAGCCGGGTCGCACGTGCTCTCGGATCTTGCTGTCGCCCACGTGCTTTGACCTCAGAATTTGAGAGGACGTGTGAATTGTCTGGCTTCTGCGGGACAGGGGACCCACATCCCAAATCCGTGGTGGCCATGGGGGTTCGGGGGAGGAGCAGAAACACACACAACCCATAACTCCTGACACAGACATTTATTGATTATGTAGTAATTGGCCTTTGTCGTATCGGATGCAAACCGTCAGTCCCAAGGGCCTGCAGGGACCCCGTTGAGGGACGAGTGGGTCATCTCTTCCTGGGAGGGACCTGGGAGGGGTTGCATGTTCAAATCTCCCCCCAGGAGGCAGCTGTGCAGCCACTGCAGGGCGGGGAAAGAGTCAGCCAGCAAGGGCAGGGGGTCGAGCCCGTCAGCAGCTGGACCTCTGGCCCAAGGAGAGGCCACAGCAGGCCGGGCGGGGACAGGCAGGGCGACAGAGGAGGGACACGCAGGAGGCCGGGCGGGGACAGGCAGGGCGGCAGAGGAGGGACACGCAGGAGGCCGGGCGGCAGCAGCTGGGCTGGCAGGAGGAGGCGGGGGCACCGCAGGCAGGTCTGCACACGGGGCGGCAAAGGAGGGACACACAGGAGGAAGGTCTGCAGCAGGACGGCTGGCATGGGGAGGAGGTGCAGCAAGCCGGCTGGCAGCTAGACTGCTGGCAGCATGAAGAAGTCCCAGAGCAGACAGGCTCACAGCACACGGACTTGCAACAGACGGGCACACAGCAGGACTGCTGGCATGGGTTGGGGATGCAGCAAGCTGGCTGGCAGCTAGACTGCTGGCAGCATGAAGAGGAAGTGCCAGAGCAGACAGGCTCACAGCACACAGGCTTGCAGCACAC
>NW_012149719.1:0-447 GCF_000956105.1 Propithecus coquereli
GTTTTATGCTTTGAGCAACCATTTTGATAAAATTTCACAAATTCTAATTGTATGTTCCTCAAATAGAGAAAGCCTTCGAAGTTTGATGAAGTGTTATAGTATAGAAAAGTATTTTCATTATCATTTTATGAAACAATAGCATGCTTTGAATAGAGCTATACAAGACCATAGTTACTAATATACGCATTGATTCACTATTTTATGCCATGATAATTTAGAGACAAAAATAGCAGATATAACAAAAATATTTCATCAATCCACTTAGTTAAAACCACAAACTGGCTAAGAAACTATTACTTAACTGAATAAAGAAATTGACTGTTTATGTAAAGAAAGGTATTCACTAACTTATCATGTCTTCTGAAAAATAGATAATCTGTAATTTCTTGTTCCAGGAATTCCTCATTAGAGATGTTCTCATTGGAGTTCTTCACCAGATGTGAAAGC
>NW_012149719.1:3765-4097 GCF_000956105.1 Propithecus coquereli
GAATGGTTCTTAATTTTATTTCACAGAGAAAGAAGATTTTAGATATTAAAAGTTCTTTACATAATGTGTCTATCCAATTTCATTTCATAGATGTTAACACAGATTGATGAGCATAGAGTACTTGCTAATAAATATTTGTTGACTATATTAATGCAGTACAATTCAGTAACACTGCAAAGAGAGTTCAAATTTCACCACCAATTAGCTATGTGATTTCTGACTTCAATTCTTCTAATTATAATTACTTCAGATTTACTAGCTTCAAATATTAGTTTCAAATGTCTATGATTTTATAAATCTAAGTGACTTGCCCAAGGTCACATATCCATCTG
>NW_012149719.1:5942-6929 GCF_000956105.1 Propithecus coquereli
CTAATTATAAACTTATATCCACAATCTCACCATTTTTTACCTCCTGTATCAGTCAGGGTTCAGCACAAAAAGAGAACCAGTAGAATAAATGTGTGTGTGTAGAGAGAGAAAGAGAGAGAAAGAGATTTCAAGGAGGTGGCTTGCATGATTGTGGGGACTGCTATGTAAATCGGAAATCTGTAGTGCAGGCTGTCTGGAAGGAATGATCACAAGCACATGGAATCCATGTGCATGGCTGAAACTGTTTTCCCACATGTAGATTTTCTTCTACTTCTTCAAGAAAAACTTCAACCCTACTTTTAATGCCATCCAACTGATGAAGTCAGGCCCATCTATATTATCCAGGATAATCTCCCTTATTTAAGGCCAATTGATTAAGCACTTCAATTACCTTTGCAAAGTCCCTTCACAACGATATCTAAACAAGCGATCAATTGAATAAGTGGGGACTATAACCAAGACATAATGACACATCAAAAAAATCATCACATCTCTCAGGCAACTATCATCTCTTGCCTGGATCATTATATTAATAATAACCTCCTAATTTCTTGGGCTCTTTGATTCTGCCATTGGCCTCATTTAGTCTGTTCTTAATATGGTAGCCATAGTGATCCTGTTATTACCAAGGACAGATTATGACACTTCTCTCCTGAAACCCTCTGACTTCCCATTTTGCTCAGAATGAAAGGGAAAGTCTTTCTTAATACACACAACAGAAAATATTGAAGGTAATAAGGAAATGAAGACACATAAATAGGAAGGAACAAAGATAAAAGAGGAAAAAGCAAAATTCTCATCTGAAACTATAAGTTTGATGGCATTTGAAACATTTTTAAAGTATTTAGAGAAAAATAAAACTTTCAATTCATAATTCCATGTCCAGTCAAAATATCTTTCCAAAAAAGGATGATTGAATAATAAAGTGTACATGTAAAAAATACTGAGAGAATTCACTAAAATAAATTCTTGAAGCAGAAATAATAT
>NW_012149719.1:20854-21284 GCF_000956105.1 Propithecus coquereli
TGCTGCTCTTTTCCTCAAGGACTACAGTTCCTATATTTCTATGTAATACATATTAGAATACCAGTAGAATTTTCAATTCTGAGTTTGAAAATTTATTATACAAAAGGAATTTAAAATTGATTAGTGGCTTATTAAAATACTAGCATAAAAATGATGATTATATAACCTCCTGGAGAAGTCAGGTTTTAGTCAGGAAGTGGAATGAATAATTTAAGTAAAAATTCATGTCACACTCACTAATATTGGAGTCAATCAACTTTTGTTCTTGCAGCCTCTGTTTCTATTTTCATCCCTGTAATCTTGCAAATTGTTTTTTTTTTTTCTTTTGCTATTTTAATGAATGCTGGCACAAAGATTTCCACTTTAATACAAGTTTAATAAGGAATCCATTCTATTTAATGGCCAAGAAGATAGCATCATTCCACAGGTA
>NW_012149719.1:31398-32469 GCF_000956105.1 Propithecus coquereli
TGCGCCACCATGCCCACCTAGTTTTTTCTGTATATTTTTAGTTGTCCAGCTAATTTCTTTCTATTTTTAGTAGAGACAGGGGTCTCACTCTTGCTCAGGCTGGTCTCGAACTCCTGAGCTCAAATAATCCGCCCACCTCGGCCTCCCAGAGTGCTAGGATTGCAGGCGTGAGCCACTGCACCCTGCCAGGAATTTCCAGTCTTCTTCCTAGAGTCTATAAGCCTGTCTGCCATTGTTATGGGCACTATGTTTGGAGGCACTGGAGAAAATTAATAGTTTAGGGTGCAAGCTTCAGTTTCATCATTCTGTGTTTATTATGATCCTCCTCTTAATTAGTCCTGGTTTCCTTTCCTTCAGAGCATCTCTCCATTCAAGTTATGAGAGAACAAGCTCTTGTTTTCTGTGGAGTTTGTAGAGGATTAAATATACAGTCTAACCAGAAGATATCTGGACCCCTAAGGCTCTTATACAAACTTCCAACCAGTCTTCCTGTTGTCCATCCCAGAGAGACACCTGTGTCCCCAGATCCTGAGATGTATTAATATTTAGGTTCTTTGGAATGAATCACTTTGGCCTGGGTTTAATTTTTTCCAATTGGCTAAATCTATTACTACCATATGTCTACTTTCCAGCTTCCCAAATTTTGTTGAGATATCTTGCCTATTGTGGTTCCTCTCCTATTCTTATTAATTTGGGGGACTAATACTTTTAAAATTATTTTAATGTCATTGTAAGAGATTTTCAAGAGGTAGTGAAGATAAATATATGTGTTCAGTATGTCAGGTTTAAATAAATATGTATTCAATTTCTGTATGAATTTGGACATCACTTCAGTAAACATGATACGATCTTGTATGATCTACTTTCTAATGTTTCTTATTGTGTTAACATTACATATTTATACATAAATAGATTAAATAGATTGATATGCTTCAAAAGAGTCTCATAAAAAATTCAAAATTTACCAGAAACAGGGTAAAGTGAATGGAATACTTTTATAATGTTGAAATTTATTTATTAAAATTATTCCAAGAAAGTTTTTATCGAAATAAGTCAACATGAAAAGTCTAC
>NW_012149720.1:0-443 GCF_000956105.1 Propithecus coquereli
CCTAGCTTCTCTGGGATTTACATAAAACATCATAAGGTCATAAATATCTATTTTAAACCGATAACAACTTCAGTCACATATAAAAACTAATCCTTTATAGCTCTACTCCTTTCATGTTATTGATGTCACAAATTACATATTTATCTATTATGTTCCCATTAACATAGATTTATGTGTTATTTTTTACACTTTTGTCTTTTAAATATTATAAAAGAATTGAAAGTGAAGTTATGAAACAAAATTATAATACAGGTTTTTATATTTATCTATAAGACATACAGGAAAAAATTAATGAAATGTCAATAGTAAGTCCTTCTCTATCAGTAATTACTTTAAATGTAAATGGATTAAATTTCCTACCATTTTTAGTCCAATTATTTTCTTGGTTAGGTGTTCACTTGGTTGCTGCAGCTTCTTAATTGGTTTCTAGAGTTCTCACAAAG
>NW_012149720.1:4552-5227 GCF_000956105.1 Propithecus coquereli
TATGTTGCCCAGGCTGGTCTCAAACTCCTTGCCTCAAGCGATTCTTCCACCTCAGCATCCCAAGTGCTGGGATTACAGGCATACGCCACTGTGCCTGGCTAATTTTTCTATTTTTTGTAGAGACAAGGTCTTGCTCAGGCTGGTCTCAAACTCCCGGGCTCAAGCAATCCGCCCGCCTCAGTCTCCCAGAGTGCTAAGATTACAGGTGTGAGCCACTGCACCTGGCCTGCTTATGGCTGTTTATTCAGTGTCTCCATGGAGAAAGAGGGCCTGGAACTTCCTAGTCTACCACCTTACTGATTTCATCCCTGTATTTATTTGTTCAAAGGATGAAACTGGGTTAAATGTTGAACTATTTCAAAATAAAGGACAGTGTTTAAAAAATAAGAATAAATTGATTTTAAAATGCATTATAATGTACAGGGAAAGTGAGAAGGCTGCAATAAATCAATGATTCTGAACCCTATGGTTCCCTGGAAGTTCTCCATGGGTGGCCAAAGGTGACAAAGGGACCTGTGACTTTCAATCCTAAATCCAACTAAGGAAACATGTTCTTTTTTTAATTCCATTTTAGATATTGGATTTTAGCATACTTATAATTTGGGAAAAATATTAGCAGAATCAAAGACATGTAGACATTTTCAATATTTGAAGAAAATTTAATTTTTTCATAAT
>NW_012149720.1:9257-11236 GCF_000956105.1 Propithecus coquereli
TTTTGAAAATCCATGGTGAACTCATACATCCTCCATTGCAGAAAATCCCAACCTTGGTAAACTCTCAGTAAATAGACATGTGGTCTGTAAAATGTTTCGAAAAAACAAAAGGTAACTTTAGCATTTATAAGACAAAAATAAGGTATACTTTCCTAAGAAAAATTTCAGTTTGCATAAATTATGTGCATTTATGCAAAATTTTATAAAAATAAAATTTGTGAGCAAGATACGATAAATATGAGATAAGACAAAAGATTGAAGTAAAAAATGACCAAAAATCAAGCAGAGATTAAAAGGAGATAAAGAGTGAATGAAAGAAATGCACTGGGAGAATTTTCCCTGCAGAAAGTTTGAAAGAAAAGTGGGTTATTATACATGAAAATGAAAAGTGGATTGTTACACATGAGAAAAGCAAAGTTGGTTATTATACATTTTCTCCCAAGAATGCAAAGGGAAAAGATTTTAAAAATGCAAAATTTTCTATAAAAATAGAAAATAGGATGAGAGATATTGAAACAGACAATAGCTATTTGACAACATGAGTCATAGATATTCCTGAGGAAGGGATCGTAAATATTGGAACAGAAGAAAAAATATATATATAATAGACAAAAATATTTCTGAGCTGAAGAAAGTACTGTACTTACAGATTAAGAGAAAACACAATGATAAGGTCTATGTTTGGGTTTGCCTGAAAGATGCTGATTTTTGGCTATCAGTGGTATACCAAGGGCTGAAAAGATCCACCCCTGGCAGCTAAATCATTTCCAAATAAAGCCTTTTGCTAACATTTCTCTGGTTGATTGGTTTTCTTTTACAATCTTTAAAATTGCAATTTCTTCCTTAATAATTGTTAATTTTTCATCTTAAAACTTAAGAACAAATCAGAAAAATAAAATGTTGCATTAGCTATACAAATTATTAATTGCCGAAATTGTACCTTTTGCAGACATTTCGGTTTTAATAAAATTTATATTATATAAGATTGGCACCAAGTTATCAAAATTCAAACTCTTGGAAATAAAAACTATTAAATAAATAGTTGTGCTTTTTTGTCCTGTGGGAATTTGAGTTTTGTGCTATGACTGTAAAATTGAGCAACTCGTTCATATTTACTCTGGAAAATTTCTAGAAGAAATTTGAAGTTAGGTATGCATGCCCCCATGAAATTGCATTAGTCAGAAACAGCATGGAGCTCAACAAAGAATTGTTTTTAAAAAGCCAAAAACGATGTAATTGAAGCAATATATGAGTCCGGTTGTGTCCACTTGGAAACATGTATGTCTTTAACATCACATATAGTTAAGAAACACTTTGAAGAAATCCAAGCTAGAACCTCCAGAGAACATATATTAATACTAGAAATGAAACAAGATTCCAATGACATCGGCATGAAAGATCAGAAGGAATCACCTTCTTTTTATAAACACTGACCATAATAAAGAGAAATGGTATCTAAATGTGATTCGATGCCAACAGGGTTAAAAATAATAATTATAAAAGAGAAAAAAGGGACAGTATGTAAGATTTTTCTTGACCATTTCTATCTGTTGCCTTGTGTTAAAAAAAAACTTCTCAAAATGAAAATTCATAAGTATTCTCCAAAAAACTAACATAGACTGACAAATATGTCTGTGCCATCTATTGACATAAATATGCAAAGAATATAAATTTTAACAAAATTATTGACATAGTTGCAGAAGTCTCAAAAAAAGAAATTGCAATGTTATTATTTATTACTGCAATGGCCAATACATGGATATAAATTATTCCCTTTTTACAAAAAAAGCATTAACATAATTAAAAAGTATTAATGCTTCTTTTATTCCTTTTTTTGGTCCTGTAATATTCATTATATTTTTCAAATTTTTAAACTGACATGATTGTAGATACAAATCCAACATGAGAACATTTTCATTGTCTACATTCCTTTTCTGGCCATTATTGTGTCTTCTTTCATTTCATTATTATTATTAAAA
>NW_012149720.1:11286-12220 GCF_000956105.1 Propithecus coquereli
ACATAGACTGACAAATATGTCTGTGCCATCTATTCATGTGTCAAAGTTAGATACACAATTCTATTTTATGAAAAAGTAGGGTACATTCCTGAGATGTAACAATATGAGATTCTTACTTGATTTATTTCTAAGGACAAAGGCTGGAGGTGAAAAGAGATCATGGTATAGACATCATTCTAGGGTGTCTTTAGCCACAGCATATCAAGAGAATGCAAAAATAACGCTTCTTGAGACTTAAGATTTTAGACAAGTATAAGAAGCAGAAAATCAGGAGAGTGGTAGGGATTCTCCAGAAACATCCGAACATCCAAGATGAGACCTGACGAAACAGGTATCAGTGCTAGGAAGGAGTCTAGAGAAAGCCGTATCGTGTACATGTGGTATAGATTCAGCTGCTGTCAGAAGACAATTCTCCATGTATTTCTCATGTCCTTACATGACCAGGGCCTTTTAAGAAAAAGACGTAATTAAACAGCAAACAGGCCAGGCACGGTGGCTCACATCTGTAATCCTAGCACTATGGGAGGCAGAGATGGGAGGATCACTTGAGGTCAGCAGTTCGAGACCAGCCTCAGCAAGAGCAAGACCGTCTCTACTAAAAAGAGAAAGAAATTAGCCGGACAACTAAAAATAGAAAAAATTAGCTGGCGTGGTGTTATGCGCCTATAGTCCCAGCCATACCAGAGGTTGAGGCAGGAGGATCGCTTGAGCCCAGGAGTTTGAGGTTGCTGTGAGTTAGGCTGATGCCATGATGCTCTAGCCTGGGCAACAGAGCAAGACTCTGTCTCAAAATAAATAAATGAATAAGTAAATAAATAAATAACAGCCTTGGAAACTAAAGATAGTGTTTGTTTCCCTCTGGAAAGATTCAAAGATATACTTTCCTGAGTCATCTCAGGATAGCAAAGATAGAATCTTCTCCCTTTCTCTCTCA
>NW_012149720.1:18261-18574 GCF_000956105.1 Propithecus coquereli
ATTGTATGATCTCACTTACACGTGGAATCTAGAAAAGTCAAACTCATAGAAGTGGAGAGTAGAACGGTGGTCACCAGGAGCTCAGGGTGGGAGGTTTGAGTGGGGAAAAGGGAGGTATTGATCAATGGGTGCAAAGTTTCAGTTGGATGTGAGGAATAAATTCTGACATCTATTGCACAGCACATTGACTATAGTTAATAATAATATATATTTCAAAATAACTGAAAGAGAAAGTTTTAAATGTCCTTACCACAAAGAAATGATAAATATTTGAAATGATGAATATGGTAATTAGCTTGATTTGATAATTCCA
>NW_012149721.1:0-871 GCF_000956105.1 Propithecus coquereli
TAATTTAGGTGAGTTTACCAAAGAAATTCAGTATGTTAATACAGCACATAGCAGCATATGTGGTGCGGAGCAGTTAGAAGAACTTTTTTGAAGACGTGCCCCGAAGCCGAGCACTGTGGTGCAAATAGGAGTTAATTAGATAAGAGAGTTAAAGGATGAAAAGATTTAGCATATTTCCTGAGTCAGAGAGGAATATGGCACATTGGGAGAATTCTGATATAGGTTTGGGTATTTTATTTTTCAAAAAGGAAGATAAACTGTTTAATTAGCTTGAGGTCTGATTATACGGTTTATCAGTGAATGTCTGCAACACTACTTACACACAGTAATTATACTCATGACACATGGTAGACAAATCTTTGCCATACAAATGGTGGTGAAGATGTTGAGATAAGATAAAAAATATAGATGAAGTACTACTCTATGGGCACAGATGATGAGAAAACGTGGGGAGCATTTGGGGGAAAACACGCTTAAAAAATTAGACTTTGACCTGCATTCACTGGGTAAGTAAGGTTTAGAATTGCAGAAATCTGTGCACTATATTCTGAGTAATAGGAGAAGCAGCAGAATAAAGATTAAGAGATAGGAAAGTATAGTTTAGACACAAACACAGGAAATTAGGATTAGCTGTAATATTTACTATAGATTATTTTTTATTTGTTACTTAATCAGGAGCACTAATACAGGAAATATATGTCATTTCAGGCTACTATTTTCCTTATAGTTAATATCTAAATGACGCACAATGTAATTTAATCATTTTTACATTAGATAGCAAGAAAATGATACTATTCTACAATTAGTAGGCAAATTTTTATTACCAAGTGTAATATTTATTTTATCTTGCTCCTGTATGTAAAAAATAGGA
>NW_012149721.1:1302-2112 GCF_000956105.1 Propithecus coquereli
AGTATTTGGCATTCTGTATTTCTATGCCAGAATTTCGATGTTCATGATTTAACCAGATAAGTTTGATTCTCATTCAGAATTTGGAGGTATCACTGTCAGAAGCCACTTTTTAAAACTGTTGGTAGAATTTCACAAAATCATCTCTCTAAGTTACAGATTCAAGAATCAGGACACTAAAATGAATGTGCAAAGCGCTGATACATGAAAAGCCTAAACATATCCACCGTTAACCATGTTCTTTTCTATTAAAGCACTGACCGCAAATTGGCCAATCCACCAAATAACTTTTCTGGTTACTTTTTATTTTTTTAATTTTGTGACTGGGATCACACATACCTGCCATGAGAAATGATGTTCCAGGATCAACACAAAGAAGACGCGGTGTGCTTGTTCAGGAAGAACGGTGCTGGGTCATTGAAGCTGAGCTGGATGGTAAGGAATCCTAACATTGACTATGAAGAAATTTAACATAAAAAGAGAAAGAAAAATCGTGTATTTAAATGATGCTCTTAAATCATCTATTGCTGAGACACGTTTGGATGCCATGAAGCAGTAAAGCAATAAAATCACAAGCTTCTGAAGTGTTCCAGGAACCACAATACAGGAAATTCTCACTGTACCTTTGCAATGATAACACTTTGACCAGCACTAAAAAAGGTGAGGGGGAGTTTTTTTTGTTGTTATTGTTGTTGTTTTTAATGTTTGAACATCAAATTCATCTTTAAAAGTTACTTGGAAAATGCCTAAAAAATGGGCAAACAAAGGTAAATGTTGCTTAGTATAATAAAATTCCATGCAGAATTTTCCTCT
>NW_012149721.1:4462-4843 GCF_000956105.1 Propithecus coquereli
ATATGAACAGTGAAGTCTTTCACTTACCTAGAAATTAAACTGTTGCAGAACATAGTAACAATTGTTAATCATAGGCCATATAGGCTTTCTTTTTTAAAAAATTGTCTTTGCTGGGTTTTTTCCCATAAGGAATTTTAGGTTAGAATTAAAACCTCTTGAGCTAAGCCAAAGATGCAAGTGCCTGTAGAGACCTATATGTACTGGGTAAATTCATCTTTTCTCAAGGTCCCAAAGTAACTTGGGGTTCCTGGGCCTTTCAAAAAGTGACATTCCTTGCTTACCACACATCAGGAAATGCTATAGATGAGATATGAGGCCATTTTTTCCAGAGAGCTTTTATTGGCCTTATAAAGTCAACCTAATTCCTCAAAGCAGTCTGGG
>NW_012149721.1:7009-7317 GCF_000956105.1 Propithecus coquereli
CGTTAGCTCTATTTAAGTTTCTGAATATTTCCAAGAATTTTTCCACAGTTCTTAGCGATGGTAGCTGCTGGAATCTCTGCCGGCGGTGGATCAGAGACTATCTCCTGAGAACTAAGGTTTTCTATAACTGCACTTACCTGATGAAGGCAGCACTCCTGTGTCCTTAATGTGAGGGTCCCCACATATTATGGGCCAGCCGAGTCTGGCTACATTCCCACCCCAAAACCCAGGGCCAACAAAGACATTCCCTCCAGGCTCTAGAATGGAGGGAAATGAAACTAGGAAGAAATAAAGAGAAGGGTGGAGAG
>NW_012149721.1:10611-11262 GCF_000956105.1 Propithecus coquereli
AGTGGTCTGGATAGAAGATCAGACCAACCAAACATTCCCTTAAGTGAAAGCCTAATCCAAAGCAAGGCCCTAACTCTTCAACTCCATCAAGGCTGGCAGAGGCAAGCAAATCACAGAAGAAAAGTTGGAAGCTAGTAGAGGTCGGCCCATGAGGTTTAAGGAAAGAGGCCTTCTCCATAACATGAAAGTGCAAGGTGAAGCAGCAAGTGCTGACACAGAAGCTCGAGCAAGTCATCCGGAAGATCTAGATAAAGGTGGCAACACTAAATAACAAATTTTCAATGTAGACAAAAAAGCCTAAATTTGGAGACGATTCCATCTAGGACTTTCATACCTAGAGAGCAAAAATCAATGCCAGGCTTCAAAGCGTCAAGGCACAGGTTGACTCTCTCGTTAGGGGCTAGCACAACTGCTGACTTAAGTTGAAGCCGATGCCCATTTACCATTCTGAAAACCTGACAGCCCTTAAGAATTATGATAAATATTCTTTGCCTGTGCTCTATAAATGGAACAACAAAGCCTAGATGATGGCACAACTGTTTACAGTATTGTTTACTAAATATTTAAGACCAATGTTTAGACCAAGTGCTCAAAAAAAAAGGTTTATTTTAAAATACTGCTGCTCATTTTTATGGGTATTATTAAATATAT
>NW_012149722.1:0-886 GCF_000956105.1 Propithecus coquereli
TATGAGTGATCTTTCGAATGTATCTAATTTGAGATAATATTCATTGGTCTACAATGAGGGAATAAAAACCACCTTCTCAGACCATTAGGGTATGGCGGGTAAGTGTCCAGGCTACTCTAGACTCACATGCACTTGAATATGATGGAAGGAAGCTGCTTTTTGTTTAAAATCTTCAAATTCAACATTTTGGCTGTTTCTTCATTCAACTCAGATGGTCATTAAAAAAAAATCATGACACCTCATATTAGTTTTTTATTACAACTGTAACAAATTGTGTCTGTAACAAACTTTGTGGCTTAAAACAACACAAATTAATTATCTCACATTTCTCTAGGTTAGAAGTTTGACACAGATCTTACTGGGCTAAAAGCATGGTGTTAGCAAGACTTCATTCCTTCCTGAAGAATCTGTGTTCCTCCCTCTTCAGCTTCTAGAGGCCGCCCATGTTCCTTGCTTCATGACTAGCTTTCTTCACCTTAAAAAATCAGCAAGGTTACACCTCTTTGACCACAGACAGAAAAGTTCTCTAATATTAAAGACCCATGTAATTTACATTAAGTTCACCTAGATAATCGAAATATACTCCCTCATCTCAAAGCCTTTCACTGAATCGCACTGCAAGTCCCTTTTGCCCTGCAAGGTAACATATTCAAAGCTTCCTGGGAATAGGAATGTGGACATCTTTGGGGGCCACTATTGTTTCTATCATACTTTGGAAAGTATCAGAATCTTATAAATGCTCTTTACTATTAAGAAAACATCTTTGCAATAATGACCCTGTTTTTAGGATACATATGGACGATTCTAGAACATTGCATATACCTCCAAATAGTTTCCTAATGTCAAAGGTGGTAATATAAAAATATTTTGAACAGAAATAAAATTT
>NW_012149722.1:3631-4687 GCF_000956105.1 Propithecus coquereli
TCTAAAGTTTAGTTTATTATATCTCAAACAAGAAGCAGTACAATTAAACAAAGTATGTGCCTATACTATGACACAGTTTTGCCATCTTAGCAGTTGCCTGTTTATGCCAGCAGCGAAGAAGCCTAGAGAGCAAATGGCAATGAAATTTCTAAAGGCATTTTCCACAGCTTGTTGAGAATTGAATATTTTTTCTTGCAATAAGTGATCCAAAGCCTAGAAGAAGTGGTAGTCAGTTGGTGCAAGGTCTGGTGAATATGGTGGATGACAGACAGTTTCCAAGTCCAGCTTCTGTAGTTTGAGCAGCGTTGTCTGTGTGACATGTGGTCGAGGGTTGTTTTGCAAGAGGATTGGCTTGTCTCTATTGACAAATCTCGGATGCTTAATAGCAAGCATCCTCATCATTGTGTCCAATTGGTTACAGTAGACATCCGCTATAATTGATTGACCAGGTTTCATGAAGCTATAGAGGATAATACCAGCACGGGACCACCAAACAGACACCATTAGCCTTTTGGATGAATATTCAGTTTTAGACTGTGTTTCAGCACTTCATCTTTATCCAACCATTGTGCCAAATGCTTGCAATTGTCAAAAAGAATCTATTTTTCATCACATGTAACAATATGGTGTAGAAATGGTTCGCCTTTATGTCGTGACAGCTAAGAAAGATAAGGTTCCAGATGATTTCTCTTCTGACGCTTGTTTTATTCATGCAGAACCCATCTATCCAGCTTCTTTACCTTGCCGAATTGTTTCAAATGGTCCAATATTGTTGGAATAGTAACATCAAAGCTTGCTGCTAATTCATGCATAGGTTGAGATGGATTCACTTCCACTACAGCTTTCAGCTCATCATTATCGACCTTGGTCTCAGGTGGCCCATGTGGCTCATTTTCAAGATTAAAAGCAACAGAATGGAACTTTTCAAACCGTGGATGTACTGTGTGTTCATTAGCCATACTCTTCCCAAACACTTTGCTGATATTTTGAGCTATCTGGGCAGTACTGGTTCCATGTTGGAATTCATATTGTAAAATAACATGAATTTTTGACTTA
>NW_012149722.1:7942-8960 GCF_000956105.1 Propithecus coquereli
TTTTTGCTCTTATAATATTTACCTGACTCTACAAATTATATCTTACTGGTTAACTATTAATTTACATGTCTGTCTGTTTTACCTATAGTGGAGATATCTATCACTATGCTAACTCTAATAGCTTGGTGGTCATTGCTTTGAGAGGTGTGTTCAGAAGAATTTTGATATTCCAAACTCAAAAATGCAAAAATATCTATCACAAAGACCTGGGTAGTATACCATGCTCATTTTGAGAACAGGGACTTTATTCCATTTGTCTTTATAGCACCAACACCTTATGCAATGTCTTGTCCAGGCAATGAATAACTGTTGAATGAATGAATAAACAAATGAATGAATATAGTCTGAATTACAATAGATTTGAATTGAATCTTGATGAATAAATAGCATTCAGTTTGACCTGGTCGGTGCTTTTCCATCAGCGTCATGACACACTACTGGTAGCATGGGGGCTACAAATAATTTGCTGCTAAAAATAATTTATAAAGCCATGCCAATTATTCTAAAACAATAGATTGAATTCATGGCATAATGACTATATTCTTACTTATATCCCAACTTTATTTCATGAATGAAAGATAAATGGGGAGATTTGGAACTGAATTTCTAGGCAATATAAGAGGTCCTGGTTACATCCAGTTATGGTGGTATTTCCCAAGCGTGAGCTTCATCCATTACATTAATGAGGTACAAAGAAAATAGAAGAAAGTGTTGAGTAGCTAGATACCAGGGAGAGAAAAATGTCAGCTGGAAAGAAGGTATTCCAGGTCATAGGAATGATAGGAGCACAGAAGCTGAAAGTGGCTTGGCATGAGCTAAGACATACACTAGCCTTGTTCAGCAGGATGGAATGCTCTGCAGAGATGCAGTAGAGATATTAAAAAAAATAAGTTCTCATTACCGTCACACATGAGGTGAAAATATTAGGAAATATGCTTTTCCTTCACCTGGAAAAAGGAAATTGGATTTCTTTTTAATGAGGGAGTCGGTGTGCCTTATTACCAGGCCAAAAAAAAAA
>NW_012149722.1:11562-11855 GCF_000956105.1 Propithecus coquereli
GCTCTGGGAGCAAGGAGAGGAAGTATTTGCTTCCATTCAGTTTCTCCCCTGTCTCCCACAAGGATCCAACCAATGAGGGAGTCCCCTCATTACAAAGGTATTCACATTATGCTTAATAGTTAAATTGCAATGCATGTACTACAATTTAGATTGGATACGGCTGGTAACGGAGAAAAAGACAGGAGGGATGATGATGGCATGCTTCTTGCTGAAATGTGAAACCATGAAAAAGCGATGGGTTTTATTTGGGTTTGAGGTTTTTCTTAGAGAAAGGAGAGAATCAAGAGTTTTTT
>NW_012149722.1:15150-15438 GCF_000956105.1 Propithecus coquereli
TGGGACCCTTGGATTTCCACATGATGTTTAGGATCACATCATTAATCTCTACAAAAAAAAAAGCAATTGGAATATTGATGATATTATGCTGAATTTTGAAAGCAGCAAGAGAAAAGAGGTTTCTCACTTACAAGGAAATCCCTATAAAGCTATCATCAGATTTCCCAGCAGAAACTTTGAAGGCTAGGAGAGAATGAGTTGATATATTCAAACAGCTGAAAGAAAAAAAAAAAGAAAAACCTCTGCCAACCAAGAGTGCTTTACCTGGCAAAACTGTATTTCAGAAAT
>NW_012149723.1:0-1434 GCF_000956105.1 Propithecus coquereli
CTCCTTGCTAGAAAAACCCTTTAAACTTCGTTTCTGACATTTGAGATGTTTGACTAAGCGGCTTTCAGTGGAGACTTATAGAAAGAGTTCCAAATGGAGTAAAATCAGAAGCTCTGTCCCTAGGTAGAAACAGATTTCAGGTAGCATTTCTTCACTCCAGCTCCAAGGCAAATATATAGTGTTTAAAGCTTGATCCAAAGCTATTGGGTCCAAAAAGATAAAAGCCCAGTCACCAAGAAAAACAGTTTAAAAAGTAGGTAAGACTTTTGCTAGACACTGTATCATTAAACATTTAGGACATTGCAAAAATGTGAAAGAGTCAGAAACTACATTGAAAATAAAATACTAGTCACCTGTCTCTCAATTGGGTATTCAAGGTCTCCTGTAATCTCTACATAATGAAAGAAACACAATGACAGCATCCTACATGTGGCATCTATTCAATGCTTGAGGCAGGACATATTGGGCAGGGAAATGGGGACTGTCCGTCCACAGATCTACCATACTTCCTCCACAAGAAGCCGTAGCCTCTCTCTCCGTCAATGTTTCTGCTCCACCTCATCGCTAAAAAAAAAAACCTTAAAATACAATATGAGCTTTGGGTGACTGTATTATGATATTCTTCGTAAGGACATTAAGTGAAAGAGACCTGTTCGTGTAGCAGGTTAGCGTATGTTTATTCCACCTGACTTTGAGCAAAATTTATTTCCATAAAATAAATACTTAATGAAGAGACTCACAATTGGACCCTAATTAAATCTAAATTAAAGTATATTTAAATATAGAAAAGTTCTACTATGCCCAGATGTCAAATGGGCAACACAGGTCCAAGTCACAGGCACTTGGAGTCTGGCACTATTCTCTTGATCATTTCCTGCAGAATATAATGTCCCATTTGCCCAGAGACCATAGGCTATCTCAGAGGTTGAGCCCCAACACATAATCTCCACAGCCCTTCCTGCTACTCACCCATCCTGCAATGTTGCTGGGATGACACAGCTGGAATAGTCCTTATTCAGTGTCCGCTACCCATACAAGGGGAATTCCTACTTGGGCGAACAATGTTTGTGTGTGACACCCTCAATCTAAGCATACTTAACCGTAGACGATAGATTCAAATCAAGAAACACAGCTGTAGTCATAAACAGGATAAAATGGTGTAAACAAGTTGTACCACGTGGCCTCTTCTTGATCTTACCAATTTCAACTAAGGCCCAAGCAGCCAGCTTAGGGATGGGGGATTTTCAAATGACATTCCATGTCAGTATTCTGCAGGCTTTTGAAACCAAAGACTCTAAAGATGGCAATAGGAATTCAAGGCTTTGGAAAAATTGGGTAAACCAAATTAATGTTTTGAGAATCAGAGAAGTCTCTGAAAACTGCACATAGATTTTCTCCTCGCAATACCTGGCATGCTGGGGCGTGTTTTATACA
>NW_012149723.1:12060-13060 GCF_000956105.1 Propithecus coquereli
TTATTTAGTAAAATTATTTACATCTATTGAATCTGTATGGTAGAAATACTCTATAATGATGTGCTCTTTCCAATCGTTCAGTGACGTCACTTTGGTAGTCTGACATAGGCCACGGGGGAAGTATTTGCAGCAGAAATTGGCAAATGCTACAAATTAGAGCTTGATTTGTTGGTTTGTTGATTTTGTAAACTTAAAGGGATGGAGAAAATATTAATGAGGCGGCTAGAACTTAAAAGGATGTTGTGTCTGTAACCATTACGTTGTGATTACAAAAACTTAAGGAAATGTTCTTGCAATATTCAAAAGCTATTATCCAAGTCAGCAAAGCAGTTGCTCATGTAACTGACAAATCAGTGAAGTTCTGACCTACCCATTAAGGGAAAGGAAAATATCAACCAGCACTCCTGTTGGAACTGTACTTGTTCCTCAATTGTAAACACAGATACAAGATACCAGAGTTTGGCCCAAATCATTGAAAGTATCTGTGAGAATCAAGTGGTTGCATGGAATTTATAATAAAGAGTACTGTATATTTTTATTTGTAAATTGTGTTTTACACATCCTTAGTGTAAGTTCAATAAGTATACACATGATATATGTGTACGTGTGTGTGTTCCACACACGCACATCACCCCCCCCGCCCCCGCCGGGAGACTTGGTTGTTAAACATTTACCAGTACACCACTACATTTAACCATCATCAAATAGCATCTAAAATATGTTTGGAGCTATGGAAAAAAGGTCTATTTTATGGTCTATGAATGGAAAGAACAATAAGAAAAAGACTAATTTGGCTAGGCACGACGACTCATGTCTGTAATCCCAGGGCTTTGGGAGGCCAAGGTGGGAGGATCTATTGAGGCCAGGAGTTCAAGACCATCCTGGGCAACATAGGGAGACTCCATCACTATAAAAAATGAGAAAAATTAGGCAGGCATGGTAGTGCACACCTGTAATCCCAGCTACTCAGGAGGCTGAGGTCGGAGGGTTGCTTGAGCCC
>NW_012149723.1:13110-14278 GCF_000956105.1 Propithecus coquereli
GGGTCTCACTCTTGCTCAGGCTGGTCTCGAACTCCTGACCTTGAGCAATCCGCCCGCCTCGGCCTCCCAGAGTGCTAGGATTACAGGCGTGAGCCACCATGCCCGGCCGAATAACACATTTTAAAGTCAAAGATAAAACCATACCCCATGGTTGTAATTCAACACAAAAGTATGGGACGAGTGGCCAGAATCAGAAGAAAACAGACTTGACATCCTCTGAAGGATTAAGTAAGAGAAATTGAAGAACCAGCTTAAAGGCTGAGGCTTCCTGCCCTGCCCACAGGTGAAGGTACCATGCCTTTCAGCATAAAGCAAGATAGAAAGTGCAATGACAGATGGATTAAGTTGGGAATGATAAACAGGTTTGGGAGCAGGAATAGCCATAGCTTGTCCAGAGCCAGGAGCCAAGGAATTGGGAGCGGGGGGGAAAAAAAAAAAGGTAAGGTAGGGATGAGTGTAGGTCCATAACCTAGAGACCAAGAAAGATCCCAGTGGAGCAGAGGTCAGAGTCTGGGCAGAAGCCGAGTGAGGAAGTGAAGGGTAACTTAGGTCAGCAGTTGGTCAGAGAAGAGGCAGGCTGGGAGGGAGGACTGTGCCAAACGCCTCTCTGCAATAAGAAACCTCTCTGAAGGCCACAGCCTGGTGCTTTCCATTTGTTTGTGTCTGATCTACAAGGGGCCTTGCTCTGCCAGTGCCTAAAATGGCATCTGGCCCAGAGTGGTGGTTCATAAAAATTGATGAAAAGGAAGGAGGGAGGGGAAAAAAGGAGGGATGGAGGGAAAAAAACAGGAAAAAAAAAAAAAAGGAAGGAAGTGCTGTGGCTTGGGCATTTCGTGGGCTATTATATAACTAATCGGATGTAAGTGTTACAAAAGACCTTACAAATCATCTAGAGCAGTGGCTTCCAAAATACTTTTAGCAGACACTTATATAACAGGAGAAAAAATAAAACAATCTAACTATTCGACATTATAAACATTATCATAATTTGTTATTGTAACCAAATAAAACTATAAGTATGAAGAAGGGAGAAATATGCAAGGATGTTAATTACATAATATTAAGTGAGCACAGTAAATATTAAAATAGTTCCTGTGCTGTGATTTTGACCATATAAAATTTATAATAGGTGGACATTAATAAGCAAAGATCAAAAGAATAGGGGTGG
>NW_012149723.1:17588-17945 GCF_000956105.1 Propithecus coquereli
TATTACCTACTTCTCCTTCTCCCTGCTCTGATGCCTTATTGACCAAGATTTAGAACCAGATTCTGTCTGGTTGTATGACCCTGGGCAATTTACTAGGACTCTTTCTTTAAGTCACACTTTCCTTGACTGTAAAATGGTAATGGTAACAATAGCCATGATCATGATGATAGTTAAAAATAGCGAACACTTATTTGTGCTTACTTTGTATCTGGGTTTACTGTTAAACATTTGCCATTTATTAATTTATTCAATCTTCATGACAGTTTCATAAAGGAGTTGCAACTCCTAGCTCTGGTTTACAGATGAAGACGACAAGGACCAGAGAAACTAGGTAGCTTGACCAAGCTCTCTCACTTA
>NW_012149724.1:0-1433 GCF_000956105.1 Propithecus coquereli
CACAAAGATTTTGTATTACATTTTCCTCTAAACATTTTATAGTTTTAGCTCTTACATCTAGAACTATGATCCATTTTGCTTTATTTTTTTTTTTGTACAATATAAGAGTCTACATACATTTTTCTTAATAGGGACATGCAAATGTCCCCGCACTATTTGTTGAAAATACTATTTTTTTGCCTATTGAATTTCCTTGGCAACTTTGTTGAAAATCAATTGACCATAAATATAGGGGTTTATTTCTGAACTCTCAATTCTGTTCCATTGATCTATATGTCTATCCTTGCCTGGCTAGATTTTTAAGACTTTCTGGACTATATCCAGAAGCTATAAAGAACTCTCATGACTTTCAGTAATATTTCTGAACTTACCTTCTTGCTTTGTCATCCAATCCTGTCGATGATGGGACCTGAAATGATCTCAGAACACTTCAATACCACTGGAGAGAATGATTCAGGAGCTGAATGAGGTTTTATGGTCACAGGCCAGGTAAATAAATAGAAGATAAGAAGCATGTCAGTTCAGAGGGCAAAAAGGCCAGTACTGGGGGGAAAAATTATAGTCACAATAATGAAGTATTTGTTGTATTAAAATACAACTGGTTAACAAAGAAACCTAAACAGACAGTGGCTTAAACAAAAGAGATCTTCATTTTTCTCTGTCAGTATCAGCTTGAGTGTACACAGTCCAAGTTTGGTGTGGTGGCTGCCTTGATACGTTGCCCTCACCTTCATGGTCAAATGTGCTTCCCACCACATTTTCTAGGTCCATTTTCCAGTCGGAGGGAGGGGAAAAAGTGGAAAAGGGAGAGCACGCCTCTTCCTGTGAAGGAAGTTTTCACATATTAATTCTACTCATTCCATTGGTGAAAACTTGTCACTACTTGTCACTGGCCATACCTAGATGCAAAGAAGGCTTGAAAGTATTATCTTTGGCCGAAGGCTGTGTGCTCAGCTAAAACTTACATTACTAAAGAACGAGCAGAGTGTCTTAGTCATCTAGGGCTGCTGCAACAAAACACCATATACTGGGATGGCTTAAACAATGAATATTTACTTCTCACAGTTCAGGAGGCTGGGAAGTCCAAGATCAAGGTACCAGCGGGTTCAGTTCCTGGTGAGAACTCCCTTCCTGCCTTGCAGGTGGTTGCCTTCTCACTGAGTTCTCACATGGCACAGAGGGAGAATTCTGGTCTCTTCTCCTCCTTTTGTAAGGCCACTGACAATCATGGGGGCTCCACCCTCTTGACCTCATCTAAACCCAATTACTTCCTAAAGGCCTCATCTCCAAATACCATCACATTGTGGTTAGGGCTTCAACATCTCAATCAGGGGGGTTGGGAAACACACAAACATTCATTTTATATCAGGGAAAATGCATAGTTCGAGGCAATTAGGAAGTTATGCCTCCAATTATATTAGTATTATGTATAT
>NW_012149724.1:3028-4815 GCF_000956105.1 Propithecus coquereli
GGATGGCCATCTATTATGCAAGCTGAGAAGAGAGGCCTCAGAAGATATAACCGTGTCATTCAATACCTTGACCTTGAACTTCGAGCCTACAGAACCGTGAGGAAGTAAACTCCTGTCGTTCAAGCCACACAGTTTGTGATACTTTGTTGTGGCGGCCCTAGCAAACTAATAGGGTCACTGATAACACTTCACTAATGTGTGTTATCTGTTTTAATCTGCCTGCTTTAGTGCTGTCCTTCAGATTATCCTCTCCCTGACAAAGACATCCACAGATATATTTGTTTTTTATGGCTTTACAAACTCTTACCATATCACATGCTGAGGCATATAATAAAGCTGTACAATTCTTCAAGGTAAAAATATTTCCTCTTGGATATATTCTTTCCTGTAGGATAAAATTAGAGTTCTTCCTTCTTTTGAGATGTGAGCTTTAATTGTCTTTAAGGAAATTATTTCCTCAAAGGTCAAGGTTTAGTTAAGGTTGTTTCAAAGTAATCCAGAAATCAACATGAAAATCTCTGGTTCTATACAGCTGCTAAGAACTGTTTGAATATGCTGGAAATTAAACTTCATCACAACATAATATTTACTCCCTGAACCGTATATTTATTACTTTATTATAGTCTGACATGTGAATTTTTTGTCTTGCAATATATATATCTTGCCGCCTCAATGAGCTTCCTAAAGATGCATCTTTTTGAATCCTCTCTGGTTAGTAAAATTTAATGAATACCTTTGTAAGTAAGCACTAAATACATATTAAACCAAATTATGATTTTCAGATTTAGATATTTTGGGTCCCTTTAAACACCACTATTGAAACACTATTGAAATCCACGTGAGGAGTGCTGTTTTGATACATTCACTCTGCCTTTCCATTTTTTTTTTACGGTATAATGTACACTTTATTTTTCTCCAGAGGATAGTTTTTCTTCGGTCCTTCAGGACTTTGCTCCTTACATGGGTTTGGCAGTGGTCCTGGGGCAGCACCCACAGGTCTAAACTGGGTGGGTGTTCAGTCCCTTCCAGTTTCATGAGAATGATTCTCGACTGCCTTGCTGGGAGTGGCAGAACTTAGACATTGATGCAGTTCCGCGTACATCTTGGGAAGCACACAGGCATCAACGACTCCCACTTCGGAAATATCCCTGACAGCTGCGGCCTCTACTGTGCTCCAAATGATGAACTTCTTAAAATGGCCTTGTCCTTGGGCACGCACTGGATGTAGTTCATGCAGCAAATAGGCTACATGTGGCCGCAGCCTTTTTCGGCATGACCATTCTTCCTTCTTTCCTTTGACATCTTGGAAGTGAGGACTCGAGAGCTGCCTTTCAATTTTTAAAGCTACTATTTCTTTTCCTGACATGTGCTTCAGACAGTGACTCTCTCTCCCAGCACTGTTTTCTTACCAGGGAGCTTAAGAACACGACCTGTTTGTGTATTAGAAGAGAAATGTTTCTGCATTTGATCATTTTGTAAGATATTCATCGTCTCCTCTATCTGAAAGAGCAAATGACAACATTTTTTCTAAAACTAGAACTTATATACATTATTCACATTTCAAATGTACAAAACTTTTTTATTTTCTGGTAAAGAAATTCAGTGTAGTGGTTACAAGTGTGGGCTCTGTCTGGGTTCACATCCTTTCTGTGCCATTTGCCAGCTGTGTGACTTTTAGGCAAATCGACTTAACCTTGTTGTACTTCAGTTTCCTGTTCTGTAAAATGTGGCTAATTATAAAGTATATCTATAGAGTCGTAAGAATTAAATAAGAGAAAGCACATTAT
>NW_012149724.1:6995-7651 GCF_000956105.1 Propithecus coquereli
GAGAAGTCATTCCTTATGACTTCTAACAGATAATGCTTTTTTCCACTGATCGTCTTTCAGGGAGTTTCTTTGTGAAGCTTTTCAAGCTTATTGGAACCCAGTACTCTTGAGCCAAATCAAAGCTTGCTTTGGCCCTGGAAAGACTTGCATGGTTTTTTAAAAAGAGATTAGTTAGGGAAGAGACAGTTATTGTCATGTGTTTTACAAGGCTATCCTAAGCCAGAATTAGTCATCTCAGCCAATTGGAGTATTTATGAGGGGAGGAGGAAGGGCAGGGAATTTTTATATCTGTACAGCATATATAGCTCTATTTTGCTCTTTGCCTAAAGGCATTAAAGATCCTGATTAGCTAGTAAGCTGTAGCCATGTCAGGTTTTATAAACTGAGCGTACTTTAGATGAACATTTATTACACTACTTTCCATCAGTCTCCTAGGCACTGTAAGAAGCAAAAAGATGATTTCTATTTTATGCTAGAAGCCTTCATTAATATTTAACTTAAAAAAACATTTAAATGTATTGCCTTTTATTGCTTCCTGTTTGAACCTACAATCAAGTGGCAGAAATACCATATGGAAAATTGTGCCTGCTGGCCTCTCTGGGGGAAGACATTGCCTTCCATTTTACATCTAAGTGTAGATTTTTGAGACTTGCTTT
>NW_012149724.1:10451-10828 GCF_000956105.1 Propithecus coquereli
AACTTGGCATATTTCACTCTAGTTTTCCATCTATGTCATGAACCTAAATTACAGTATACTTTATAGAGACAGGAAAGTGCTTACTAGAGCTAACTTAACTATTATGTTAGCCAGAAAAAATTTGCTTATGAAAAGAGAAAGAAGAAATTTTACAGAGAATTAGAAAGTGCCAGAATTTATCAACTACTTTGGTCTCATTTACAGAGTCACTCATGGTCCCAAGAAGTTACTTTCATTTTTTCAATTATTAACCTGCATTTTATGGCTTAAATTATGTGTTATGCTTTAAGTAAAAGAAGTCTGAGGACAACCTTCACGTACATCAGAGTGTATGGTAGTGAGGATAGGGAAGGAGAGCTCCCATATTTTTTTATAAG
>NW_012149724.1:12735-13115 GCF_000956105.1 Propithecus coquereli
ATAGGCTCAGCGTTCCAACTCTGGGTGTATCTGCCAATCTTCACGTAGTTTCTTGGAATAAAATATAAATAGCGTTTAAATATTAAATGAGATCCTTCCTCCTCTCTCTCCCTTTCTCCACCCATCCTCAGTTTAATTAGTTCCTCAGTACTTTTTCCACATCCACCGTTTGGGGGAAGTTGGTGACATCAGAGTGAGTTGATGAGTGTTCTCTTGATTTCCTGTCACCGTCATTCTTTTTAAAGTGATCGGTGATGCTGGGATTATGAAAGACAGCAACAGGAAGGTCCCTTTGAGTGTTCTTCCTCATACTAGTTGTATAGTCAGTTTCCTCCACGTAAATTATTACAGTGGGGAATTTATTAGAGAAAACATCATTT
>NW_012149725.1:0-356 GCF_000956105.1 Propithecus coquereli
TAAGGATACAAAAAATATTTTTTCTATGCTTTTTTTTTTTTTTGGTGTTTTGTTGATTAGTATTCAAATTCATTAATTCATTCATTTATTCATTTACTATCTCTGTCTCTCTCTTTCTCTCTGTCTCTGTCTCTCTGTCTCTCTGTCTCTCTCTCTCTCTTTCAGAGTCTCTGTCACCCAGGGTAGAGTGCAGTGGTGTCATCATAGCTCACTGTAACCTCAAACTCCTGAGCTCAAGTGATCCTCTTGTCTCAGCCTTCCGAATAGCTGGGAGCACAGGCGTGCACCACCATGCCCACCCGGCTAATTTTTCTATTTTCTGTAGAGAGGGTGGGTCTCACTCTTGCTCAGGCTGG
>NW_012149725.1:2096-4787 GCF_000956105.1 Propithecus coquereli
AGCAATCCTCCTGCCTCGGCCTCCCAGAGTGCCAGGATTACAGGCGTGAGCCACCAAGCCCAGCCTATACAACTTTTAAATGTTTGAGTAGCATCAAACCTGAGAAGTTGGCCCAGAAGCTCCTGTTCTTTAACACTGTGCGATGCTAAGACAGGCTACTGTGCCTCCACCTCAGAATTTGCCTGCCACGAGTGCTCCAGCTCAGGGCCATGTTCTGGGAGTCTTGTTGATCAGATGACTTTGCAGCGTGATCTTCACTCACTTCCTTCCTCATCTCCCTTTCCCTTATCAATCCTGTAGACAAGCTTCCATTCTTACCACTCTTTATAAAATAACGTTTTATTCTGAAATAATGTGAGACTCATAAGAAGTAGCAAAATACTAGTATAGAGTTGCTCTGTATCCTCCCAGCATTTGGTATTATACTTTTTTTTTTTTTTTTTTTTTTTTAAGAGAGGAGGTCTCACTATGTTGCCCAGGCTGGATTCGAACTCCTGGGTTCAAGAGCTCCTCCCTCCTCAGCTTCCAGAGTAGCTGGGACCTGTGGTGCACACCTATGCCTGGAAGTATTTTTTATATTAGACATTTTTACAGGCATGTACTGGTGTCTCCTTGTAGCTTTAATGTATATTTCCTCAGTGGCTAATGATTTAGAGGATCTTTTCATGTGCTTATCTGGCATTCAGGTACAGTCTAGTGAAATGTTCAAGTCTTTTGTCCGCTTTCTAATTGGATGGTTTGTGTTTTTACTCCTGAGTTGGGGAGTTCTTGATATATTTTGGATACAAGTCCTATGTCGGTTATACAATTTGCAAATATTTTCTCCCAATCTGTGGCTCATCTTTTTATCCTCTTAACAGGGTCTTTCTTAGAGCAAAATTTTTCAATTTTGATGAAGTTCAATTTATTAATTTTTCCTCTTAGGGATTGTGTTTTTGGTGTCACATCTAATAACTCTTTGTCTAACCCCAGGTCATGAAGTTTTTCTCCTATGTGAAGTTTAGGTCAAGGTATTTTCCTATGATTGTCCGATGTTCTAACACCATTTGTTGAAAAGATTGTTTTTCCTCCCCATCAATTTTTTAAAACTACTTTCACCGGGTTGCCAATGGTCTCCTACTTTCCTAAAGGAGCAATGGCCCATGACACATTTTAGCAATGTACTACTGATGGAGAGTGTGTGTTATAACAGCAGTGAGATCAAGAGTTGATTTACGTGCAGGTTGAGAGAATGAATGGAGGGAGAGTGCAGGCCTTAGCCGCCACCCATGGGAGGAAGAAAACACATTCAGAGATGGTCGGAGTGGCCCTGACTGTACACTCTCAACTCAGGTAGGGTGAACCAGGTCTGTCTACACATATGTCCCCAAATAGTGATAGAAAAAGATCATTCAAGAATATTTTCCATCTGCTCTCCTTGAAATATTGAAATAAGAAGATAATATTGTAGTTTTATTTATTTTTATTTTTTATTTTTTTTAGGAGACAGGGCTTAGCTCTGTTGCCCAGGCTGGAGTGCAGTGGTGTGATCCATAGCTCACTGTAGCCTTGGACTCATGGGCTCAAATGATCCTCTTGCCACACAGCCTTTCGAGTAGCTAGGACTACTACGAGTACACACCACCATGCTTGATAAATATTTGTTGTTTTTTTAGAGAAAAGGTCTTACTATGTTGCCCAGACTGGTCTCAACTCCTGGCCTCAAGCAGTCCTTCCACCTCAGCAGCCCAAAATACTGAGATTATAGGCATGAGCCACCTCACCTGACCCTGTAATTTTAATTTTTATTTAAAACTTTTTTTTCTTATTACAAATTTAATGGAGTATGTGCTCACTGTAACAAATTTGGAACATCCTAAAACACCTTTCCTTGCTCTTCCTCCTCCTCCTCCTCCTGTTTCTCTTCTACCTTCTTCTCACTCATAAGAACAATACACAGACTTTATAATGGTGGCCTACTTTCGCAGAAGAAGGAGAAAGGGGAGAGAGAAGCTTAGGTAGATAGTTGGATAGGTAGATAGAGGTTGAAGCAAATATGATAGAAATGACATGTTCAGTCTTGGTGGTAGGGACATGGGAGAATTTTCTCCTCCTCTTCTGGTCTATAGCTTTGAAATATTTCAGAAGTAAAATAAAAATGAATAAAAGCCCTCAAGGCATTTACTTTCAGATGAAAAGACACTGAATATTTATGATCAATTTTATTATTAAATTATACAGTACTGAACTGGGAGGTCAAAGGCAGAGTGTCCCCACCATCCCAGGGATGAAGGGGTGATGCTTTTACTATTTAAAATGCACGAGTGCTTTTATTAAATGACGTGAAAAATAAGAGAGAATATAATCTGTCCTGGATGTTTGGGTAGGTGACGGACGGGAGATGAATGGGGTATTTTCTGTAGGTCTCTTTATAGGCATGCTGTTCTTTGCTATACGTGACAGAATGAATAAATGACCTGCATGGCAATTCTGGAAAATTTCCTGTTGTGTTAAGATAATAATAGCAGGCAAGAAAGCTACTGGGAGCTATTAGTTCAGCAAGTTAGAATTGCCCTTCATAGTCAAGTCAGAGATTTTAGAGATTTTCTAGGTTTAGTTTGCTGACAAGTCTGTTAACTTTTTAACATTTCTTTTTTAGACATCTTGACCCCCATATACTACCTGATTAGGCTCTGGAGGCTTAATATTGAA
>NW_012149725.1:6266-7166 GCF_000956105.1 Propithecus coquereli
TCCTCTTAATTTGAGAGAAATTATGAAATAGTTTCTGCAGAATGGTATTATTTTTTCCTAGAGTGTTTTATAGAATTCAGCGATGAAGCCATCTGGGCCTAGAGTTTTCTGTGATGGAGTTTTAATTAAAAATTAATTTATTTAAGAGGATATAGTGCTAGTCAGATCTTCTGTTTCTTCTGACTCACTTTGGTTAATTTCCATCTTTAAGGATTTTGCCTATTTCTTCAATTGTGAAATTTATTGGTATAAAGTTATTCATAATATTCCCTTATTATCTTTCCAGTGTCTGTAGGATATATACTGATACCAATTTTTTTATTCCTGATATTGGTAATCTATGTCTTCTGTCTTTTAAACATTTTTTGAACATTATAGGTGGAAGTTTATCAACATTATTTATTTTTTCAAAGACCAGATTTTGGTTTAAGTATTTTTCTCTATTGTCTCTTTTTTTCTTTGTTGATTTCTGCTTTTATCTTTATCATTTCATTCCTCCTACTTATTGTGATTTAAGATGCCTTTTTCTTTAGCTTCTTAAGGTCCACAACTCCTTTTCTGGTGTGGCTTCTGCACCTTGTGCCTGGGTCACCAGGCTGGTATCACGTGGCCCCACCACACTGAGAGATGCTGGGATCGAGTGAGCTGCTGATGCAATGTGTCAATTTGCCAGTGGCCTGCAAAATGCTATGGAATAAAAATCCTATCCAACAGACTAGAAGTGATTAACAGATGATTGTATTATTCCTGTTAAGAGGTTGAGCAAAGGGCAGAGTGAAAGGGTTTCTCAGTTTACTTGTGAAGGTAGAATATGAAAAATCCCCAGACAGTGAGTAGCTGAGTCAAATTATGGTGCCCAGGAATTAGGATAAGGCATTTCTGCCACTGAGAGGTAAGAAG
>NW_012149725.1:18621-19086 GCF_000956105.1 Propithecus coquereli
AAAATCAATAAATTAATAAGTGATTGAAATTATATGAGGCTTTTTGTTTCTTAGGGTCATGAGAGTAATAACAAATAAGAAACTGGGAAAATGGTCTTTTTATGGTGAAAACAAAAGATTTTTACAGCTTAACATAACCCTGAAAAATTTATTAAGATAATTTTAGGCTTTATCTTCAAAGCGACTTTTCATCAGATATCTTCTTTGGCCTGGATAATCAGATGTGACCCAAGGGGAGAGAGTGACACAAGAGCATTAGAAGGATTTATTTTCAAGGAGGAGTCTCCCTTGTGCCTAGAAAGTGATATTTCAGACCCTTAGGGACGTGGGTAGAAAATGGCCTAGAGCTCTTAGCCAGCGGGTAAGGACTTAATGGAGTGGTTCCCTATAATGAGACATTGGGCTTCTTAAGCAACTTAAAGGCAAAATGGCAGAAGCTTAAAACATAGCAAAACAAAAGTGCTC
>NW_012149725.1:19136-20562 GCF_000956105.1 Propithecus coquereli
AGGTAATTATTAGAGCATCTGTGAATCTGGAAGACATTCTCATTCTCAATTACGTTCTAGTCTTGGTAGGGCCTTGGTAGTAGGATTAAATGGCTTAGCTTGAGTTTCTACAAGGCCTGGCCACATTACTGAGTTTGCTTTTTCTTCACCTGAGTGACCTTGATGTGCTCCCTCCTCCATCACTTGATGCTATGGAGCAGTCTCTGATCGACTATGAGAACAAAATGGGCAAAATTTTAGTGCTAAAACAAAAACACAAGACCCAATTTTATATATGTATTGTGTAATTCCTTGACAAAAATATATAGAAAAAATTAGCCGGGCATGGTGACGCATGTCTGTAGTCCCAGCCACTCGGGAGGCTGAGGCAGAAGGATCGCTTAAGCCCAGGAGTTTGAGGTTGCTGTGAGCTAGGCTGACGCCATGGCACTCTAGCCAGGGCAACAGAGCCAGACTCTGTCTCAAAAAAAAAAAAAAAAAAAAAGGCAGAACACTCACAAAATAATATTGTTTCCCCTGAGCCCTTAGCTCAGCTTCTAGATGTGTGGTGGCAGAACTGTCATGTGCAGGCAAAATGTCTATGTTCTTGAGATGAAAATAAATTGTTTGTGTGATTTTGCAAGTGCCAGTCCTTATGTGTTATTTGTGGAGTCCTCCATTTAGTAGCAATTGGCAAATTATTTATTGACCACGTACTAGATGACAGAAGCAGAATATCTACATAGTAAAATGAAACATAGCCTCAGCCATCAAGAATCTTTTAGCTACTGGGATACACTGACAAGTGGAGACACAGTTACGTTTTGGTGTGGTGAATAAACATAGAGTGCACAGGAGCAGGTAGAAGGCCTCAGACCTAGTCCTGGAGGTTTTCGGGATGAGAGAACTGGGCTGAAACAACTTGGTTAGAAACAGCTGGCTGGGAGGGGATTCTAGGTGATACAAAAGTCCAGAGATACAAACTATGTAAAATTGCTTGCCAAAATTAATACCAAAATATCTATTCTATCGTTGTATGGCATTCTCAAGACCAGTGGTGGGCACAATTGCTCTTATCATACTTGTCCTGGGTAAAGTTTTATGGCACAATTAGCATAAATGTCATTAAAATTTTAATGTCAATATTTCTATAAATTGCACTGATTATTCATTCTTTTTAAGTGATTACACATTCCTCTACCTTTGGTAATAAGAGTCTATTTAAATTTTATATGGTCATAAAACATAATAAATTGTTATAAATTTATGAACATGTCAGGTGTAAATAAAAAGACATTTATCTATTATTAAACTATTTTAGAAACTCCACAAAGATGATTTAAGAATATATTTTGTCATATTGGAAAGATTTGGGGTGAATTTTTCACTTAACCTCTTTATTAACTCCTCTAAAGTGGTTTTTAACGTCCTTGAGCATTTTTTATAA
>NW_012149726.1:0-367 GCF_000956105.1 Propithecus coquereli
TGGTATGGATTTTTCTCGTTAAAATTTTAAAACTGTTTTCTAGACAACTCAAAGTGTGATAATAGTAGGGTCAGTGGACATTTTTCTTACTATTAAAAAGCAGTAGCAGGGTTTTGCTTCTAGTAATAGCAGGGTAGCTTCTATTGGACCAGATGTTTCACAGGTAACAACTATCAATTCTGGACAGAATACAAAAAACAAAAAAAATCAACTAGCTAAAGGCAATTAAGAATGACCCCAAACAGGTAAAAGCTAGAGTGGAGGTCAACATTGGGCAGAAGGGAATGGCATTGGGTGAATTTCCTGTTTTTTAAAGCTATTTGGTTACATATAGGCCTTAGTTTGGCCCCATGTGGAGTGGCTAAAA
>NW_012149726.1:417-1151 GCF_000956105.1 Propithecus coquereli
GGGCAGAAGGGAATGGCATTGGGTGAATTTCCTGTTTTTTAAAGCTATTTGGTTACATATAGGCCTTAGTTTGGCCCCATGTGGAGTGGCTAAAACTCTGACAGAAACCTGCAGTTTTGCTGATTGAAGAACCAGAGGAGTGACCTTAGCAACCAGAAACTAAGGGGGTGGGTGATATTTTAGAAATGGGGTATTCAAATTCTGCGCAAAAATGGCCCAAATGTCTGGTTGATCACTGAACTACACAAGTGCAGGGCAAACTTCAAATATCTAAGTCTAAAAGAACTGAACAGTGATATCAGCTGCTGTCCACTACGGAGAAACAGAGTTTGGAGGTGGAGTCCTGCCAAGTTAACTGCCCACTAGGGAAAAATAAAATGAAATAAAATAAAATACTTAAGGCTCTTTGGAGGAATATAAAATATAAAAGCACCCACAATCTCTATGACATATCATCCACAAGGTTTAGGATAAAATTCAAAAGCACTAAACATGTAAAGATTGGGAAACATGGCCCATACTCAACAGGAAAGAAAAGCAACCAGTAGAGATGAACCCTGATATTACCAAAAGCTGGAACTAAGAGAACAGGATTTTAAAGCAGCTATGTTCAGGGGTGTAAGGGAAAATATGTTTGTAATAAATGAACAAATAGGATATCTCAGCAATGAAATAGAAACTATAGAAAGAAAGAAATGAGATTGTAAAATTTAAAAAGAAATACCTGAAATGAA